>NC_050575.1:243450738-243784905 GCF_011100635.1 Trichosurus vulpecula | reverse complement strand
CTATCTTTAAAGCAAGACATAAAATCATTATGAAGTCTTGTAAGCATAACACTGTTTCCAACAGAAATAAATATATAACACTTTCTGGTAAGTTACAGCAGCAAAAAACAAGAGGCATCCTTTTTTTTTTTAAGCAAGATTTTCATCACTACAGCAGCTGCTCAGACCTGAATTCCTCTCACAGCCTGCTTTATATTTTCCAGTAGGGCTTTATTTTCTGGACTCTGATAACGATCTTGATTTGTATACATGTCCGTCAAAGTAGTCACGTAAGCATCAAAATTTTGTTCATTGATTGGATCCTACGAGATATTAAATAGCAGTTCATATACAACTTTTATATTCTTAATAGTATATTCATATAAGCATAAAATACTATAATAGCTTATCGCCACCATTTTATAATATTTAAAATGCCTACTTAGAGCATACATAATTTTACAGGATACATTGGAACAGGCCCACCACGTCTTTTTTTTTTTTGTGATTACATTTATTGTTATGGTTTCAGGGTTGTAACCACCACCATCCAACGGGTTGAGGAACCATAAACACAAAAAAAAGAGACATCTACAGTATGGTGTGAACTGAGGACGACCGCCAAATTCCTTAACTTTTGCTCTCAATCACTTACCATATGTGGCAGCTGGATATTAGCTAGACTATGAATTAAAGACTGGCTTAAATTAGCCAGTTCATGAAGAAGAGACTCATTTTGCTGTTCAATTACTTTGTTCTCCTCTTCTATCGTCTTCAAGTTGCTCTCCATTGTGGTAATCTAAAATGCACAAATTTGTGTAACATGTAATATAAGGCAAGCTGAAAAGGACGTACGCGCTCTTTGAAGCGGGTGAAAACAGTAATATTGGATGGGGGGAGGGGAGTAAAGAAAAAAAGGAACTTTATTGCTTTAAATCACAAAGTTGGGAGAAGAGACTTGTATCATTTTAAGGGCTTGTTTGTAGCAGTTAGAAAACTGAGTTCTGTAAATTGACTTGATTTGGTTTGTCTTTTATGGAAGAGTCATTTCGTAAGGTAAATTGGGAAAATTTATCAAATTTGTTTTACTGTAGATGAACAATGGTTTTGACATTTACCTTTTATTTTGGTAGACTTTGATTTTCTTGTTTTGTTTTAGTATATTATATCCCAGGCATGGGTTTAACAAAATCAGTTAGCAAATTGTCTACATGTTTGACTGGCTACATTTACACCTCTGGGTCTTGAATTTAAATTTAAAATGGAATACTAAAATTGCCAATTTAATTCTGTTGGTTTTCCTGTGTTCTTAGAAAAATGCTAGAGAGATATTAGAGGGTCTTTTTCGCTTATTTAAATTAACAAATGTTTCTAGAAAGAACCTTTTATGACTCGCCAACATTCTTTTTATGCCCGACTATCTTACAGAAGTTTAATACAGAGTGAAATAAGGACATTTATATTGTGACAACGCTTAACATCAGCTCTCTGTGCATAGCTCCTACATGATCTCCATCTACCCTTGGATACTTTAGTCTTCGTGAAATTAACACTTCTATCTTAGCTTTGAATTGGCTCAACTCTCTACAAATGTTATGCAGTGGTCTCTGAAATCTCAGCTATGGCACATTTGTTCACCTAACAAAAACTATGATCTCAGTACTCTGAGGCATACTATCCCTGGACATTAACATTACTTTAACAGGGTCTTAGAAAAAATAGATTTAATTCTGGAAGGGACCTTTGACATCTTCTAGTACAACCTCTTCATTTTTTCAAGATCAAACAGATAATACATATAATACTCAGAATGTGAAGCCAGAACCTTTGACTCCAAATTCCTTGCTCTTTCTATTGAACCCCATCTGCTAGGAGAATAGCAGATAAAATAATAATAGAGTAGAAATAAAGAGTAATAGAGAGGAAAGGTCACTAGATTTTGAGTCAGAAGATCTTGTTTTGAAAGTTGAATCTTTCACTAATTTCCTGTGTGATCTTGAGAAAACCACTTAACATTTCTAAGCCTTGGTTTCTATATCTGCTAGTCTGTATGATTCCTATGACCCCTTCCAGGTCTTATGATCTATAGTTTATGTTCCTTAGTCTCCAAAATGTATGATGTGCCAAATTTTGGTCATCGTAGTGCATGTTTGCCACTTCCCATTTATCCTTTCTGTATATAACCCCTTTCCTGCTCTTATTTCCCTGTTTTTCCTCTTGAGCCCTCCATGTGTTTCTCTATCCTCTTTTCTTTTTCCTTTTTTTTAAAAATCTTTTCCTTCTGGCTTCCTTTACCACTATACTGGAGCTTCCATTTTCTTATCTCTTAGGTTTTTCTTTCATCCCATTCCTTTTTTGTATCTCCTCTAACCCTAATCTCCTCTGGCACTTACAAACAAAATCCTATACAAAGCCACTAGTCTGGTTAGAAGCCACAAATTGCTCTGTATCCTTATTCTTCAAAGAATAATAATGTTTCCTAAATTTAATCTGTTGCATATTAAAGTCAACCTCACTTTGAAATAACACCAACAGTAACAGTGTACTATCCATTTGTGATTTAGTCCTGAATAGCACCAGGCATCTGCTAAAGACCACTGCCATCTTTATCTCGAATATTTGTTTCAGGACTTCATAAAGTACAAAGATGTCTTCCAATCCACCAAACCCAAACCCGCCCCTAGCAGCTGACCCCACTCTGTTCTTTCTGCCATTGTTTGGAAACTATTCAATTAATTTGTAGAATGGAGACCTTTAAAAAAAATCAATTGTATTTGCATAAATTGGTACCAACAGTACCAATTAGATGGTGAAAGTCTAATTCAGGCACCCAAACACGTTAATTATTTATGGTTATAACATTCTCTCCATGTATTCAAATCCTATCAGTTCTTCCAGGCACTTCTTGAGTCCCTTTTCCACCCTGAAGTCAACCTTGCCTGGATTTCTTGTAGTCTTGAGCTCTTAATCATGTAGTCCCAAACACATACTTTTGCTCACATACTTTCCTATGCTTCATAAGAAAGAACAATAGGCCTGGGATTAGGAAACCTGTACTCACATTCCAGGTTCAACCTTAACTAGTTGGGTGGGCTGTGTCAATTCATCTAACTTCCTGAACCTCTGTTTTCTTATCTTGAAAACAGGGATAATGATTACATTTGTATTATTCACTGAGTTGTTTTGGGAGAACATTTTAAAACCTTAAAGCACTAGATACACATGTTGTTATTGATCTTATTTGATTCCTACTGAGATTTCATTAATGTGGGAAAATACTAATGTGGAAAGTCCCATCATCAATATAGAACAGCACCTTACATGTATCTTAGAGTCTCAGAGAATTGTTTGGGAGCCCTAAGAAGTTAAGTGACTTGCCCACAGTCACACGGGGGAAGGGAAGTGGATAAACACTGATATAGTATTTACTATGTGCCAGGCTATATGCTAAGTGCTTATTATAAAAGTGAAGTCTTGAACCCAGGTCTTCTTAACTCCAAGCCTGGCCCTTAATCTACTACCCATTCTGTTATTATTCCAAGGAATGATATTTCTTGTTCCTTGCTTTTCCCACAGAGTTGTAAAATCCTTTTGGGTATGGACTATATTTTGCACTTCTTTTGTATACCCACAGATGCCTACAACAGTGCTGGTAATAGAATACTGAATTCTGTCCATAACGTCAGCACTTATTCAGGTTGACAAGTACTTATGGATTGGTTGCTTCTAGGCAGCATAAGAAAAATAGCTGAGATTTGTAGCACTTAATTTATATTAACTCATTTGATCCTCATAACCACCTTTTTGAAGTAGGTACTATTATCATCTCCATTTGACAGATGAGGGAACTGATGCTCCTAGAGAGGTTAACTGACTTACTCAGGAGTCACACAGCCAAATAAGCAGAATCTAACCAGCATGAGAACCCAGTCTTTCTGATGCCCAGTTCAGCCCTTGATCTATTTGACCACACTGCCTTTCCAACATTAAGGTGGAGTAGAGGTTATGAAGAACAGGTTATTGAGAAGACCTCACCAAGAGTTATTGAACGTTCAGTTGAAAGCTTGGTATTTTTTTTTCTTCTTCAACTACAATGCTCCTCCATTAAAAAAATCTGGAAAAAAACTTTTGGGGACTAGTTTTATCTTTTACTTTAATTCTATTTAGAAGAAATCTGTTTGAGGATTCCATTCTTGCAGAAATCCCCCATATCTTTCTTAGTGGTATAACAGTTAAAATGAAGGTAGATTGAGGCACAAAGTTCTGAGCACAATCAATCTATTAGTAAAGTGCAAATTTACCAATAAATAGGATCTCAGCTTCCCTAGCAAAGCTAAGACCATGAATGAGGCGGGCAGCTCTCTTTCTTAGTTTTGGGGAGAACAGAAAATAGGAAGGCTAGCATCATAGATGGAAGAAAATATGACTGGATGGAAATTAGGAATGAGGGCTAGCAAGAACCCCCTCCTTTCCTCCTGTGACTAATAAATGTCCATTGTTTGAGTCCAGCTGCATCTGCAAGGACAGAGATAACACACCAGACTTCTTTATATTGCAAACCAGACATCCTTGAAGGATAACTTGGTGGAATAAAGATACTAGACCAGACTCCCTGGTGTCCACCTTCATCCTTTAAGAGTAACAGATTTCCTTGACACAAGAATAGAACAGTGATTAACAGGAGAACTGTATTTGTAAATTTAACTCATTATAGGCCAGATATGTTTCTGAATTAAGTTCAGAGACAAAGAATCGTGACTTAGGCAGTTATAGGACAAAATCAATTAACTGTAAATAGCATCAATTAAAGAAAAAAAAAGACACAAAATCAATGATTATTTCAGTGGTATAACAAACAACCCCAGGGAGTTTGCTTATGTTTTTCCTCGGATCTGCCTTCCTATTACTGTTTGCTGTGGTTGCATACTGATCTCTAGAGGCTACAGTTCAGGGATATCTAGGTGGTGTAGCGGATAGACCACAGAACTTGGAATCAGGAAGATTTGAGTTAAAATTCTGTTTCAGTCACTCACTATCTGGGTGACCCTGGGAAAGTCATATAACTTTCATCTGCCCCAGTTTCCTCATCTGTAAAATTGGGCTAAAAATAGCACCTACTCCACAAGGTATGAGGATCAAATGAACTGACATAGGTAAAGTGATTTATAAACCTTTAAGTGCTATACAAAAGCCACCTGTTATTATTATTAGCTAAAACTCTCACAATGCCACAGGAGTTCTCAGGGTTCTCTCTCTTGACTCCACTGGAAGAAAAGAAATGTGTAGCTAGAACAAAAACACACTGGGTTCTCCAGGCTACTGGCTGTGATGGAAGAGCTTGTGACAGGAATTTTGCTTTTCATTGTTTATAAATATTCCATTCTTCTATGGCAAAATGGCCCATGAAGCACATGATGATATCCAAAATAGATGTCTGAAAACTCAGAATCTACCATGATTTCTGTAATATACCTAGATGGAATCTAATCCTTGATCTTTGGCTTCCTTCAAACCATAATACTAAAACCTCAACCTCTTATCTCTACCACATCAATATGAATTCTTAGAAATGGTTAGTGAACAAAACCAATCTGCAGTTTTATAACAGTTGGTTTTGAGCTACAATTATTAAAACCCTTGAGAAGAGCATCTTAAGGTATCACAGATTTTAAGTTGGAGAGGGACCTTTGAAGTCATTTAGTAATTTTACAAGATAAGGAATCTGAAATCTCTTCAAAAGGGAAAGTAGCAGAGCTGCTAAGGTCTGATTCACTGATCAATAGCCCCATGTCAGAGAATAAATAGAGAAATAAGGGTAGGAACCAGAATAAACAGTATGAATCTATAAACCTGGAAGGTCAGATGAAAAATGGAGGGCATCATTTGGTATGTTGCCAAAACTGACTGGGCAACCTGACTAAACAAATATCTAAGAAAAAGGAATGTGACTCTTGGGGGGAAAAGAAACCAACAGCCAAGGATATTTCCTGATTGATGAGGTTTGTACACAGGTCCAAGATGTTTGACTACAGTTAGTCAATTAGCATTTATTAAGCACCTACTATATGCCAGGAACTCTGCAAAGCACTGAGATTACAAAGAACAGCAAAAGACAGACTGTACCCTCATGAGAACATTGGCTAAAATAGAGGCAGCCTGGATATCTCTTATCCATGTGTTTGATGCAGCCTGACCTTGAACCACTATGCCTGAGATGATGAATTAATTTTTAAAAAATGTCTTTCTTTTTAATGCTGGTTGTATATGCCTTGTGTATTCTTCCCTGTCCTTTCGCAAAGGGTTATTTGTGACAGAGCTGGATTGTGTATAGTGTTTTGCAATGGATTCCAGCTTTGTATTACAGCCTCACTTTCAAAGTGTTGGTTTTCTTCCCAAAGCCAAATGAAAGATGTATGAGAGAAAATCCTATTCCAGGGTCATTTGGAGAGCCTTATTTGAATCATATCATTCACAACACAAGTCAGTAACTACAAATAAACATTAACCCTTAAAATTTGTTTTTGATATCAGATGAAAATAGGTGCTCATTCCAAGCAACTATTTCCCTCAGATGCCAAAAAATTCAAAATGAGCTGGTAGAGGACAAACACTGAAGGCAGAATTGATTTCTAAATTCTAACAACAGGACATGCAAAGGAAATTTATCATGTATGATTAGCTCATGATGTTTTACCAATCCACATAATCTCATGAAATAACAAATAGCTTGTAAAGAAATTGTATTCAAAGATGTGTTAGGCTTAATATTCATTTTTGCTGAGATCAAACTAACAGAATATTTAAGGGTTTGGAGGGAGAAGAGTCTGTTTAATAGCAGCTGTCCTCAAGCATCTGAAGGCTTATTATGCGCAAAAGGGATTGAATTTGTTCAGTTTGGCTTCAGAGGACAAAACTAGAAGCCATGAGTGAAAGTTACAAAGATGTAACACACAGCAAACCTAACAATTATCAATATCTATATGGGGAATGGGTGGCCCTGGGAGGGAGTGGGTTTCATTTCACTGGGGAGTCTTTAAGCCAAGGTTATATGGTACCTGGTTGGATTCTTGACCAAATATTGGTCAGACTAGGTCACCTCTGAGGTCCTTTCTCATTTTGATATTATGTGATTCTATGAAATCATATAAAATAGAGTGAAATTGATGGGGTGCTTGGGTGCTTGTGCTCAGACCCAATTCCAAGACCTTATTTCTCCCTAGCCTCAAGAAACACAGTCTCTGGTAGTTTCTTCCCAGCCCAAGGACACTATTCCTAGCAATTATTCATGAATGGCTCCAGTGAAACACTTATCTCTCTCCCTGGTACAGTAACAAGTTGACCCTGTGAGAATTATTAGTTTATACTGCCTTTGTACTGGCTCATAAAGATATTCGGGAATGACTAGACTATCACATAACTACTCCCTACCTCATTATGTGCATCCTAGACTCAAGACATATGCACACTCCCTACATCTATCTTGTCAAACAGGACATTGACTGGTAACAGACCAGACAGCTCTTGGCTGGTCCTGACCATTAGTTAACTTAGTGACGTAGCAGACCTACAAACCTCACCTCTCTGTGCTCCCCACCCCCATGGGCTTTTCCTGGTGAACTCTGGGTGAAATGCCTGCACAGGTGATACCAAAAGTACAGGTTCCTTGAGAATTCTTGCCTGCTGAAGAGCATTACAATAAACTTTTGCCAAAATGACTTAAAGCTTGCTTGAATCTATGAATTCTTTCCAGATGACCCTGTCCTACACCTCAGTCTTTGTGGGGTTCCTAAACCCCTCAAAAGTGCATCAAAATGAACACTGGCTTTCTAATAGGGTGTTGTGGAAAATTACAAAGGTACTAGAAAGAGGGGTGGGAGACCTATTTTATCCCACCAGATCTCATTTGTTCATAAATACTTTTAAATTGTTGGGGAGCTTACTGGGTTGCTACAACTCATAAAGCTTAGACTGCTTTTTTTATGGAGTTACAGACATAACTACCTCGATAAGTCCAATTATTGGCCAAAGGGAAGGGCCTCAGAAATAACATCCAAAGTGCAAGGAATTGTTAAGAAAATCTCCAGGGGCAGCTAGGTGGTGCAGTGAGTAGAGCATTGGCCTTGAAGTCAGGAGGACCTGAGTTCAAATTCGAACTCAGACACGTGACACATTCACTAGCTGTGTGGCCTTGGGCAAGTCACTTAACCCCAATAGCCCTGCTTTCCCCCCTCCAAAAAAAATTAAAAAAAAAGAAAATCTCCAGCTCGTTTCAGAGCTTCCTTCTATCTGGGAAGGGGTTCAGAGCTTACAGACCAGTACTTAAGAGTGGTTGTAGCAGGGTTATTCCAAGAATAGTTCCTAGACAGGTAGATATAGTGGCTGGACTCAATTTATTGCCCTGAATCTGTACCCTAAACCTCAGAGTCTTGTGCAACAGATTTTTCTTCACTTATTGTTTGCTCCAAGAAACCCCTGGGAAATGGTAGTAGCTGTGCCCAATGTGTATAGAAGGACAAGAGTTAGCCTATTCTTTGGAGTTCGTTAACAATTCTCTGGATCCATTTCCAACCAGGTGAACCATCATCCATAGTCTACAATGCCAATGTATGTCCTCTTTGGGTGAGACTGGTAGGTCTGAAGCTAGGATTTGAGGGATAACTGGTAGTATACATTTTGCTGTGCCTTACCTGATTTACTAAAATGAAATGGGCTTCTTTGCCAATAATTACATTTTATTTTAGACTATTCATTAGATCACATCCAGCCCCAGAACTCTGTCAGCATCTCTTTCAATGCCACAACATAGTGCATCTTTCTATGAGGAATTCTGGGCAATCATCTATCACCTTGAGAATGTGATCACAACTAAGGCACTTCCACACTGGTCAAACCTTGATGAGTAAGTAGGTCACAATAAGCTTGTTACCCTGAAATGACAGTGGTGGATATTCTAATCAGGGTTTAATATATAGCAAAGGAGGAGGAAAGGAAAAAAACCTGGGAATCTTCTGGAAATGACTTCACAAATGAGTTTTCTTTGGAAAAAAACAAAACAAAACAATGACCATTGGGTTGTTTCAAACTTCATTACAAAAAATTTCAAAGCTCAATCTCATTAAAAAAATGTTAAAGCAGGCCTGCACAATCTGTGACCCGCGGGCCAACTAGCCCATTCACAGCAGGCCAAATAATTTCCAGCCACCCAGAAAAATGTATAAAAAAAATCCTTTGTATATAGAGGAAGTCCTTTGGTGTGCCCGCAAGAAGTCTGCAGAGGCTGCAGGTTGTGCAGGCCTGTGTCAAAGTAAATTTTAAAAGATGAGGAATTAAATTTTTTTTAAAAAAGTAATAAACATTTATCTTTCCATAACTCAGAGATCCTTGTATGTCTTGGGAGTGAGAATAGAGAGATGTGACTGAAATTTAGGGCTTCGAAAAACTGTTACCTGAGTTCTGAGCTTAATCATGTCAGCTTCCATCTGGGAATTGGATTCATTTAGCTCCTTGATTTCTTCGTCTAACTGTTTGATTTCTTCATCATTTTCTATACCTGTTGTGATTAAAAAACAGAAACAAGTAACAAATATTTTATCATCTCATTATCTGGATTACAGGAATTAAAAATTTTAGTTTTTTTTTCCTTTTTGATTGAAATGTAATTCCTTGAGTTCTACATAAAACTCTGACAGAAAGCCCTTGCAGATTCTTGACCTTTTGCCTTACTACTTTTATTTTTTCTTATGAAAACTTGTTCAAGTACAAAAATGAATTGAGTTGGGGAGCATACTCCCAATAATGTACTCGAAGATGAGGTCTTTGATAAGAAAAGTGAATCAAAGACTGAAGGCTCTTGTTCTTCTAGAAGAGCAGAATTCACCTATTGCCTAGTATTCTACTTTGATTATCGCACGGCTGTAAAACGGAGGTGCTGGATTTGATGTTCTCTATGCTCACTTACAGCTCTTAATCCATAATAATCTACTATGAATATCCACATTAACCAATGCAACACACACTCATGTATTTTGGAGAACAACAATATTAGTATGGTAATTCTGCTTTAACAGCAAGGTGCTTGCTACTTCTAAAGAGTGAGAAAGCTCCAGGGCATCAGTTTCCTCTCCTGTAAAATGAAGATGACATTTAAGGTCCCTTCTACATTGAAATCAATGATCCTATGATCTACGGCAGAGGAACAGAAAAAAAGGAGCCAACAAAGCCAGAGGACCATGAGCATAAGGGTGTTTTGGGAATGTTAGGAGAATCACTTAGTACAGTTTTTTATTTCTTTGTTTGAATTATTATTTGTTTATTTTTCAAATTCAAAATCTGACTGTACAGACTGCTTGTCACTTTAGCACACCAACATCTGAAGGGTTTTCACTCTGACCTCAATGCTGATGGTTTCAGTTAGGACTAGGAGTAGGTAAGGCAGCTGAATCAGTTGCCTCAAAGGCCATGTGAAGTGGGAAAGTGTGTGTCATCAGGGACTTAACTTTTGAATATGGCTTTTTATAATACATTTTTAATGTAAAAAAAATGTGACTTTCCATGGTGAAATGTAACTTTTTCCGTAACCAGTGACGCCAGCAAGTTTTGGTTTGCAGAATCATTGATCATAGTTCTACTGGGCTCTACTTCTGGGGTTTTGATTTGTTTCATTTTTCTTCAGACCTATGAGTACACTGGTGTCAGGAACTGCCAGGATGGAAATTCCTTCCACCAAGAGAGATGTGAAGATCTACAAATCTTGTGTACAACTTACGGCTTTAAGAGAATTATCCTGGAATTAAAAGGTTAAGTGACTTGTCCAAGGTCACATCAGAAGAAGGACTTAAACCTAGGTCTTCCTGGCTGCAAGGGCTATGCCTCTATCACCACAGGTCTCTCAAGTCTTATGTGGGGGCTTTAATTTTCAAATTTTATTTGCGGTGCTGGTGTCCATAAATGCTCTGTCCCAGTTCTAACTCATACTCCTTACTTAATCCTTCAATAGTCTGACTGTCTTTAAGGATTCAGTATTCTTCTTTTTAAAAATTCCTATTGTTTTTTCATAATAATAAAATAATACAAAATATTTTCTCAAGAGCAGTCCTATAGTTCAGAATGCCCACATTGTTTTTTGTATTTTCTTAGTGCTTTGATACTTGTAAATTTTGGTTCTTATTCTTGAGTAGTTCATTGGCTACATGATACAGAGGAAAGTGTATTCATTAAATTAGGAATTGAGAGACTTGGGTTCTTTTCTTGGCTGTACCACCAACTAGCTTGGTGATCCTGGGTCACTTAACCTATTTGAGACAAGGTTTCCTCATCTTTGATACGCAAAAAATATAAAACAGCACCTACATCACAGGGTTGTCTTGAGGACCATTAGTTCATAAGACCATAGATTTAAAGCTTGAAAGGACCTTATAGGCTGTTGAGTCCAACTCCCTCATTTAAAGACAATAAAACAAACTACAGACAAAGAAACTGAAGCACAGAGGTGAAATGACTTGGTCCAGGGTCACACAGTTATATTTAGTATCTAGGAAGGAATGTGAACCCTGGTCTTCTGACTGAGTCCAGTGCCACATCCACTACAATAATCTATATACTACAATGATTGTTTGTGCAAATGTAGTTCACAAAGTGTGTATGTACTTTGTATGTAAAGAATTTTGTAAACCTTAAAGTGCTATATAAATATGAACCATTATGAGTCTGGCTCCCTGTGTACCTCATAAGTTCTCATAGCACCAATGTTTGGCTCATATTTAAAGAATATTTTAAATCCTTCCTAGATAAAAAATATTCAGAAGAATAACTGTTAGACCAATTGGTGTTATTCTCGGTTCAAAATTAGGCAATGTTGGACAGTTAACAATCAGTCACTGTCTATTTTTGACATTGTTACATGTGAAAACAAAATTATTGCAAGCCCTAAATTTGGCTTTCCCTTGATTTAGAAATTTAGACACACACACGCACACACAAACAAACACACACACACACACACACACACGAAAGAGGAAGGGAATAAGCATATATTAAGTGCCTAGTATATGCCAGGCACTGTGTTGAGTGCTGTACAAATATTATTTCATTTGATCCCAGCTAAAAATCCACTTTTCTCATGAAGCCTTTCTTGATTCCCCCTTAATACTATTGCCCGCTCTCAATTTATCCTGTTATTATCTTGTTTATACATAGTGATTTTTCTATTGTCTTTCACATTAGACCTTGGATGCTTTGAAAGCAGGATCTGTCTTATGCCTTTCTTCGTATCACTGGAGCTTAGCATAGTGCCTGGCACATTAGTAGGCACATAATAAATGTTCATTCACTGACTGAGGTAGAGAAATAGCATGGCGCAGTGAATAGACAGCTGGCTTAAGAATCAGGTTGATCTAGGTTTAAATCCCACCTATAACATACTATCTGTATCTTTAAGGGGTTGGTGCCGACCCCCGGGGTTGTTGGGACCACTAGCACTTGGCCTGTTACCTGGGTAAACCAGACAGGCTTAGTAGGAGTGGAACAACATGGCGCCTGGAGGAAGGGCCTCCACCCTTGAGAAGCCCCTATAGTTTTCCTATACATGCAGGCAGAGCCTGTCCACGAGGGAAACACGAAACCAGAAGGAGAGACCCAGTTGGCCATTACCTAATGCTTTTGAACCGTTGCCTAATGCAGTGCCTTGTTACTTTACTTACTAGGACATCTTTGATACTTTACGGGGACATCTTGCCTCGTGTCTCATGTAGCTCTGATACAGAGAAGCAGATACTGCATTGCAACAGTCCTGATCCTTCCCATGCCCTTGTAGATACTATAGTGCAACATTCCTGATTATTCCCATGCCCATGCAGATACCCGTGCTGCAACATTTCTGTTCTTTCCCATGCTGTCATCCTCAAAATCATTGGCCTCCTGCTTATGATCACGCATTGCAAACCCTGTAAGAATGGATGATTTCCCCCAATAAATCGGAGTTGCTTCCATCTTGACTCCCGCCTCATTCATCGCCTACCGAGACAGGTCCTTGCCGGTCAAGGACCCCTAGAGGAGACTGTAACACTGGGCAAGTCATTTAACCCTTTAGTGACTCTAGCAACTCTTTAAGCCCATAAGTTGTAAAATAGTTGCTGATCTGCATTAAAAGAAGTTCGCTCTCTGAGAGTTCTCTACACAAATGAAGTTTATAAGACCCCAAAATAAATGAGGTAAAGTTATCAAAGTAACACAAGATTACTCAAAATGACATTCACTGGAATTCCAACATTATGTTAAATAGCCTTAGATCATAGGCTCTAGAGGTCATAGATCTAAATGTCTGGGGGAGATACGAAGATCTGGGTTTATGCTTGTACAATTACTTATATTTGATAGTGTTAGAGGAAGTTGACTGTGAGTGGGTGAACCATACGAATTTATACATGTAAGCATATGGCATTGGGAAGCTCAGAGAGTTACTATGGGAAATGTAGTAGGGGTGTGTGTGTGTGTGTGTGTGTGTGTGTGTGTGTGTGTGTGAGAATCAATGTTCCTTTGACTGCAGGGCTTGGAAATTTTTCCTACCTACAACCTACTGTATTTATAAAGCTTAGTCTATCCTTTGAATTCATCTGGAGGCTTATTTTCCTGCTATCCATTCACAATGAGAAGGCACCTAAGTACCTCTGCCCTTAATTCCACCTACTCCTAGATTCTCTGGGGCCTTATTTTATCAAACAAAAAACCCTTTCTTTTTTGTGCGTGCATCATTACTCTTTCCTTCTCCATTGGTGCTTTTCTTTCTACTCAGAGACAACTCAGGTGACGATTGATGATGATGATACCTATATAACACTTTAAGGTTTGCAATACACCTTAGTATATTATCTAATGAGATCTTCACAGAAACCCTGTGAGCTAAATGCTGTTACTAATCCCTGTTTACAGAATTTGGGGCTTAGAGAAGTTAAGCCCAGGATCACATAGCTAGTAAGGGTCTGAGGCAAGATTCAAACTCAACAAACTCCATGTCTAGCACTCTACTGTTCTATCTAGCTTTCTCCCCAAAATAGGGTTCCCACAACTTAAAACACACACACACACACACACACACACACACACACACATATAGCCCTTTCCTTAGACCTGCTACCTCCTCAAGTTACTATTCTTTAATTTCACTCTTCACCTTCTTGAAAGTCTTCTACAGGGTCTCCTCCAACTTTCTTATTATTTCTTCACTTGATAATATCCAACAAGTGATCATATAATCCTTTACCTGAAGACCTCCAAGGAATGGGAAACTCACCATCCCTAAAGGCATCCTTTTCCACTTTGGAATCTTTTAATTTTGTTTTTTATATTAAGCCTAAATATTTATCTCTTTGCAACTTCTACTCATTGCTCATAATTTTGCCCTCTGGGTCTAAGTCAAGAAGTCTAATCCCTCCTTCATATTATAACCCTTCAAACATATGAGGACAACCATCATGGCCCTTGTAAGTCTCCTCTTCTCTAGGCTAAACATCCCAAGTTCCTCATATGACATGTATTCACAGATTAAAATTAATTAATTTTAATTATATTGGCATAAAGAGCCAGGACTCCAGTGCTTTTGGTAGATAACATATGGAACATTTATGGAAAGGCATGGACATTAATCACATAGGATGAGAAGAGGTGGCCAGAAGATGTATTCATTTCAATGAGATCACAGAGTCATACATGTCCTGAAATATGTTGAAATTTTAAAAGTTATGTCCATAATTGTATATTTGGGTCAAACTCACATTTTTGTGAATGATTCCAAGTCTTTAGGACAATTTATGGAGTTACATGGGATGAGACTATATTTCACAAGTGTGAGCAAAGCCCTAAAGACCTATTAAGGTACTTAGATAGTTTGACCTTCAAACCTTCACCAGATAACTCCCAACAAGTCTTATTTTTTAACCATTATGTTAATGTGGGTATTGTATCTAATAGGATTAACTATCCAAAACAACAGATATTAGTGAATAAAAATATGTAAGGAAAAATATTGAACCGAGCAAACGAGAGGGGATTTACACTCCGTTCTACCAATGCTACTATCCGCATGAGCTTAGATAAATCATTTCATTTTTCAGAGTATTAGTTCTGTCTACTGTGAAATGAGAGGTCTGATGACTCATATATGTAATATATTCTTGGAGAGTGTAACTTATTTGAAAGAGATAGGATAGTCAAAAGAAGAAATGTCAAGGTATATTAAGAAACAATAATCATGTGCAATCATGTAACACGTTTCCATATTAGTCATTTTTGTACAAGAAAACTTAAACAAAAACAAAAACAAAGAAAGTGAAAAACAGTATGCTTCCGTTTGCGTTTAGACATCAGTTCTTTCTCTGGAGGTGGATAGCATTTTTCATCATGAGTCCTTTGGGATTGTCTTGGATCTTTGTATTGCTAAAAATAGCTAAGTCATTCACAGTTGTTCATCTTACAATATTGTTCTTATTATGTACAATGTTCTCCTGGTTTTGTTCATTTTACTTTGTATCAGTTCTTATAAACCTTTCCAGGTTTTTCTGAAATCACACTGCTTGTCATTTCTTATAGCACAATAATATTCCATTACAATCATGTACAACTTGTCCAGTGATTTTCCAGCTGATGAGTATCCCTTCAATTTCCAATTCTTTGCCACCACAAAAAGAAATGCTATAAATATTTTTGTGCATATTGGTTCTTTTCTCTTTTTAAAATATCTTTGGGATACAGACCTAGTAATGGTATTTCTATGTAAAAGGGTATAGCTCTTTGGGCATGGTTCCAAATTGCTCTCCAGAATGATTGGATCAGTTCACAACTCTACCAACAATGCATTAGTGTCTCAGTTTTCCCACAAACATTTATCATTTTGCTTTTCTGTCATATTTTCCAATCTGATAGGTGTGAGGTGGTACCTCAAAGTTGTTTTAATTTGCGTTTCTCTAATCAATAATGATTTAGAGCATTTTTCATATGACTATAGATAGCTTTGATTTCTTCTTCTGAAAATTGTCTGTTCATATCCTTTGACAATTTATCAGTTGGGAACTGACTTGTATTCTTATAAATTTGAGTCAATTCTCTACTGAGAAATGAGGCCTTTATCAGAGATATTTGCTGTAAATTTTCCCCCCAGTTTTCTGCCTTCCTTCTAATTTTGGTTGCATTGGTTTTGTTTGTACAAAACCTTTTACACGTTATACAAACAAAATTATCCATTTTACATTTTGTAATAATCTTTATATTTTGTTTAATCCTAAATTCTTCCCCTATCCATAGATCTGACAGGTAAACTATCCTATGCTCTCCTAATTTGCTTATGGTATCACTGTTTATGTCTAATAATTCAGGAATCAGAGGAGGGGAAACATGGTGAAGTGAACTTAGGTGAAGATCAATAGAAGCAGAAATAGAACTATAAACAGTGGTTTATCTGACAGAAAGAGAAGTAGATGAAGAGGCTGTGAAATAGATCATAAGAATGGCATGAATTCACTAAATAGCACTGGTGGAGAAGTCATTTATCTGTCTCCTCTCACACTCTGTCTCTTTCTCTCTGACTCTGTTGCTTCCTCTCCCTCTCTTCTTCTTGCTTTTTCTCTCCCCTCTGTCTTTTTTCTCCTCTTTCCTTCTATTTGCCTGTCCCCCTCCCCTGCCAAAAACTGAGCAGATAATACTTTCTTGACTCACCTTAATCATAATCTCATCTATTAAGAAATGGAGGAACCAGCAAGGGGAAACTTTAGTTAGACTTTTACCAACAAAGAGGTAGATGCCTAGATGGAAATGATAAGACCCCTGGTAGGAAGTGATAGTTCTATTTTAGAATTTGTGATAGAGAAAGAAAGGAAAGCTGGGTATATAGATACTAGCTATCATCATCATCTGACATGCCTATAGATTTGGGGGAAATGGATTTTCATGGTTTCAGGGAGGGAAATGATGGCTTTAAGTTCCACAGGAGAATTTTTAAGAAAGTAAATTCTAAGACTTGAAGAGAAACAATTACAATGAAGGGGAAAGGATGGAAATGGTCCAAATAGGCTATGTGGATATATGAGAACTCACTGACTGGCTTAGTAGTAGTAGTAATAAATGTTTTTAAAGGACATTCAAATAATATCGGAGCAAGGGCAAGTGACAGAGGATGGATACAAAGACGTGGAATGCTCCTGTAATAGGATCCAGTGTGTCAAAGTTTGAGGGGAGACTCAAGGAAAGCTAAGAACAACAGAAAAGGTACTTTTACAAATTTATCATTGTCAGGAAAAGAAAAGGACCAAGGAAGAGATAGTACCAGTCATAATAGATGACAGAGAAAGCAGATCAGCTCAAATCTCACTTTCCGTTTTCTCTACCAAGGAGAATGATACTTGGATTGTAAAGGACAGAACAAAAATGGCTGAGGAGTGAATACCCAAGTTGGGAAGATCATAAGACAGAATCTAGTCACCACTGATTTGGTACTTGGATAATTTTACATTACTTCAAACTTCACCAGGCCCTAGTACATTACATCCTCAGTAGTTAAAACAGTGCTTGACACATAGTAGGTGCTTAATAAATGTTTATGAACTTTTGCCTGACTGACTCAGATACTGTATTCCACCTCTTCCACTTACCACCTAAGTGACCTTCGACAAGTCATGTACTCTCTCTGGACCTCTATTTCTCCCTACAGACTCTAGGGTCTTTTATAACTCTAGATCCATGATCCAGCAATTCTGTGAAATAAAATGTAGGGTTTCTCAGTCACTATCAGTTATTGCTGAAAGCTTTTGGAGAATGGGAGAAGTATCATAGGATTGGAGAAGAGTATATATCCTCATTTTTTAGAAGAAGAGAATGAAATCTGGAAACAGTAAGCTTAGGGAGCTTGACTTTGATTCCTGGCAACGTTCTCATATGTGTTGTGAAGGGGATGGGTAGTGGGTAGCTGGAAAAGGAAGCAGTGAACACTAAGTGCCAGCATGGCTTCATCAAGAACTGGGGATGCCGGGCTAACCTCATTCGCTTTTTCAACAAGATTCTTAGACTGGCAGATCAGGGGAATACCATAGATAAAGTTTGCCTTCATTTTAACTAAACATTTGACAAGTTGCTTATGTTATTCTTTTAGAAAAGATGGAGAGATGTAGCCTGGATAATTGTACAGTTAGATGGAGTTAAAACTGGTTGAAGTAATAAACCCCTCAAATAGTAATTAACATTTCGATGTCTACTAGGAAGGAAGTTTCTAGTGTAGTACTCCAGTGACAGGTTCTTGGCCTATTTTTCAGAAGGCAGCTAAGTGGTGCAGTGAATACAGCACTGGGCATGGAGTCAAGAAGACCTGAACACAAATTCAGCCTCAGATACTAGCTATGTGACCCTGGGCAAGTCACTTAACCTGTGTCTGCCTCAGTCTCCTCTACTGTAAAATGGGGGTAACAGTAGCACCTGCCTCACAGGGTTGTTGTGGGGATCAAATGAGATATTTGTAAAAAGTATTTAGCACAGTGCTTGGTACGTAGTAGGTGCTATATAAATGCTTACTCCCTTTCCTCCTCTTATCAATGACTTTGATAGAAGTAGAGATGGCATGTTTATCAAATTTGAAGGCAACACAAAGCAAGGAGGGGGTCATCTAAAGTGTTGGATAATAGAGTAATGATCCAAAAAGTTCTTGATGTGTTAGAAAATTGATCTGAATCAAATAGGATGATGTTTAATAGGTATAGATATAAAGCCATACATTTGGGTCCTAATTGTAATCGACTTCAAAAATACCAGATGGGGGAGGCATAGTTCAACAGCTATTTGTTTGAAAAAGGTCTAGGGTTTTGCTGTATTAAAAATTCATTATGATTCAAAAGTGTAATGGGACATCCAAGAGAGGCATAATGTCCAGTATGAGGGAGATGAGAGTCCAGCTGTACTATGATCTGCTCAGGCCGCCTTTAGAGTACTGTGCTAAGCTCTTGGTGTCAAATTTTAGGAAGAACATTGATAAACTGAAGAGTATGCAAAGGAAGGCAACTAGGGTAGGGAAAGGCCTTGAGATTATGCCGTATGAAGACCATTTGAAAGACCTTAGGATATTTAGCCTAGAGCAGAGAAAACATGGGAGTCCCTTGATGGCTATTGTCAAGTATCTGAAAGGCTCTAATATAGAAGAGGGATCAGTCTTGTTCTGCCTCATGGGAGCAATGGGTGAAAGAGTAGAATATAATTTAGGATTGATATAAGGAAGTACTGGGGCAGCTAGGTGGTACAGTGAATAGAGTACTGCCCCTGGAGTCAGGAAGTCCTGAACTTCAAATCCAGCCTCTGACTCTTACAAGTTGTATGAACTTGGGCGTGTCACTTAACTCTGCCTCAGTTTCCTTATCTGTAAAATAAGCTGGAGAAGGAAATGGCAAACCACTTTAGTGTCTTGCTACGAAAACCCCAAAAGGGGTTATGAAGAGTCAGACACAACTGAAAATGACTAAACAACAACAGAAGGAAGTGTAGCCTAATAATTACAGCTATCCAAAAGTAGATTGAGGTAGCAGGTTTCCATTTACTGGAGATTTTCAAATAAAGACTGGAAGACTACTTATTAGTCACACTATAGAGTGGATTCTCCTTGATATATGGGTTGGCATAGATGTCTTCTAATGCCCATCTTAATCCGAAATTCTGTGATTCTCCAGCTAGATGATCTCTATGCCCCTTAAATACCTAAAGTCCTTTATTTTGTGTTTGGAGATAACAGAGGAGACATGGTGTAGTAGAAAGAATGCTGGTGTTGGAGTCAGAATATATGAGCTCCAAGACTTCATAGTTTGTGACCCTGACCACATCATTTATTCTTTATACCTGAGTTTTTCATCTGTAAAATATGAATAATAATAATTATGCTACCAAAATTATAAGTTTGTTATAGGGAAAACATTTTTTAAAACTTGAAGTATTAAAGAGATGTGAGCAATCTAACTGTCTAATGGAGGTCCCTCTGGCACTTGAAACTCAACAAATCAAAAAGGAAATCATCATGCAAGACATAGCTAGCTATTCAGGTGCCTTGAGCAAATAGCACAACATATGCACAAAGCAAGCAGCACAAAGTCCATCAATATGAAAATAACAGAGATAATGGCTTACAGATGGCTATTATTAACAAGATCTCTTAGTTTCCTATTTTATCTAGTTATTCTTGCTAATTAAGGGCTAAGCTTTTAGTTATTAATTAGACTTTTCTATGTTGCTGAAAAAGAGCATGTGTTAAATTTTGCACTCCCAAAATTTTGGTCCTCTGGGGCAAAGCCTTGGTTGACTCACTCCAGATGCTCTGCTCATCATCTTATCCTCTCAGAATGTCCCCCTTTTTAGCTTACAATTTCTGTCCACATGAACCTTTCTCCCAATAAATAAGTCTTAAAATTTTGGAATCTCTTTGACTTTTCTCTCTCCTCCTGCCCTCCCATCTTCCACTGCCCCCTCCCACATCTAAATGTCTGCCTAGGGCACCTGGACCAGCCCTATGGCTTCCTGCAAGAGTTAGGGACTGGTAGCTAGACCAAAGTTTGTGTGTGTGTGTGTGTGTGTGTGTGTGTGTGTGTGTGTGTGTGTGTATGGTGTGTTTCTCAGGAATAAAATTTGGTAGCTATGTGGTAGATATATAAGAGAGACTGGAATCAGGGAACCCAATTAGAGAGTTATTACTGTAGTCCAGGTAAGAGGTGATAAGGGACTGAATAAAGATAGTATTATGTAAGCAGGGATGAGGGGTCAGATGCAAGAGATGTTGTGCATATAGAATCCACAGGATTTGACAAATGACTGGATATGGAAAGTGAGAAAGAAAGAAGAGTCAGGGCTGACTTTGAGGTTGCGAATCTGGGACACTGGAAGGATAATGATGCTCTCAACAGAAATAGGGATATTTGGAGGATAAATAAAAGTTTAATGAATTTCTTTCCTGATGTGTTGAGTTTGAGATTCCTATGGAACATCCAGATGGAATTGTCCAACAGGCAGTTGGCAAATGGAGATGCATTCAGTAGAGAGATTAAGGTTGGCTAGGTAGAATTGAGAGTCATTTGTATAGAGATAATACTTGAACTAATGAGATTATAATATCACTAACAGAGGGAGTGTAAAGAGAGGAGAGTAGAGGGCTCAGGACAGAACTCCTAAGTACAATCGTTCTTTGCGAGTGGGAGAAGGATGATGATCCAGCAAAGGAGACTGAGACAGAATGGTTAGACATTTAGGAAAGGGACCAAGAGAGAATAACGGCAAAGAAACCAAAAGAAAAGGGAGTGCATCTAGAAGGAGAGGATGGTTGACAGTCTCATAAAATGCAGAAAAATCAAGTAGAGTGAGGATTGAGAAAAGGCCATTGGATTTGGCAGCCAATAATAATAAATTGATGCTAATCTTGGAGAAAGTCGTTTCAGTGAGTGTTGAAGTAGAGATTCAGATTGCAAGAGGTTGAGAAGTATGAAGTGAGGAAATTAAGGTAATAAGTATCAGTGAGTTTAGAACTTTTTTTTTAATAACACAAAACAATTGTTTTACTTAAATTGGAAATTACCAACTACTCCTTTGAAGCTTTCAAAACAAGGTGAACATTTTTCTTCATTTCCCTGTTTCTTGAAACAAAGACTCATCTGTTTAACACAAATATTCTTTCAATGATGCAATATAGCTTCAAATCATGGAATCTCTGAAGACTCAAAATCATGGATGACCAAAAAAACAATGCAGAGCTGTGTGGTAGGCGTAACAAGAGTATAGCATATTAATAATAATGACCTTTGCGCAAGAAGGGAGATAAAAGGTTATCTTATAGAAAATGTAAATGTGAAAACAAGGGCGCCTGAGACATGTAGTGAGTTGGAGGGACAATGATGGATATATGAATGCTTTACTGCTATCTCTGGAATGTTAAATGAACAAACCTGGTATCTTATATAGTACTGCCCTTTAACTATTCCAAGGCAGGCTCATGCTTCTTCCTTGAATCCTGGTCTTCTCTCCAGAGTAAAAGCCTAAGTTCTCAATCAGTTCTCAAATGACATGGTTGCTATTTGTCAAAGTTTTGTTTTTTGTTTTGTTTTGTTTTAGTGAGGCTAATGATCAAATAAAAATAATTTATGGAAAGCATCTTGCAAACTTTAAAGCACTCTATTAGCTACTGATAATGATGACGATGATGATAATGATGATGATGATGATAATGGAGATACTAAGATTTAGATCTTGGATCAAGGGTAGGACTAAGACAAGCAGATAAAAGTTAACACAGAGGCAGATTTTACATCAATATAAATAAAACTTTTTTAACCACTAGAGCTTTCCAATGATAGCCTGACTGTCTGAGGTGACCAGAAGTGGGTTGTATTTCATCGGCTGTCAATGGAGAAGATGGATAACTGGCCCTGGAAGGATATTGCAGAAAGGATTCCAGCACTGGGTCAGGTTGAATTGGATGATTCCTAGACTCTGCCAATCCTGTCTCCTCTTTTTATGATATACTTTCCTTTCATTCTTTTCTTCCTTTAAGGCCTAACTCAGGCACAACTTCCTAAATATAGCCTTCCCTAGCCTACCTTTCCTTCCCCTCAGCTGAACTTGCTCTCTACATTCTAAAATTTTCCTTAATAATTTTGTCTGAATCTGTTTTGTCATGATTCCATTCTACTTTGTATTATACTTGTATACTTGGTATATCCCATAGTAGATTTAAGTTTCTAGAGGATTAAGATATACTGATAGTCATATCTGTAATCCAGTCTCCAGAACAGTATCTGGCACATAATAAATATTTGTAGGCTAATTTTATAAACTCTAAGATTCCATGGTTCAAAACAAAATGAAAAATCAAATAATCTCCAATTACTAGATGCTCTAGAATCTAGAATTCTGAGATAGGCTGATATTTAGGCTCTGTTTCATTGGTCAACACAAGTTGACTTCTTGGCAAGTCTACTCCATTGAATACTTAGTGAAGTTCTCCCTGATCAGCAGAGTTGGAATCCTGCTGTTGCCACAGGACCTATGTGAGACTGGAGAATGGTAATCACTGTCTTAGCCATACAGAGAGCTTCCAATGACAAGGGAAAAAAGTGGGGATAATCCCTGTGCAGAAGCTATAAGTCTGTGGATGAGTTTAGAATCAGGGCTCATCAAAGAGAAGAGGCAAGAAGAAGGAAAAATAGGATTTCAGATACTTTTGCTCTTTCCAGCTCCCTGCTTCATGGCAATTGTGATTCTCTTTGTAAGAATCTGAAGACAAAATGATGGACATAGATATCTTAGTGAGTATGCAAGGACTATGATCCTACAATTCTCTCAGGTGGGATATAAAAATGATGGAGAGAGAAGAGATTGAGTATAGATTTAGCACTATGTTAAACTTTGGGGATACTAATACAAAAGCAAAGACAATCCCTACCCTTCAGGAGCTTACAGTCTAATGGTAGAAACAACTTGTACAGGAGAGTTGTGGGCAGGGAGAGGTACTTTGGTCAAGACAGTTACAAGGATGGTGAATTTGACCATAGGGGAGTAAATTGATATATTCCATTCAGGAAAAAATAAGAAAGTTGATGTGAAACACAAACCATAGTTCCAGAACTGGAGGTGAGGAGGGAAGGAAGGAAAGGGTTCAATGAAGACAGATGATTAGCAAAGAATCTGTGTAAGAGGTGATGGGAGAGAAAAAAGTGAAGTAAAGCATGGCTGGGGCTTTCATGAAATAACAACAGCCAACATTTATATAGTTAGTATTTTAAAGTTTGCAAAACACTACAAATATCATCTTATTTTAATCTCACAACCACCTTGAAAGGTAGGTCTTATTGTAATTCCCATTCCTATCTCCCTTGTACCTTTCCTATCTTCTTACACCTTACTCCTCCCCCTCTTCCCATTCTCTTTGATCCAGTAACACTAGTCTCTTGGCTGTTCCGTGAACCAGACACTCTCATCTCTTTACTCTGGGGCACGTTCTTTGGCTGTCCCTCCATGTTTGGAACTTCTCCCTCCTAAACTCCTCCTGCCAATTTCCCTTGTTTCCTTTAAATCCCAACTAAAATCCTATCTTTAACTCAGAGTCTTTCCCAACCCCTCTTAATTATAGCGCCTTTCCTCTGTTAATTATTTCCTATTTATCTTGTATATAGCTTGTTTGTATATATATGTTTGCATGTTGTCTCCTTCATTAGATTGTAAACTCCTTGAGGGCAGGGACTTTCTTGTGCCTCATTTTGTATGTGCAGTGCCTGGCACATAATAGGCACTTTTAATAAACATTTATCGATTAATTTTATAGATAAGGAAACTGAGGCAAATAGAGGGTAAGTGAATTGCCTAGGGTCACAGAGCTAGTAAGTTTCTGAGTCTACTTTTGAACTCAGGACCTCTTGACTTCAGGTCCACAGTTCTATCCACTGAGCCAACTAGCTGTACCCTAGAGAAGCAGTTACCAATCAAGAGAGTGGAGCCCCAGGTCCAAAATTCTTCCAGGTGTGGGCTTTGGTGTGAATGGCCAGGCAAGGTTGTTGTAGAGGAGGTGTCTAGGAATTAGGGGGAGCCCTTAAAAATCTCAGCTCAGGAAAGTATTGCTTAAGTATTGCTTTCTCTCCCTCACTTCCACCTATTAAGAACCTTCTCTTCCTCTAAGGCCTCAGCTTAAGTGACACCTCCCTCATGAATCCTTCCCTTACCTCTACATGGAAAAGTGGTATTTTTCTCCTCAACTCTGACATGAGAACCTTTCCCAGACTGAACCACATTAATTGATGTACAATATGTAATTTATGTAATTCTATACACATACTGTAATCTAGTATTACAGATTTAGAGTTGAAAAGTACCTATGATATAATTTAGTCTGACCCCCTCTTTTTACAGATGAAGGGACCGAGACTCAGAGAAACAAAAAGACTTGTCCAGGATCACTCAGTAAATAGAAGAGCTGAAATTTCAGTGCGGACCCTCTACCCCCAAATTCAACACATTTTCCATTGTGCCACATCACACTGTGTTCTCACTACTGATATTTATTGTCTTTTCCCTTCAACAATATTGGGTTTATGGGTGGACAAAATTCTTTATATCTCAGGCTTTTTTGGTTCTGAAAAGGATCCTTAATGATATCACATTATTTCAAAGCAGAAAGGAAAACCAAGACTAAAGTCCTGATTTTAAACGTGGCCTCAGTAACTATCTGTGTGCCCCCAGGCCAGTTACTTAACCTCTGTTTGCCTCAGTTTCCTCTTCTATAAAATGGGGATAATAATGTTATTGAGGATCAAAAGAGATTATATTTATAAAGTGCTTAGAACAGTGCCTGGCATGCAGTAGGTGCTATATAAATACTTATTCTCTCTCTCCCCCCAAACCCATTCCTTGTAACTATCCAGGTCTTGCTTCTCCCACTCCACCCCCCTCCCCTGACTGATAGATGCAATTAAAAATGTAACTACTGAGCATTTACCATTACTGGCCCGCTGCTTTATCGTTAGCATCTGTTCTCCTGACAACTTTGCTTTCTTCATGGCTGATGTGGCTCGTGGGCATCCTGATAGACTGTAGGCAACAAGAACATAAATAGCCTATTAATAACAGGTACTAGCATATCCGTTAAAGCACAATGTGATAAGGCAACAAGAGCTATTCATCAGGTCCATCATTCCCGATTTCTCACTCATATCTATCTTTACAGAATGAGCCCTAACAGCTTACTGGTAACAGTGAAGGACTTAGTTAGATCATCTCCAAGCCTATACAATCAGGCTAGCTTGCGTTTAATGGCACAGTGGGCTCAGATGACCACTGGGCTACAAATTCCAATTCTGTTATTACCAGGGTAACCTTGGCCAACTCCGTGGGACTCATTTTGCTCATCTGTAAAACGAAGGCGTCAGACTAGATAGCCTGAAGTCCCTTCCAACTCTGTATATATAATATAATCTTATTAGAATCTAAATGGATTACCTGTTCTGACACTAAATGCCCTCATATTTCCACGCTTTTCTAGTTCTGTATCTTAGCTTTTTTTCCCATTCCTTCATCAGCCATCACTTTTCCATTCTAAGTAACCTCAGAACACAGCCCTTCAGATGCATCAATTATCAAAATGAGATTCTATCCATATGTGACCCTGATCCTCCCAAATGAAAAATGTTCTCTCTCTTTCTTTCAATGTTCCTGGAGCATTTCTTCATGGTACTTTCCTTTGATCTTTTAACCTTCTCTTCTGTGTTCTAGCAGGTGTACCCAAGAAGTGTACCACTGCTTTCTCTTGTGTATGTGTTGACATAATTTGGAGGGCCTCCTAATAACTCAAATACTATGTGCATGTAAAGTACATATTGAAGTAATTTGGAGATTCTTAATTCTTGCCTCTAGTTCCTCTTTCTCTGCTGGGATCTTGATAGAGATCTTTTTCTGCAAATGTTGCTCAGGAAAACAATTTTGTGGAAGCCAACATGAATAAGATGTGAATTCATTCAAAAGCATCACTATATCCAGAGCAGTTTTTTTTGTCATTAAGTATTTTCTCTTACTTCTATTATACAACATCATAGATCTAGATTTAGCAGGTAGCTCAGAGGCCAATTAACCTAATCCTTCTCCATTTTACAGATGAGAAAACTTAGGCTCAGAGGTAAAACAAGTTGCCAAGGTCACACAGGCACTAAGCACCAGAGGCACAATTTGAACCTAGATTGGTGACTCCAGAGCCAATGCCCCTTCTACTATGATCTTCGGTTCTGGGGATCTGAAGCAGTTGTTGTTTTTAACTTTGTTAATGGCTCCTCAGACATTTAAAAATAAAGCTGGCAGGTCCTCCTCTATAACTCTTCTCAGTCCATGCATTTGTTTCTCCTGGCTGCCCCTAGGGACCACGGGACAGGGCTAGTCCAGAAAGGTGGTTTTCTTGACTATTCTATGGCATAAAGTCAGGGACCAGAGGAAAAAACCATGTGCTAAGGAAGACAATATCCAGGGGTCAGAAAACCAAGAAGAGAGTTTGCAAGAATGGACCTTGAAGGCAGTATGTAAGTAGGTCACTGTGGCAGGGGCTGCAGGCCTCTGGTGGGTCTACATTACAATGATACATGGCCAGATAGATCAGAAACCAGCAGATGAGCCCTTCTTCCTCCTGAGGCAGGGGGACAAGAGGGACCTGAAAGATTCCCTAAGTCTTTGCTGGGAAGTCCAAACAAAATAAAATGAAGTTAGTTCTCCCAGCATTCACTGAACTGATCAGGCCTCAATTAATAAACCATTTCAGTTTGGGGCTTCACAATTTAGAGGGGCTCTGGAGAGTTTAGAGAATAACGGATTTAGTAGAGGTTGGAAAACTAGTCTTGGAGAGGAAAAAAAGAAAAACAAAACAAAAAGAAAAACAACTGAAGAAAGCTCCCAAATAGATTAATGGCGCCCATGCTGATTTCCTAATGAATTCTACAATAGAACACTGAACAGTTTGGAACCTAAAAATAGGATCCTATATGAAGCCGAATCTCCATTTCATAATGCCTGATTTTTTTTTAAAGTGAAGAATAAATTCTTTGCATTGTTTTCAAAAAAGTAAACAAAAACAAAACTCCTTTAAGCAACGAAAAACTTCTTTAGGCTATGAAAGAACTCTATCTTGCCCTGCTCATCTAGATATCAAATTTATCCAGGTCTTTTTTGCTCTTCAGAAGCTCTTCAATGTTACTCTAACTATACACAGCATACAATATAGAATTGTAAATGGCAGAGGTCCTGTCCATGGCTGTACTATGTTATAAATACTGTATCCCACTAAAGTTCCTGGTTTAAGGATTTAGAACTGAAAGGGACCTTAACAACATCTAGTCCAACTTTTTATTTTACAAATGAGGAAACTGAGGTCTGGGAGGTGGAGTTGAACTGTATTGGGACAGAGGTTTCTGCCAATGAATACAGTCAGTCCTTGGTCCATGTCACAGTTGAGATTCTTAGATTTTTTTTTTTTGGATCAGACTTGTGAGTTCATGGGTATAGAGATGTTCTGGTGAGGAGCTTTCTTTGTAAATAAAGATCAACACCTTTTCTGTAGTTTTTAGTCTTAGAGAGCAGTTTGGCACACTAACAGCCTAGGCAACGTAACCAGGATCACATAGCTAGTGTCTCAGAGGTGGTACTTGTACCCAATTGTTCCTTACTCCTTGGCTGACTTTCAGTACTTCACTATGCTGATTCTTAGATTACAGGGTCATAAATTTAGAGGTGAATATGTCCTTAGTCACCCAGATCTAAGCCCTAATTTTACAGATGAGCCAATTGAGATCATAAAGGACTAAATGTCTTGCTACAAGGTCACAAATCTACTATATGGTAGAACTGTGACTGCAATTCAGGCCCTCTAATTCCAAAACTAGAAGTCTTCTCATTTGGAATGCACAAAATTTTACATATACTGGTTATTTATATATATAATATATATGCATGTATGAATATGTATACACACACGTGTATATAATACATAAATATATACACATGCTGTATATGTATATGTACATATATACTGCCAGTATACGTACATATACTATATATATGTATATATATCTGCATATATGTCGATATCTATATCTATCTATAATAAGTTTCATCCAAGAAATGACTAAGGAACTAAAAAGTCTTGGTTAACTATTTATAGTCTTAGATAATTGCCTGAGGTAACAGGGTAAGTGACTTACTCAAGGTCACACAGTCAATATGTGCAGAGGTAGTACTTGAATCTTGGTTTTTTTGACTCTTGGGTTGCCTTTTAACCTGCTATGCCATGCCTACTATGCCATATACTCTTTTTAGATCACAAGATCGTACATTTAGAAGTGGAAGAGATGTTAGAAGTTGCCTAGATCTAACCCTCTTCATTTTACAGATGATACAACTGAGGCCTTGAAAGATTAAGTGACTTACTTAAAGTCACATAAATATTACATGGTAGAACTGGAATTGGAACCCAGGTCTTCTGGCTCCAAATCCAGAAATATTCCCATTTGTAGTAAATGAAATTGATAAAGACTGAGAAAGTATAATCTGAGCATATTGATTTATTAGCAAGGCTAACATTTGTACAACAAAACGTGCCTAAGGCCCCTCAGTAAGGCACAAGGACACTATTTGGCAATTAATAAAGCTTTCTTATACTCAGTAATGAGGTACTAATCAACTTAAGCAATATTGAGTAACGTGAGAATTCTCCCTTTCTGATTGGCTATAGTTTTACAAATCTCGTGGTTATTTCAAGAATATCCTGATACATTCCGTGGTAATTACAAAAACATCACAAGATGTATGGAACATCTTGTAGTCAGCACCTACTAACTCAATTTCCCAGAATTATATCAACATCTTAATTTCCCCATAATCAAAGCAAAACCTAGCTCACAAAATGGAAGACAATCATGAAATGGAAAGAACCAAACAAAATGGAGTTAATTTTGGATTCCACAATTGCCATACACAAATATATGTGTGTTTACTGTGTGTACATAGACACTAAATAACTAGATTTGAGGGATTACAATTTTATAAAAAAAAAAGGACAAAAGAACTATACAGTCTCCACTGGTTTATATTAAGAGTCTAGGTATATGGGTTGGACTAAATGGCCACTGAGATTCCTTCCAACTATTATTCTATGTCTAAATTCTGTTATTCTATGGTTCTGTGTTATAGTTAATATTGAGTAGTAGTTCTTGTGACATGACATATTTTAATCTTGAACTCGTATGTCCTTCATCTTATCTGCACCAAATGGAGCATCATGCATACTTACTTTTAAGTCAAATAATTTTGTTTGAAAATTTGTCAATACATCTTAAAAAGGTTAAGAGTCCTGGGGGCACTGAGAGGTTAAGGGATTTGCCCAGGGTCACACAGCTTATCTATATCAGAGATGGAACTTGAACCTAGATCTTACCAATTCCAAGGCCAGCTTTGTATTCACCATGCCATGTTGGCCTTTTAAAAAATACTTAAATATAATTTATGTGTATATGTAACTAAGTTATAAAATTGATTGCCCCTGGAAACTTTATAAGTTTCAGAGCACATGCCCATCTTTATTAGTAGAGAGAGTTGTTTAATGTTCTATTTTTTTAAAAGTTAATTTAATAAGCTCCAACTTTTAAATTAATCCTTAAATCAAATTTTGGAGGTTGGGGAGGAAAAAGAGAAGAAATGACCTTTTCTATTGTGCTTCCCCCCTCCTACATTTAGCTCAAATCAGATAAAATAATACATCATTTTGAGTGCTGACAGAAGTGGGAAAACATATGAGAATGTCAGTATATTCACCTTATAATTTAAGAAGTCTCTTGAATGCTTCCAGTGTGCCTGAGTGTTTAACTTTGAAATTGCAAGGGTGTGGAGGTTTAGGTTCCCTTTCCTAATCATTGACTCTGACATTTCTGTCAAGCTGTTTAACTTGGAACATTATCTTACCAATTCAGAAAAGAAGAGGGGTAAAGGGAGTATAGTAATATATGTGTGTGTGTGTGTGTGTGTGTGTGTGTGTGTGTGTGTGTATGTATGTATGTATATTTTTAAAAGTTCTGATTGTAGTAGCCTTTAATAAAGCCCTTCATAATCTGGCTCCTACCCGCCTTACAGACTGATCACTCATTATAATTCACTCCACATTTTAATTCTTTGTACAGTACTTCTTTCGGTCCACTATTGCCTATACATCAATCCATCAGTCAATCAGCAGTCATACTTCATCTTCACAAGTCCATCCAATCACCCAGCTGCCGAGGCCATTTTACCATCGGCCTGCTTCTAGCTGCTGAGTGAGATAGTGAGAGAATAAAGTGTGAAGACTTCACAGGGAATACACATCTATATCTATATCTAAAATGTTTGAGAATCAATATTCAGAGAAAAGAGAAATGGGATAAGTTTGAGTCCATGAGAATCTGATTACTCAGCCTTTAGGAATGTCTTTTTCTTTTCCCTCAAGTTTTTGTTCTTTCTTCTGGTTCTGGTTTAAAGATTTACCTGATGAGAATAAGGTCACTGTGACCCGCTTTTCTTTTACTGTAAGAAGAGGAGAGGGTCTCCCATCTCCCCTTACCTTATTCTCTTCCTTTAGATTTATAGATGTGACCTCAGCAATAATCATTAAACAGGGAAGGTGGGGGTTAGATTGTCTGTGCTTGGTTTTCTGGGTTTCTTTGTCTAGCTTTTAGCGCTCAGATTGTAAGCCCGCCTCCTAGCTAATGGTGAGAAGGGGCAGAGGCCGGTGGGATTTTCTTGCCGTTTGGAGTATATTTATTGTTGCTTTGATTCCTTGTGCTTTGCCTCCTCCTGCTAGCCCCATTCTGGCAGAGGACACCCTTTTCTCAAGAACTGAATAAAATTTATTTCTGTTCCCACTCTGAGATAGCTCCTTATTAAAAATTATATTTTTTATAATTGGTGAGGGTCTTTCACCCCACACACTGCTATCCTGCTTTTCTCCCTGCCTTGACCAGACCTGGACCTCCATACCCTGGATTTTTACAATCCAGGTTCCAGTCCCTGGGGAAGTTAATTCACTCAGCTTTGGAGCTTGGTTCCATCTGCTGGCACTTGTGTTCTGTTGCTACAACTTTTGAGAGAACAAGATCTCCATCGAGCCATGCATGATGAGGCATTGGCAGTGAACTTTAATAGAAGGGACCAATTATTAGAGATGAAAAAAGATAAGAGGAATGGTTTGGAATTAAATGATCTAGCTTTTGTTTTACTTCTATTTCAGGGAGGGAAGGGAGAGACAGAGGGAAGGGAAGCCATAAATCATGACAAAATTAACTTGTAACAAGACATGTGAAAATTCTTGTGGGTAAGATCTGGTGGAATTTTGCCAAGAATAAATTCTGCAAAATTATCCTAATTTTCTCTTATGAAATAATAATATTTATATAGTATTTACTGTGTGCCAGGCACTATACTAAGCACTTTAATTTATTATCTCATTTGAGAAAATAAAGATCATAGCTTTTTATACTCATCATCCCAACTTCCTTAGTTGCCTCTCCCTTCTGACTGGAGGGCTGGAGGGAGGTGCAATAAATTTCCAAAGCCTCCCTTTATAGAGGGTTTGGAATTTTCCAGGTAACTCCAATTTTCTTTCCATCAGCTTCTATGTTTGGTTTCTACTCCATGGAACATCATGTCCCTGAACCTGGTGTCTGGTATTTCCCCCTCTCATTTCCTCCCAGCCTTTGCCGATCTTTTCAGTTTCCTTTTGTGTATTGTCTTCTCCTATCAGATTGTAAACTCCTTGAGGGCAGGCATTGTATTTTTAATTTTTTAATTTTAAATTTGAATCCCCAGTGCTTAGTACAGTGCCTGGCATGTAGTGGGTGATTAATAAATGTTTATTCAATTAAATTGATTTGAATCATTGAATTATAGATCTCAAGTTGGAATAGATCTCGGAGTTTATCAAGTCCAATCTCCTCATTTTTCAGATGAGGAAACTGAGGCTCAGAGAGGTTGCAACTTGCTCAAGGTCACATAGCCAGTATGAGTCACAGGCAAGATTTGAACCCAGGTCCTCTGACTCCAGTGACAAGACTGGTAAACAAGAGAAAGTGATAGCTGTAGTTTATTTAGGTAGCTAAAATTTAGAGAGGGCCTCACTATTGTCTCAGTGGTATAGAGCTGAGAGGCAAAAAGACAACATCAGTCCATGGGAAGGAATGTAAGTCTCACTGTTCTAGAAAGCCCAGTTTTGCATTCATATGGATATGCATATACTTTATCACATTCCTAGGCATATTTTACTATTCACTGAAACAATGAAGTCAAGAACATATTCAGGAAGCTTGTTGTTGAAATGGGACTTAGTGAGTGATTCAAACTCAAATGATGACTCTGGCATCTTTCCCATGCTTTATATGACCCCGCCCTGTTATTTCATATCTGAGCAGCTACATCTGTATTTTAATAGTTTATCGAGATGAATCCTTCTAATGCACAGCTATGACGTCACTCCCCTACCAAAAAGTCCACAGTGCCCCACTGCCCACCTAATAAAGTCCCAACTTCTTAATTATCATTGAAGATTCTGCACAATTTTGTTATAGCAAATTCCCAGCATTAAAATAATAATAATGATAAATTTCCAGCACAATATTAACATTTATGTAATTTACAGTTATCTCATTTGATCCTCACAACAACCTCGTGTCTCACAGGCAATAAATGTCTGAAGCCAAATTTGAACTCAGGTCTTCCTGACTCCAGGCCTAGTACTCTACCCACTGTACCATCTCACTGTCCAAGATATTAGTGAGTGTTCATCTTTGTTTGTTGCTGTTTAGTCATTTTTCAGTTGTGTCCAAACCTTTGTTGTGGTTTTCTTGGCAAAGATACTGGAGTGGTTTTGCCATTTCCTTTTCCAGCTCATTTTATGGATGAGGAAACTGAGGCAAACAGGATTTAGTGATTTGGCCAAGCTCACACAGTTAGTAAGTTTCTGAGGCCAAATTTGAACTCAGGAAGAGGAGTCTTCCCTACTCCAGGCCTGGCACTCTATCCACTGCACCACCTATCTTCAGTTAGTAAACTGTCTTAAATTCCCAGGATAATAATAATGATGGTAACAGCAACTTATATTTATATTGTACTTACTATGTACCGTGCACTGTACCAAGAAGTTTGCAATTATTATCTCATAATAGGTTAAGTGACTTGTCCAGGGTCATACAGCTAGTGTTTGAAGCCACATTTGAACTCATTTAGCCACCTCTGTTATCTCACAAGTTTTCGTCCAGTTTATAACTCTGATAACCTGGATTACTTACTATCGTCTGATCTCATCCCACCTTTGCCCAGCTCTGTGAGTCTGTTCACACAGTCTCTTAGTCTTCTCTTCTATCTCTGTCTGTTGAATTCTCTATTACTCAAGGCCCCATTTCAAAGCTTCTTTTTTCATGAAGTTTTCCCTTAGCCCCTGAAATGGAAGTGGATCTCTCACAACAGTCGATTTTTACCTTTCCCGTTCTCCTCCTTCCTATTAGATTGTAAAGTCCTTGAGGGCAGTGTGGAGTGGCTAGAGTTGGCAAGACCTGGGTTTAAGTTTCACCTCTGGCACTTGTGGCTCAATTTCCTCATTTGTAACAGATAATAATACCTGTAATACCTACCTCACCGGGCTCTCATGAGGCTCAAATGGACTAATTATGTACAGTACTTGGCGAGTCTTAGGGCACTACATATTAGTAGCTATTATTTCCCTAAAACAGCCTTTTACAAAGTTTCTCTCCTATCCAACTCATCCCTTAAACCAATGTCAGAATAATGTTCATTATGCAGAGATCCAATCATATGACTCCTTTGCTCCTGGTTGCTTAGTAAGTCACACACTCAAAGAAACTCAGAGTTGGAAGGACCTCACAGGACACATAGACTAATTTAGATAGTGTGGTCAGTAAAGCACTGGGCCTGGAGTCAGGGGAACTTGATTTCAGATTTAACCTCGGACACCACTGTATGACCTTGGGCTCAGTTTTTCTGTTGCCTCAACTATAAAATAGGGATCATAATAGCATCTATCTCACAGGGTTGTTATGTGGATGAAAAGGGATAATATTTGTAAAGTACTTAGTATTGAGGTTTAGTCTGGTGGGATGGGAGCTGGGACTCTGCCCACCCAGGGATGCCAAAAACTGTTGCAGTTTCATGGTGTGTTGTGGCAGCAGAGTCTCGAAGACCACTTCTAATCCAAGTCCAGGCATTTAGTGAGGATCGATACCCCTCAGAAGCTGGCTAGGTTCCAAGAGGAACCAGCAACTTCAGAGAAGGAAAAAGATGGATTTTTATAGGGTAAAGATACAATTACGTAACAGAAATTATGAATATTAAAAAGGCAGGAGGAGTTTGTCAAGGGATTAGGTGAATAGGTAAGGGTTCCCTTCTATGGTTTAGCGGTCAAACATCCTGGTTGTGCTGCTTTCTGATCAGCTAGCTACTGTAGTTCTGTCTGGTCACGATGGATGGTTAGGTATTATGGTCCTGTCTTGGGCTAAATGGATGATGCCATTATGAGTACAAGAACACACGTGTACAAATTGGATCTAGGGGAAGTAGCTAGCTAGAGGTAGTGGCTATATTGAGTCTGGAGGCCTGTGATGTGGTTAAAGCCAAATTGTATGGTCAAATCAGGATATGCCTGATATTCAGTGGGGCTCATAAGGAAGTTAGAATGCTGGGGCAGTGGGCAGCTTTATTAGGATTCCATCACTTAGCACAGTGAATGGTGCAAAGTAGGTACTTAATAAATCCCCTCTATGGCATGACCAACACATGTGGTCACTTAGCTATCCCCTGAAGGCCTTTGGTGAGGGGGAGCCTCCTACTTCCTAAGGTATCCTATTTCATTTTTGGATAAATCTAATTATTAGGGTGTTTTTTCCTTTACTGAAGCTAATTTGGCCTCTCTGAAACTTTTACAGTCCAGGGGTGGGGAACCTGTGGCCTTGAGGTTCCCCAACCCTGCATTATTTCTGGTTCTGCCCACTGAAGCCAAACATAACTAATCTAAGGTCTTTTCAAGTGCCAACATTTGAAGACACTTATCAAATCTCCCTAAATGTTCTCTTTTCCAGGCTAAACACTCTCCATTCCTTCTCTAGTATGATCTCAAGCTCCTTCACCATCCTGGTCACCCTCATCTCACTCCTCTCCTGCTTTTCTATGTCTTGCTTAAATTGCGGGTCTCTGATTTGAACTTAAAACTACAGATATAGCCTGGTCACAGCACAATATAGGAGGACTTTACATTTATATTTACTCTACATTACTTCTCTCATTCTCTTAATGCAGACTAAGATCACCTTTTTTCTTTTGAATGTCTGAATCAAATTGACAGCAAAGTCTACCACACACACATCTCCTATAGTCTTTTCCAGATGAATGACTGTTTAGTTATATCTGTTCATCTTATACTTTTAAAGTCGATTTTTTCTGAACTTGGTTTTCACATTTATCGCTATTAATTTTCATCTTATTAGATTTGGCCCAACATTCTAGTCTATCAAAAACTTTTGGTTTTCACTCAATATATTAGCTATCCCTTCTACCTTGAGGCTTTTACACATTTGATATGTGCCATTTATGCCTTCATTCAGGTCATGTATAAAAATGTTTAAAAGTACACAATTAAGGACAAATACTGGAGTTCTGAACCAGAAAACTCTTTCCAGGTTGGCAATGGATTGTTATGACTGTAAATGTGACTATTCAATCAATTTGTATCCATATCCATTTAACTGCACTATCTTATGGCTTATATCACTCCACCCTGTACAGAAAGACAGTAATAATAATAGTAATGATGGGGTACAGGCTCTGGGAATGAAGAGGTGAAAGGTGGAGGGGTGCTCGACACCCCAAAATATTGACGCACCAGGTCCTGCCGAAAGAATTCGACTCAAGCCTTCTTAGCCAAAGAAAAAGACAAGATTTATTAGGGACCAGCTACACTGGCCAGATCCTCCAGCAGCCCCGCCATAGGCTAGACTCCTAAAGAATCTGAGCGCCTTGTGAAGGCAGGATGGGATTTAAATACATAAAAGATTGTGGGAAAGATTGAGGGGTTCTCTGGGGTGACTGGTGGGGGGCTTTTGGGATGGTCCTGAGGGGAAGTCTAAGGAAGATAAGGTGGAGCCAGAGTCCAGGATGCAAGAGAATGGGATATCAAGGTTGGGAAGTAACTGAAGGCATGCATATCTAAAGTAACAATAGAGGGAGAGATCTAGGCCTAATAAGAATGCAAGGCTATAGCCTCAGGCTAAAACTGAATCAAGCAGGAAAGAGTCAAGGAGAATTTCTAGAGACAAATTGGCTTTTTTGGGGGTTAGGAAGAAAAGGTCTCTGGGCCTGTACCCCATCAGGAACCCCCTTGAAACCCACCCTGAATCTTCCCATTTGATCTGGCTTTTCATGCCCAAATAGTCTAACCTAGCCCTCCATTGTCTGATTATTTCCAGATTGCCTTTAGCCATTTCCCACCCTGGTTCCCAGCAAAATATCTATATCCAAATCCATTACCCTAGCCCTCCATTGTCTGTCATCTCCAGGTAGCCTTCAGCTATTTCCCACCCTTAATCTGATTCCTGGAGTCGGATCTCTAGTCAGCCCAGTTCCATCAAGATCCTCCTTAGGCTCCTCCTCAAGACCTTCCCTAACCCCTCCTCCCATCCCCCTCAGAACGTCCCCTAGATCCCTGCCACAGCCTTTCTGTACATAAGATCTATCTTGCCTGCGCCAAGGTGCTCAGAGTCAATCCACCTGGCAAGGTGCATGAATGCTCAGACTGATCTAGAGTCTAGCCAATATGGCGAATCTTTAATAAACTTTGTTTTCCTTTGGCTGTAAAAAGGCTTGGGTCAAATTCATTACGCAGGACCCAGCGTGTGGGTATTTTGGGGCCCTGAGCACCCTAAACCTCAACATATGGTTCCCTGACCTCAGCAGTAATAGTAATGATGACAATGACTAGCATTTGTATAGCACTTCTATTAGTCCTCTGCTAAATGCTTTACAGATATTATCTCATTTGATCTTCACAATTACCCTGCATGGTAAGTGCTATTATTTCCATTTTTGACTTAAGGAAACTGAGGCCAACGGAGGTTTAGTGACTCACCCAGGGTCACACAGCTAATACTGCCTAAGGCTGAATTTGAACTCAGGTCTTCCTGACTCTTTGCCCTGAACTCTATCCCCTGCTGCCACCAAGCTGCCCAGCTACTAAAGCATAAAGGACTGTTAAAAAAAACTATGCTGAGATCTTGGTAAATTTATAGCATTCACTTGATATACCAGTCTAATAGAAAATGATTTTTATATATATCTTACTTTTCATAGAGTCATGTTGGCTTTTTGTGATGATTACTTCCTTTTCTAAACATTCAGTTTCTGAATATTGCTAGTATTTAGTCAAGTTCACTGGCCTATAGCCTGAACTCCATTCTTCCTTTAAAAGACAAAAATCAAAACCAAGACATTTGTCCTCCCTTCTTCCATCTTGCTGTACCACTCACATTTTCACCACCTTTCCATGGTTATGGGCTCTTATAACCCTGGTGGAGAGTTCATTGAGATCTCATGACCCATTAAATGCAGGGCACCTGGGTGCTCTGTTACTATCCTCCCACTTTTCTGGGGCATTAACCTCCTATTAGCCACTTGTGTCCTTTCCAGGTCAAATATCGTTCTTTTTTGGCAGAGGGGACAAAGTATCTAAGTACTTCTACTCTATCTACCTTATCTATCCATCCAGGGCAGCAGTCTCATGCCTTCTTTGGTATTTAGTTATATAGTTAAGTATATTTATATTGATTATGTTATGTTATATTAATTATATTAGTATATTATAGTCATATAATTAAAAAAAAAGAACCCATTTTGTTGTTCTTAGCATTTCTAGACATCTCCAGTACATTTCTAAATGTAGGTTGTCCTGAAATAAGATATGCAATGCAAGAAAGATCTGAGTTCAAATGTGGCTTCAGACTAGTCACTGTGTGATCCTGGGCAAGTCACTTTGCCTCAGTTCCTTAGCTGTCAAATGGGGATATACCAGAGAAGGAAATGGCAACTCACTCCCTTATCTTTGCCAAGAAAACTTCATGGACTGAGTCTATGGAGTCACATAGAGTTGGATATGACTGAACACCAACAAAAACATCACAGACACAGTGGAATCTATCAAAGTGCTTTTTCTGCTGCAGAAATAAATCCTTTTAAAAGTCAATAAATGATAAGCTGAGTAGGAAGGAACCTGCATTTGATATGTTTATATGGGAATATATGTTTATGTACACATAAACCACATGTAGACCTATTTATGTACGTACACATATCTACATACACGCATTTCAATCAATTCTGTTATGGTAAAGATGCGGCCTACTGTGGAATATTGCTTGAAAAAACCTGATTGCCCTCTTTTAATCTCTTAATTAATCTGAATGCAGATTATTCTAATAAAAAATTTTATATAGCTGGGACAGTAGGCACATGTAGGTCAGAATAGTACACATTCTTCTTTTGGTCACCCCTTTTTTTTGGCAAGAAAAATTTTGAGTGGACAAGATAGAAGTAGTAAAGCAAACATTAGGTAATACTGCCACCTCGTGGCCAGGTGAACTTTGCTAGCACTTTAAAGAGGAGGCTGGTCATAGAGGATAATCTAGGCTGTTTTCCATCAGCTGTACTTCTGAAACAAAAGAGTAGTAGTTCGGACTGGTAAGCATGGGAGTGTCTAAAAACAATCCTTACCATGTTACAGGAAATCCTAAAATTATCTGCAGTACTAAAGTAGTGTGGAATGATTGCAATCTGCGTCTGTAGAGAGAATACCTATTTAGCCAAAATCATAGCCATTCAGATCAATACAACAAGCATTTATTGACTACCTACTCTGTGCCAGCCACTGTATTAGGTAATAGAAATACTTCCCTCACAACGATCCTGTGAAGGTAGGTAGTACAATCATTTTTTTTTAATGTGAAGACCTGTGATTTCAACCTGTTTTCTCTCTCTTCTCTCTGTTTTTGTCTGTCTGTTTATCTGTGTCATGCATATTTGTAACACACATAACTTAGAGCCACAGAGAGTTGCCTGGGACTTTTCATGGTTAGTATATGCATTGGAACTCTGGGTGTGCTGAAGTCAATTCATACGTGCTTGTAAGAGCCAATTATAACATTTTTGTGTTAGCATTTATACCTAGGAAACTGGAAAATGCTACAAATTAGGGTTTGATTTATTGTTTTGTTGATTGTCTAGACTTAAGAAAGCAATCATGCATTTTTGGAGAGCCAGCTATCAAACATTTACCAACACATCCCTGACTAGAACTGAACTGGCCTTGGAGACTAGCTAACTAACCACTATGACATGATGCCTCTCAAAACTTTGCAGTATAGAGGGATAAGGTTAGCTGAAATTCATAGTCTAGACTTGGAACTTATTGTTTCTATAAAAATATGGTTCCTGGCCTAAATAACTTGGCTTACAAATATTTGAAATAGCATATTTGCAAGATGGGAAGAGCCTATATAAGTAAACTATTATTACAATGCTATTATTATAGCAGTACCTTTAGGAATTGCAACAAAGAGCTATAATTTCCTAGATCATGAGGGGAAAACATAGCTTTACAAAGCCACACTGGGCATCTCGTGTGCCCAAAGAACAGTGTCATGGATGGCTACCCTTTCTATACATAAGTAGAATGGGTCTGAGGGTCAGCTGCTCTACTCAGAAGCCACTCTGGGACACAGGACCTGAACAGGAAGGAGCTACAAGTAATTACCACTCTTCTTGGTGTCCACTTGGCTTTTTTTCACTTTGGCCTGCCATCTCTCAGACATAATCATAAAATGATCTCATTTGAGGTAGGAACTACAGGTATTACTATCTCCATTGTAAAGATAAAGGAGTGGAACCTTGGATACGCAACAGGACTCCACGGCCACACAGCTAGGAAGCTTCAGAGCTGGGATTCCAACCTGTCTTCTGAACTAGTGCTCTTTCTCCTGTGTGCCTCCCATACATCATGATGATGACAGGATGAAAGGATAGGGTTGGTTTAATGCAAAAGCATCCTTAGGATTAGAAAAAGAACTTCTGGAGCCTGACCCACAGAGCACGTATTTGTAGTGCCATTTGATACAATGAATAGCACATGACTTCATTAATCATGGGATTTATGCTTCCCAAACATGACAAAGGAAACTCTTGGCTAATGATGCATAGGTGAGTTAGGGAGTAATTCCCAATCTCCCCTTCCTTCCCACCTCCAATTGATTACACAATTGTAAATGAGCTGAAGGAGGCCCTTTTCTCTTTCCTTTTTTTCCCCCTTCAGGGAACATGAATTCCCCAAGACATGAGGAAGAACAAATTAAAAAGTTGTTTTTAATTTAGACAATAACTCTAGAAAATGACTACTTGTTCATCCTTGTGCTAGGTGCTAGATCTTGTTTTTTCCTCCAAAACATCTGTGACATCTGTTCTTTTCTCTCTATTCTTATGGCCACCCGCTAGTTCAAGCTTTCATCACCTCTCCCCTAGATTATTGCAATAACCTTCTAATTAGTTTCTCTGCCTCAAGTCTCTCCTCATCCCAATCCATTTTCCACATGGTTGTCAAAGTGATTTTTCTAAAATACAAGTCTGGCCGTATAACCTTCCTGCTCAATAAGCTTCCCTGGCATCCAGTTACCTCTAGGATCATATAGAAACTTAGTGCTATTTGCCATTTAAGTGTCTTCATGACTTGGTTCCCATACTATCTTTCTTGCCTTATCACACATTGCTTATTTCTATGTACTTCAGACTCTAGCCATAGAAATCTACTTGTTGTAAATCACATGGAATCCTCTATCTACCATCTCTGTACCTTTTCAAGTCTATCTCCCCTGCCCAGAATGTTCTCCCTCTTCATCTCTACCTCTTAGAATTCCCGCCTTCCTTCAAGATTCATCTCAAATGCATCCATGAGGCCTAGGCTGATCTTCTCAGCCACCACTGCCATTCCCTTCTATCCACTTTGTATGTTATTGTAACCCTGCTTCTAATTCTGTTTCTAATTCTAATTTGTATGTTTTCTTCCATTAGAAAGTTCCTTAAGGTTCCTTAATGACAGAGGCTGTTTTTACTTTTGTGTTTGTATCCCCAGTGTCCTGACACATAGTAGGTACTTAGTAAATGCTTTCTTCTTTGATTAGATCTTTTGAAGTATTAATGACTTTTAAACAAATCAATTAGGAGCTTGAAAAAAAGGCAAGTTAGATATATTTTTCTTAAGAAAATACTTGTCTACCATCTACCAGTTTCCTTTTAATAGCTACATTAAAATCAGATTTAAAATTAAGCCTCTTTAAAATTGTATTAGTTTTGAAAAAAAATTGCCTTTTTGTCCTTGAAAAGCTTACTTAGTGTATCTGTAAAAGGGATTGCTTTAGATGATATCCAAGGTCCCTTCTAGTCCTAAATCCCATGGTTCTATGATATTTATAGGGTACACATGAGGCTAAGTCCTATACAGAATGATTTTTTTTTTGGTTCTTATTCATTTTCCTTACTTCCTCAACTCCTTCCTATATCTATGGATCCTAGTCCTCAGTAATCCATCAAAATCCCTCCAGTTGCTCCAGGTTTATCTGATAATGCATCTCTCTCAAGTATATGAGAGTCAATGTGGGACACTAGAAAGGTTTCTGGTTTGGGGGTCAGAAAGTCTTACTACCTGGGTGACAGGGTAAATGGCTTTCACCACTCTAAGCCTCAGTTTCCCCACACACAAAATACCTACTCTATCAGTGCTCTTATGAGGATCAATAATAGTACGAAAGCACTCTGTAAATTGTAAAGTTGTATAAATAATGATCATTCTAGCCTTGAGTCACCTTCCTAAATCATTATAGTAACACTAACATTTTTTTCTTCTCTGGCTCTGACATCCGCCTTCCCCCCTCCCCCCTGGCCCCATCTCGTCTCACCTGGACTATTGCAATAGTCTGCTGGTTGGTTTCCCTGCCTCCAGTGTTTCCCTGTTCTAATCTTTCTCCTTCACTAGGCTGTCAAATCAATCGTCCTAAAGAACAAGTCTAACCATTTATGTTCTTATTCAATCAGCCCCAAGTGGTCCCTATTGCTAGCAGAATGAAATAAAAAAAAATCTTCGGTTTGGCTTTTAAAGGCTTTCCTTTTCCCTTTCCACACTTCTTATACCTTACTCCACTTTCCTATCCCCTACATCTTCCACAATGCAGTGACACTGGCCCCCCTTCTTCTAACATGAAACTCTAACTCTAGACTCAGAGTATTTTCACTATCTGCTCCCCAAGCGTAGAATTCTCTTCCTCCTTATCTCCACCTCCTGGCTTCTTTTACCTCTCAGCTAAACTCACACCTTCTGCAAGGAGCCTTTCCCTATCCTCTTTAATCTTAGTGTTTTCTTTCTGAGACTACACCTAATTTATTCTGTATATATCTTGTTTATGTGAGGAATGAGGGGTCTTATTAGTAAGGAGGACCACATATTATGAAGCCTGTCATTGTACGGCTCAAAGGGAGGCAGAATAGACATTTCTAGCCTCTTCTTCCCCTGCCCTTCTCGAAGGGGTCTTTGATTCCTGCCAGGAAGGAAAGCAGGAAGTTGGGGCCAGAAGCCACTCTGATCTCCTCAGATAGAGGGGAATATCAGGATAGAAGTACATCTATTTGCTCATTTAAATATTGTTAGTCTAGGACAGGGAAAGAGAACCTGTGGCCTCAAGGCCACATGTGGCCCTCTAGGTCCTCAAGTGTGGCCCTTTGACTGAATCCAAACTTCACAGAAGGGATTTGTTCTGTGAAGTTTGGATTTAGTCAAAAGGCCGAATTTGAGGACCTAGAGGGCCACCTGTGGCCTTGAAGCCACAGGTTCCCCAGCCCTGGTCTCGAGATATAACTGGGTTCAATTTAACTTCTAATCGCTTTGCCATTATTGGGGGGAAGGGAAACCCCAAACTCTATATCCAATTCTTGATCCATTTCCCACCAAATACCAGTTCCAAAACGAATACACATAGCGAACAGCAAAGAAACCTATTTATAAAATAGTAGCAAAACAAATAATAGGAGGTATACGTAGGAGAATAAATACCGGACAACACAGAGTGAAGGAGCTCTCCCATGCGGAATGAGATAAGTCAACTCAGCCAAGAGAGAGTAATAGATTTCACCCAAGAGAAAACTCTTCGCAGTCTCTAACTGGGGACAGGGACCTGATGGAGACTGCCAGCTCCTCTTATGTCTTTCCAGTCTTTTCCTTTAGCAACCTGAATTGAAGATGGCCTCTTCTATCTCCTCTCTTAAAGCTGAAAGCCAGAAGCATCTAAAGTGACTTATGCTTGAAGAGTCCTGAAAAGTACTGAAGGGACCTGCTTACACAAGGCAGGGCATTCATCCCCAGCAATGAGGAGAGAATCTCTTACCTACCAATGGGCTTTGGGACAAGGGTTACATGTGTATGTAGTTGTTTGCATGCTGTCTCACCCATTAGATTATGAGTTCATTGAGAGCAGGGATGTTTTTTTTTATTTTTTTGCCTTTCTTTGTATACTAAGTGTTTAGCACAATGCTGATACATAGCAGGCACCTAACAAATGCTAGTTTACTTCATATTTCTACTTCTCCAGGTCAGGAAATCACAGCATCTCAGAGACAGAAAGGACCACAGAGGCTACCTAGTCCAACTCCTATCTAAATAGGATGCCCCTACACCACATCAGACAAGCCCAGTAACTCTGCATTTGCTTAACAGCTCTAATTTTTAGGAAGGTTTTTTTTTTTACCTCTGTAACTTCTATCCATTATTCCCAGTTCTGCTCCAGGGAACACACAGAACACCTTTATTCCCTCTTCCACCTGACAGACTTCTATATACCTGAAGACATTTATCATGTCCTTCATAAAATTTCCTTGATTCACTGAGCATCCCCAGTTCCTTCGGCTAACCCTCAGATGGCATGAACTTAAGATTCTTTACTATTCTGGTCACCTTCCTGTGGATGCTGTGCAGTTCATCAACGTCCTTCCTAAAATACAGTGCCTCAAACTGAGTACCATACACCAGGCGTTCCCTAGTGCCAGACATGACGCTTCTTCAAGCAGATGATGACTACGTTTGCTTTTTTTTGGCTACCGTGTCACACTGTTGACTCATACCAAGCTTGCAGTGGACCAAGGCCCTCAGATCTTTTTCAGAAAAGCTGCTGTTCTAGAGCTGTCTCCCATTTTGTACTTGTGAAGTCGACTTCCAAGTATTACACTGCTAATAAATTCCATCTTAGCTCCTTCAGTACAATGTTCTAGCTTGTTCAGATAATTTCTGAATACTGATGGCTGTCCTTCAGTGTATTAGCTACTACTATCTTGTGGCATCTGCAAATTTGATATGCAAGTCATCTATACTTTTATTCAAGGCATTGACAAAAATGGTAAACAGCACAACGTTAAGCATAAATTCCTGGAGGACTTCCCTTCTTTGATCATGGATCATTATTAATGACTATGCCTTCCATTTGTCCATTTAACAAGTTCTGAATCAATCTAATTGCATTATTGGCTAGGTTCCCTTTTGTGCACCAAATATTTCTAATTTTTCTGCTTCTTTCCTCAGCTGAATAGTTAGTAACAAGGGCACTGGATGTGAAGTGCCAAAGCAAAAGCTTCAGAGGTCCCCTCTTTATACCTCAGCTTTTCCCTCTATAAATGTGAGTTGGACTAGATCAAGAGTTCTTAATCCGGAGGTGATGAACTTTTAAAAAACATTTTAATAACTGTATTTCTGTATAATTTGTTTCCTTTGTAATTCTAGGTATTGTATTTAATGCATTTTTTAAAAAAAGTAATCTGAGAAGAGGTCCATAGGCCTCTCCAGAGGGTAATACCAAATGGGTACATGATGGTAAAAGGCTTAAAGACCCCTGTACTGGAGGATATCTAAGTCCTTTTTCAATTCTAAACTCTATGCTTTGACTAATTTTTTTTTTTTTTTGCAAAAGGGGGAAGATGAAGCACAAAGATGACTGATACTTTCTAATGTGGAAATTTGGTCTGCTTGAAGAAGATCTGGGCTTAATGAACTGAGAGTGGAGTTATATGGAAAATTCCTTTTTTTCCAAGTAGGAGGGAGCTGTTTGCCATGCCAGTATAAACACACAACTCACTTGTGGATTATGCAGAACAAAATCATGTGGAAACTGAACTATGATGGTGGTGGTGAGGGGGCAGGCTTTAATGGTACTGGGTTTTCCAGTTTTCTTCTGCCACTAATTAGTGGTGTGACTTTGGGCAAGTCACTTAACTTCTTTATAACTGGGCAGAATAATAACTGCTTTCACCGCACAGGGTTGTTATGAGACTTAAATGAAATCATATGTGTATGAGTTCTTTGAAAGTAATGGGTTTTTTTTTTTTACAAAGTAAAGATAAGTATGATTCACTGTGGTATTGTGGAAATTACACTGGACTTGGAATTAGGAGATCTGGGCTTTGCTCCCCATTTTTCTACTTCCTGGCTCTACGACCTTGAGTAAGTTATTTAGTCTCCTGAACTATATAATATAATTGTGCTTGTCCCCAGGCTGTTGTGAGGATGTAAGCTGTTTTGTAACCTTAAAGTATTATGTAAATTTGAATTATTACTATGTTGATATTGTATCTCTAATAAAATGCTAAGTTGATACTTTGTCATGGCCCAGAGATGACTTTGGGCTCCTGAAGACCTGTGGGAGCACATCCTTCTTTAACATCATCTTCACAAGTCCAAGGTCATTTTAGGATATATGATGAAGCATCAAAACAGATAACGTCTCAAGGCACAGAGGGGTGAGATCTCTGTTGGGAAGTATCCACACCAATAAAGTCATGGAGAATATGTCTAGTATCATTCCACCTTTTAGTCTACCTGCCTGGTTTTCAAATGAACTTTAAGATTCCAAGACGAGATATTGGTGGGGTGGGGATGGGACTTATTGGATCAAAACAAATGCTTTTAATGATTCAGCAAATCTTGGGACTTGCAAAAGATCTTTTCTTAAATGTTTCTCCTTAAGCTTTGTACATAAACTTTCAGACACATACACTCTCCAATTGGGATCTCACTGCTATGTATGTTGAATGAATGAATGAAATAGCATTTACTAAGTGCTTGCTATGTGCAAAGTATGATGCTATGCACCAGGGATACAAGTAAAAAAAATAAGATGATCTTTGTCCCCAAGGAGTTCACATCGGGCAATATAAAACATACAGGACTTTTCCGATGCCAGTCAAATGGAAATGCTTCATGGTCCTTTGTGTGCATCAGCAAAATGGATGATGATACCTCTCCTCTAATGGCATTTCCACTGATAAACTCCTATCAGTGTCTGATATTCCATCTAGTGATGTGGATTACAAGCCACCCATTTTTGCCCAGCTGCTGTTATTCTCCAACATGCTGAGGGCTCTTCTCTATTTCTTTTGACATTATAAACATATTAATGGAACATTATAAGAAGCAGCATGGTGAAGGAAGAAAGAACATTGTCCTGGAGCCACAGGACCTGGGATCAAATCTGATTTCTTCTGCTTCTGACACTATGTGTGTGATGTTGGGTAAATCACTCAACTGCCTCTGTGCCTCAGTTTCCTCATCTGTAAAATGAGGTGTTGGACTAGGCAGCCTCTGAGCTTCCTTCACCTTTAAACCCAAAACTCTGTGCTCTGTACCAATCTATCATTAATCAGTTCCAAAGAACAACTTTCTTACAGGTGGTTAAGCGATGGACTGAGAAAGATGTTGGACATGTAAGCCCAATACAGAGATCCCATATAAGAAAAGAGCAGCTCCTTGCTTAATAGGTAAGTGTGATAAGAGAATTTTTACTGATATTTATTTAAGAGGAGCAATCAAGTAACTAGCCAGAGTCTGTAAAATCAAACTTGAGATATCAGCTATACCTCCAGTGTTAACTAGCTAGTTCCCTGTTTACCTGTATAGATCTTTCCCTTCTGTTAGTAGCATCATCATCTTCCCCTATTGTTCTTTGAAATTCCATTGCACCCATCCTGCTAATGTAACCAAAATCTATATAAGTTATTTTAAAACTGATGCTTGGACTCACCAACTTTCTAATATATGTACAGTATAGCCTCTGCTCTGAGTACACTAAACTGCAGTTTTTCCCCTATCTCTGCATGGTTAATCGATGACTGTCAGCAGGCTATTGGACAATTCTGTCACACAAAGTTCAATTGTTAGTTTGCTCTGTAACCTTGGGTAAGTCACCCTGAGCATGTTACCTCATGCAAAAATGGGGCCAATGATATCAGTTTTCCTGAGAAAGTGTCTGTGAGGATAATTGACACACAATCAAAACTCATTTTTAATCTGAAGCAGGCTAAGGGAAATATGGATTCTAGAGAATTCAGAAAATTGTATTTCTCTCTCTGCCTATCACTCACTGGATTGACATTCGCTGAGGCTGAATCTCTTCCATAGCCACAGAGCAATGGGAAGAATTGTATGGAAAAAAATCTCGCTGAGGAGGAAAATATGAGGAAGATTCTGTTTCTTATTAACTGGCAGAAAGCCTAAAGCTGTGCACTCTCTGATGGTACCAAGAAGAGAGCAAGACTATTAAAATCACATTTCAATTTTAAATCTTTCTCTTTTCTTCCTTGAAAATTTTTTTTCCCTCACAGATAAAAAAAGTGTCTTGTGGGGTTCTCATTGGCATCACACGATTTGCTCACTAATCAGGTAAATATATCAAACTCCAGGCTCTACTTAGATGGGGGAGAGGGGACTTGCTGAGGGTCAAATATATAGGAAGTGTCATAGGAGGGATTCAAACCCACATTTTTCCAACTTCAAAGTTGGTGCTCTTTCTACCTCTATTTCTACCTCAAAAAATAAACAAGGAGGTCAACCAAATGCTGAGAGGTCTTGAGATCATGCCATAAGGGAATTGCAAATGTTTAGCCTGGTGAAAATATGCCTGGGAAGATGAGTGGGACACTATAGGCACTGTAGGCACCTTTAAGTGTTTGAAGAGGGAGTAGATTTGTTCTCGGCACCAAAGGGCAGAAGTAAGGGCAATGGATAGAAATTTATAAAAATAAATTTTTTTTTGGTCTTTAGCTAGTTTTTAATGGGCTAATTTCCCCTCTCCCCTCTGTCTCCACTGTATAGGTAAAACAGATTTAGTAATCTTCCTAAGGCACAGATTTGAATGTGGCATTCTCCTGTTGTGGCTCCCTATTGCCTCTATGCTCAAATTTAAACTGCTTAGACTGATATCTTAAAGCTTTCCTCAATCTGGTTCCAAACCCACTTTTCCAGCCTTATTTTATGTATCCCCATGCTTAAATGATGAGTGTTAGAGATAGACATTGTCATCTAGCCAAGTGATCTTGTATGTTGGAAGATTAAGTTAAGAAACTGGTGGTGGACTACTGTTTCATTAATTAGAAAGCCCAGAGGGGCATATAAGAGCAACACTAGGCAAAGTAGGGAATCTCACACAAATGTTCCACCACCTAGAAAGAAATTTAAAGAGGAAGCTTATTGTACAAACAGTAGCTTTGAGGCATAGGAAACCTGTTGTTTCTTGCCCTGTAGTACTGTTTATGCTTTTGGAACTTTTAACAGCTCTCCTTAATTATCTAACCAGGCAGCTATTGTTCAAGAAGAAAGGGGGTAAAAATGGGAATGTTTTTTCTATTCCAGCCCAGTCTTCTCAGATGCTAGATGCTGGTTTGTTTTATTGAATTACAGGACCTCAGTATTAGCAAGGACCTCAGAGACTGTGTAAACCAGGGGTGGGGAACCTGTGGTCTTGAGGACACATGTGACCCTTTAGGTCCACAAGTGCAACCCTTTGACTGAATCCAAACTTCACAGAACAAATCTCAAAGATTTGTTCTGTAAAACTTGGATTCAGTCAAAAAGCCGTGCTCAAGGACCTAGAAGGCCACATGTGGCCTTGAGGTGCAAAAGTTCCCCACTTGGGTTGTAAACTGACCCCTTTTTAAATGTGAATACTAAGAATATTCTCTGTGGGGTACTTGAGGAGCAGGGGCCGTCCAGGCTTTTCTAGACAGGCTCTAGCCTTCTACCTCCTGAGACTTCCAGTTTTTTCCCCTTTTGGATGTTCTAAAGTATTTCCTTACCTCCTGCTAAACTCTGCTTCTCTGCAACATCACTGTTCCCAGTTCTGCTCTCTGAGACTAAGCAGATCAAATCTAATTACTCTTCAAATACTTCCATATAACTCTCTTGAGCTGCCTTGGGAGACAATGGGCTCTTCCTTGCCGGAAGTCTTAGAGTGAAGGCTGGATGGTCACTTGCTGGCAATGCTTGTTTAGACAAGGGTAGGTCTAGAGATAGCCTTCAAATTCTCATCAATCTCTATGATAAAAACATTTTCCAGAATCCCTGCAAATGCTTCAGCAAACAGAAGAAAAAATGGTGCCCCTCATTTTAAATTCATGTAGCAGTATTCTTGCACATTCCCATTAAGGAATTATGTCCTTGCCTTTGAACAAGTTTTCCCCATGTCTGGAATATAATCCCTCCTCACTTCCCTTTTTATTTCATTCAAGACTCATGCCTTCATTTTATAGAAAAGAAAACTGTGGACTGTGGAAGTTAAGTGACTTGCCTAAGGTTACACAGTGAGCATCAGAGATCGGTACTCTGAGACCAGTCAGTGTTCTTTCAACTGAATTAGGCTGCTCTTCCTCTACTAAGTTCAAATGCCATCTCTCCTATGGTCCCTGATCCTCCTAGTTATTAAGACTCTCTTCTCCTCAAATTATCCTATAGTCAACAAGTCAAATCAAGAAGCATTTGTTAAGTGCCTACTAAATGCCAGGCAATGTGCTAAGTGCTTGGGATAAAAAAGAGGCATAAAACAAACAAACAAAAAGCATTCCCTGCTCTCTAGGCATTCACAGTCCAGGGTGGGGGGGTGGGGAGTGGAGAGACAAGATATAAACAACTATGCAAAACAAACAATTTACAAGATAAATTAGAGATAATCAACAGAAGAAGGCACTAGAATTATTAAGAGAGATCAGAAAAGTTTTCTTGCAGACTGATGGATTTTTGGCTGAAACTGGAAGGAAGCCAGGGAAGCCAGGAGGCAGGGATGAGGAAAGGGAACATTCCATGCATGAGGGACAGACAGTGAAAACCCCTGGAGTCAAGGGATTGAATATCTTGTATGAGGGTAGTATCATAATGAGGGGAGTAAAGTAAAAGAAGACTGTAAAGGCAGGGAGGAACTAGGTTATAAAGGACTTTTAAAACCTAACAGATTTTATATTTGATCTTGGAGCCTTGACTAGGGAGCCCCTGGTGTTTATTGAATGGGGGCAAGGATGACACAGACCTAAAATTTAGGAAGATCAATTTAATATCTGAGTGGAGGATGGGTTAGAGTGGGGGAGAGACTTAAGGCAATGAGATCTAGCTAAGAGGCTATTTATGGTAGTACTCAACATGAGTTGATGAGGGTCTGCACAGGATGGCAGCAGAGTCACAGGATAAAGGGGGAAGTATACAAGATATTGCAAAAGTAGAATGAATGCGACTTGAGAACACATTGGATATGGGAAGGGATGAGTGAGAGACACTGAGGGATCAAGAATGATACTTAGGTTATGAGCCTGGGTGATTGAGAAGATAGTAGTGTCCTCAACTTTAATAGGGAAGTTAAGAAGAGAAGGGGTTTGGAGGAAAAGATAACGAATTCAGTTTTGGGAAGTTTAAGATGTTTATGGGAAATCCAATTCAAGATATCCAACAGGAAGCTGGAAATGTGAGACTAGAGTGGAGAAGAGAGATTAGGGCTGGATAAATACACTGGAGAATCATTTCCATGAGATGATTATCGAATCCGTGGGAGCTGATGAGATCACCAAGTAAAATAGTATAGTTTATATGTTGTATAATTAGGTACTTCTTGAGGTATTGTTTTTTTCTTTTTTTTGTATACTCAGTGTCTTGTACAATGCTTTGTGCTTAATATATGGATTGAATTTGTTGAACTAAACAGAAATGTGTTCACGTGATAAAATTAACAACTCTTGCTCCTCACTCCACTTTTATATTTTCTTCTATCCACCATCTTCCTTTCTATTTTGTCCTTTTTATTGACACCACCTAGTTCATCCAGGCCCTCATTTCCTGTGGACTAGATTACCGAAAAAAAGTCTTCCAACTGGCTTTCTTGACTCTTTTCTATTCCCTTCAATTCATTCTACACACAGCTGCCAGATTAATCTTACTACATAGAGCTCCTAATGTCATTCTATTACTTAAAACCTTCAACAGGCTGCTTCTGGAGTAGTCTAAAATCCTTGGGTTGGCATTCAGCACCCTTCAATTGTTCAACACAACACAAATTCCAACTAATCTATTTTCTTCAACCCTATACACAAACTATTTTTGGCTGTCATACTTTACACAGTCAGACCACTGAGTTGTAGTCTTGTATAATACCTATTTGTGTACATGTCATATTGCCAATATAATAGAATTACAGATTTAGAGCTGGAAGGAACCTTGGAAGTCCCCTTGTCCCAGGACTCCCTTTTACGAATGAGGAATCTGAGTCCCAAAGAACTCAAGTTACTTGCTAAAGGCCACACAGGCAGGGAGAGGTAGAGTCTGGATTTCAACTCAAGTCTTGTGACTTCAAGTTCCTCTCTAGGTAGCATTTATATAGCGCTTTATAATTTGCAAAGTGCTTTATATATTTTATCTCATTTGAACTTTACAGCAATCCTAGGAGTTAGGTACTCTTATCATCTTTTTGTAGATGAGGAAACAGAGGATGAGTGACATGTATAGGGTCACACAGCAAGTAGGTATCTGAAGCAAGATTTGAACTCAGGTCTTCCTGAGTCCTAAGTGCACTATTCTATTCAATGTGCCACCTTGATTCTTGAAGCTAGAGATGGTTTGGGTTTTCATCTTTGTATCCTCAATGCCTATCAGTGACCTGAACCTTTAATGAATGTCTATTTAACTGAATTTATACAGGCATGACACATACACACTAAAATATGTGTCTATATGTGCACATATATAAATACATATTACATATACATATGTGTATATGCATGTATGTGTTTGTGTGTATTCTGGAATGCTATACATTTAATGCCAGAATTTGGAGATGAAATAAAAAGTACACATTCTCACTGTGGTATCCAGCAAGGTATGGGACTGAGCCTTTTTCATGTGTTGCTACATTGTGGATCTGAAATAACATAAGGTTTCAGCCCCTTCTGGTTTCCTATTTTATAGATGGAACTGGGGCATCTCTTTGGTAGGCCAAAAAGTTCCAGTCCGGAACCCCCAAAGTGAGGACACCCCTTTCACTTCCAAAGCCAATCTAAATCCTATATACTCCATAAGCAAACACAGGCTTTTGACATGAAAGAAAATCAAAATTCCTGCACAGAGGTAAGACAAAATTGTTCAGCAATTGTTTTCAAACATATTTCTTTCCCCCTTTTATCCAAAAGTCTCTCCTACTTTTTCTTTCCCTCAGTAGTGCCTTCTGCTGTCTCTCTCTCACCCCATCAAACTGCTTGAAGAAAAGAACCTGATTTCCGTAAGTGGTGTCCTGTGGTTCTCTCAGTCTGTCTTCCTGACTTTTGGCTTCACTCGCTGCCTCACAGTTAAACATTTCCATGGTGCATTGTTCTACATCTTTAAATTCCTTGCTCCTTTGTCCTTCCATGGTTCCCACTCACTCTCCTAATCCCCAACCATGGATGGATTGTCTGACCACCTGGCTTTTCTGCACCTGCACCTTCTGAGCTGCTGAATACACTAGAGAGAGTGTTGTCAGAGTCCACTACAAATACATGTGCTCTCATTTCTCATTTTTCAGATGAAAAATCTGAAGCCTCAAAGGGAAAGTGAATCCCCTAATATCACATTGGAAGTTATCCCTGGAATCTCACTGTTTTACCTCTCCTAAGGGCACTTTCATTTTAAGCCTTCTCTTAAATTGCTTAGCCTAGGTTCTTTCTTTTTAGAGGCAGCTAAGTAATATAGTGGGGCAGCTAGGTGGCAGAATGGATAGAGAACTGGGCTTGGAATCAGAAAGACTCATCTTTGTGAGTTCAAATCCAGCCTCAGACCCTGGGCAAGTCACTTAACCCCGTTTTCCTCAGTTTCCTCATCTGTAAAATGAGCTGGAGAAGGAAATGGCAAACCAATGTAGTATCTCTGTCAAGAAAACCTCCAATGGGGTCATGAAGAGTTGGGCATGATCGAACGACAACAACAACAACAGAGTCATGCAGTTGATAGAGTACTAGTGGAGTGGAGCCAAGAAAACCTGAGATCAAATCTTGACTTAGACTCTAACCAGACCCTGCACTAGCCACTTAATTTCAGCCTGCCTCAGTTTCCTCATCAGTCAAATAATAACATGTGCCTGAGTTGTTGTGAAGACAAAATGGTATATTTGTCACGTTCTTAAAGTTCCATATAAATTCTAGTAGTTATACTTATTATTTCTCCTGTATTTTGGAGGAGATTATAATAATACAGGAGTGTCTGGTGGTGTGGCTCCATTTAGTGGTTCCTGATGGAACCCATTAGGATGCATTTGGCTCATCCTTGTGAGATAATAATTATAAAGCACTTAGCACATAGTAGATGCTAAATGAATGCTGTTTCCTTCCTCTTTTCCTCTCTCTTTTCCTTCCTCCCTTGATCGCTTTCCTTCCTTCCTTCCTTCCTTCCTTCCTTCCTTCCTTCCTTCCTTCCTTCCTTCCTTCCTTCTTCCTTCCTTCTTTCCTTCTTTTCTTCCTACCTTCCTTCCTTCCTACCTTCCTTCCTTCTTTCCCTCCTTTCCTTCCTTCTTTCCTTCCTTCCTTCCTACCTTCCTTCCTTCCTTTCTTCCTTCCTTCTTTCCCTCCTTCTTTCCTTCCTTCCCTCCTTCCTTCTCTCCTTCCCTCCTTCCTTGCCTCCTTCTCTGCCTCCCTCCTTCCTTCCTTCCTCTCCTCTCCCCTCCTCACTACAGTGACTCGCAAAGTGGACAGTCTCTGATATTGCCCTAGCATTTGCAGGATTACAGTGTAGACCCTGTGCAGCTCACATTGCTATTCATGACCTTTCAGTGTTAATTCAGTGTAGGGAATGGGAGAGAGCTCATTCATCACCTTCTTGATCCTCCTGTCATTGGTTTGATGAGACTTTGAACAATCAGCCAACAATGCTGCAATCAGCAATCGAAACCATCCCTTGCTGGCCTGACTTTGACAGCTCAGTCAAGTCAATGGCACTGGCAGAAAGAGGGAGGGGAGGTGTATATTACAAGAAAATTCAGATGTGGTGCTACATGTTCCTACATGCTATCAAACACGCTACATGTGACCAAACAAACCTAAGAGACCGATCTGAGGAATCAGGTTCTTAGAGTCTAACAGCATTGGGGATGACAGACAGATGCTCTGAAGTAGTCAAAATGTTGCCCTCCTCATAGGAGCATAGATTTATGGCTGAAAAGGAATGTAGAAGTCACTTAGTAGAATTCCTTCATTTTACAGATAAGGAAACTGAGGCTCAGAGAGGTCAAGGGACTTGCTCAGTATTATATAGGGAGCATGTAGAAATGAAATGATTTGAACCTAGGTCCTCTGACTCCAAATCTATCATTCCTTTAATTTTAATATGTTACTTCTACAATAAAACTTGGGTTTGATATTCAACAGTATTTAAGGGTTACAACAATAATAGCTTATAGAACTTTAAGGTTTAAAAATATTTTATTCATATTATCTCTTTGTACCCCACAATCCTGTGAGGCAGATATAAAAGTATAACAGACACGTCTCTGATCACGTACAAAGCTGCGGTTCTTAGTTGCTTCCAGCCATTGGTAAATGCTGATGGCTTGGTGCTCTGAAATGATGGGGCAATCTACTTATCAGCTGCTAAACAGGAAGATCTGATGACTCAGGGAGTAGTGTTATCCTCAGTGTTCTCCTCACTTCCTGCTATGGACCATATGTGAACTATGTGAGGAGGGGGACAGCTAATCCTATCCCCTACCCTGGCCTCTAAGCAGCACATGTCCTACGTGGGTGAGCTGAACCTAGGCTTTAGGCTGCCTCTTTCATATCTATTTTTTTTCTTGATCTCAGGTGAACAAGTTTCTATCCTGAGATGGACATGTCCAGGCTTGGTAGCAGGGTTACAAATTCAAGGTCCTGGGTCCTTTTGATCACTTCTAATTAGGAGCAAAGGGGGAATAGTTACCATAAATGATTTCGGCACTCTTGGAGAAGACAACCACCAACAAAAGCACTAGCCCATGCTTGATCTAGTTTTACCAGAAGATATAGATTGGGAGTTGTTTGGACGTATATGTGTGTATCTATCTATCTATCTATCTATCTATCTATCTATCTATCTATCTATCTAGCTGAGGTAAAATGTAGAATGCCTATTTGGTAGCCTAACAAATTCCTTTATGTTCTAATAAAGTTTAAATATCAGCCTTCTGAGAGAGTATATCAGTAGTTATAAATGAAGTTATTAAATTCTGTTTTTAGTTTTTCTGTAATAACCACTATGGTAATTTGCACCTTTTGGCATTTTCTTGAGTTTATGTAATATATTCTCCTACGATTCTTCTCCTTCAAACAGAGTTTGAGGCTAAATGAAATCGGGAAAACTTTCAGACACAGTAAATTTAGAATATAGCTCCTTTTCTTTTTTTTTTTGAGGTGACACAACAAGTAGCTGTTTATTAGAATCCTTCCAGTCTAGGTTTTTTTGCCCTTCTTTTCCATCATATTATTCTGCCTCTCTGGAAAGGCAAGAGAAGGGGCTGGGGTATGGAGGCTAGGACTCAACCCCTAGAACACCCCAGTCCTCCATTATAGCCCCTTTTCTATTTGGACAAGGCAACCATCCTGGTACAGGCCCTCATCACCTCACATCTACACTATTTCAATAGTCTACTGGTTGGCCTTTCCCTTCCTCAAATCTCTCCCCACTCTAATTCATCCTTCACTGAGCTGTCAATATGATTGTCCTAAAATGTAGGTATAATCCTATTGCTCCCCGCCAAATTCAATAAATTCTAGCTGCTCCCTATTGCCTCAGGATCAAATATAATAAAATCTTCTGCTTGGCTTTCAAAGCCTTTTATAACCTGACCTCGTCTAGGTAAGTCTTCTTACACCTTATCCATGTACTCTGAGATCCAGTGACCCTGGCAGTTCTTCTTGCTGCTCCACTTCATCTCCTGACTCTGAGCTATTTTATTGGCTGTCCCCATGTCTGGAATTCTCTCTCTCCTCGTCTTTGCCTCCTAGCTTCCTTCAAGTTTCAGTTAAAGTCCTGTCTTCTACAAGAAGCCTCCTTAATTTTAATGCCTTCCCTTTGTGTTTTCTTTGAATTATTGTTTGCGTGTTATCTCCCCCATTAGACTATGAGCTCCTAACAGAGCAGGGACTGGTTGTTTTTTTTGTTTGTTTTTGTGGTTTTTTTCCTTTCTTTATATCGCCAGTGCTTAGTACAGTGCTTTGCACATAATAGGCATTTAATAAATGGTAGTTTACCAACTGACTGGTTTGGGTCATATCATCTTCTGGAGAAGAAGGTGACAACTGTGTCTGGCCCATGAGTGCCACAGTGTTGCTGACAAGCCAAGCAGAACCAGAGACTGCCAGAGCTAGACATGACTTTAGGTAGAGATCACCTTGTCTAACCATCTCAGTTAACAGAGGATGAATCGGAGGCCTGGAATTTGGGTCAACAACACTTATCAGAATTCCTCTAATTTCATTCCAAACATTTCAAGCTATTTATGAAATAGCCATAGTATGGAAGTTAGAACCATTAGCCTATTTCAAGAAGGTGTGAGCAATGGCTATCTTTGAGCAATTCTACGCATGGCAAAATGGTCCCTGACGTGTAAAAAATTCCCTTTGCCCCAAGTTATGACAATTCAATCAAAAATCAGCAGATGGAAGCAAGTGTCTCAATATAGTATGGTGTATTTACTACTCATATGCAAATTTACCTAAGCACCTGGATGACATTTCAAGAATGAGGGGCTGAGGCCCTTGAAGTGAGTGCTTACTGACTCCCTCATAAGATCATAGGATACTGAACTGGAAAGCACCTTAGATAACAACTTGTTCAGCCTCTTCATTTTACAGAGAAGTTAGCTGAGTTTCAGAAAAGTTAAGTGACTTGGTCAAGGATCCACAAGTACTAACGAACAAAGCAGGGATTGGAACCTAGTTCCTCCCACCAATGACAAATCTAGTAGATAAATCCATTATACTATGTTGGTGAAGGCATTGCCTGTCTTTCTTTGTAGGGGAGGGTTCTGTGAAAGACCCAGTATTTAGATGTTTCCAGACCCTCATCTTCCTGTAAAGAAAATTTTCTGAATTCAAAGGGAACATATTTTACATAGGTTCATGGCTGTAGAACTGGAAGGATTTGAGGGCTCAACTCTCGCATTATTACAGATGAAGAAAATGGAGCACAGAGAGGTTAAGTGATTTGCATAAGGTCACCCAGTAAGTGTCTGAGGCTGGATTTGAATCCAGAGCCTCCAAGCTCAGTGCCCTTTCCACTGCATCATGCTGCCTCTGTTGCATTAAATATGACCCGTTTTTAAATGACCTCCTCCCTCCCCTCCCAAGCCTCACAACAAATCTCCATTGCCATTGTTCCTGTTGTGTTTATCATCTTCCCCTGTGTTTTGTTCTCCCTGGTATAAGTGCATTGAGGATGTGTGCTGACATTCTTTCAGTGAACAGGGGGATGAGCAAAGTTTTGCAAGTGCTCCTTCACTTCCTCTAAACTTGTAGGCACCTGCTGTGTAGTCTGGTTAAATTGGGAGAGCAGGTGAGTAGTCATTAGACACTCATTCCACAAGTCTGTGCTATTCTAGGTTAGGGAAGGTGCCTCTGTTTTGACAATAAGAATTCTACACTTTTTTGTTATTGTGATACACTACTAACACTGACTTAGCAATGTATTGTGAATGACGGCACTGCATGACGTTTCAGGTGCCTTGCACCTTTGAGATTTGCTGATTCCAGGAAGAGCACTGGATTGGGAATCAAAGTACTGGGTTTCAATAATATCTCTCATACTGTCACTTCCTCTCTGTGGGCCTCAGTTTCCTCATCGGTGAAAATAAGAGGTTGGACTACCCGACTTCTAAGATCCCTTCTACCTCTGAGTGCTAAGAATAAAATAGAATAAAGCAAATCCAAATTATTTGGGTTGAGAAAACCTTTTGAAAATTTCCTGATTCCCCTTCACAGTGCTTGAAGATACACTGAGGAATAACCAAATCAAGTGTTGGGCCTCATAGCTTTATTCTAAAGGCAATGCTCTTGTCATGACTGTAACGCTTCTTACAGATGTTTATTTTATGTGTTTTAATGGAGATACCTATCTGCGCTGAACATAATACTTTGAAAAACTTGCATTTTGTTACATCTGCTGACACTTGAGCTTATACTCACAATGTGTGTTTGTTTCGTAAAGTCTTATTTCCATCTCTCTCCTAGCTCCTAAAACTCCACAGTTTCCCTTACTGTGTCTCAGGCTTTCTTGTTATTTTCCAACGAAGATACTGCATTAGCTTATGAAAAGCTCCAGTTCACACCGGGACCAGGAGACTGGACATAAGACCATTCCCAACTAATGCAATGGAGTCTCAGCATAGACAACAACCAATGGGGGAATTACTCACCTGCGGTGTGTAAGGAAACTACCACTGACGTGTCCTGAGCCATCACATCCTGGAGTGGGACATGACATACCTTCCGTCTTCACTGACTTCCAAGAGAACTGGGAGCCATTTAAGTACCCATCCTTTTGCCTTTTGGCTGCTAGAGGGCACCCTGACGCACTGCGGTGGGATGCATACTTTCCAGTTATATGACCCTGACCATCACAACCAGGAACTGGACATCTGGATAGCAGATAGATGAGATAAACTTTACTGTCTTGCCATCATATACCTGGTAGCCTCTACAACAAAGTCAAAACAACCTGACATGAAAAAAAAAAAGAACAATCATGCTCTACGGACTCAAAAAAAAAAAAAAGAAAGAAGAAAAAAATAATAAAGTGAAATCAACAAAGACGCCACCTAGTGGAATCATTAGCTATATCAGCTCATAGCTGGAGAGTTCTTGGTTGATGAAAACCCTCATATTTAGCAAGTAGGAGATGGGCTCCAGCTTAGATGCAGGCTTGAAAATTAGGCTGATTTCCTTTTGGAAAGACAGGTTTTTTTCCAAAGCTCTACTTTGGGAAGGATTACTGGTCTTTAGAAGAGGACAATGTAAAATTCACAGGGGATCTTGTTTGGTCTCATTATTTTCAGCTTGAAGACTGAATGGGATTAAGTTTTAAATGAGAAGAAGAACTGTGCTTTTGGCATTAACACTTAAGATATCCAGGGGGCAGGTGTTGGGACACTTGATTGGCCACTTTATGTTCCCTACAGAACACGAGTGTATTGTTAGCCAGAATATATCCTTCTAGTTAAATAAGACACCCTGCAGCATTTCTATCACAGCTGATGTCCAACCATGGGCTGATGCACCACAATAGCCTGAGGCTTGTCTGATGTCCAATTCTCAGTATAAATCTAGACTCTAGAAAACTTTCATCCAAGATGTGAATGAACCTTCTCATAATCTTATGATCATATCTTTCCTGACTGATTCAGTAGATTAAAATTAACACCTTAAGGGAGGTGGCAAGCCATGCAATCTATTAATAAAAATTAAATTGCATGTAGCAAAAAGTAATAATAGCTGGCATCTGTATGGTATATTTTGATTCACAAGGCATGTTTACATAACTTCTTATTTGATCCTCACAATACCTTTGAGAGCTAGGTATATCAGCTAATAACACTATTTAGGTGGCATAGTGGATAGAGTATCAGGCCTGAGTTCAAATCTGGCCTCAGATACTTACTAGCTGTGTGACCCTGGGCAACTCACTTAACTTCTGTTTGCCTCAGTTTCTTTATCTGTAAATGGGGATAGTAAAAGCACCTACCATCCAGGATTTTGTGAGGGTCAAATAAAATAACTATATAGCTCCTAGTACAGTGCCTCACACATAGTATTACATAAATGTGAGCTATTATTATTTTACAATTGAGGGACATGTTTTAATAATAATACAGCATGATGTAACAACAATAACAAACAACAATAATAATTTAGTTTAAATGTCACTTTAAGGTTTGCAAAGTGCTTTGCATGTTTTATTTCATTTGATATTTGCAACCACCCTGGGAGGCAGGCGCTATCATCATTATCCCCATATTACAGACAGGGTAACCAAGGTTCAGAGAGGCCAAGTCATTTGACAACCAGGTCGTATAACTAGCAAATATCTGAGGTAGGATTCAAATTCAGGGCTTCTTAACTTCAGGTCCAGCCTTCTCTCTTGAAGGTCACCCTGCCTGCTTCTCCATCAGAGCCATGAGAGCAATGGATCTGTAGTCAGAAATCCTGGGTTCAAATCCCAGCTCTGCCACTTCCTACCTGGGACCTCCTTGGGCAAGTTCTTTTACTTCCCTGTACCCAGTTTTCTCATCTACAAAATGAGGGAGTTGGACCAGATGTTATCTAAGAGTCCTTCCAGCACTGAATGTCTGACCTTCTCACCAGTCCTGTGTCCTGGAATGTGCTAAACATTAGACAAACCTTCAGGGCTTTCTGATGAACATTAACTTTCTGTTGGACATTAGCTGTAATATCTATTTCTTCGTTGATGCTTCTAAGGCTATTCTCTTACTCTGCTCTTGACTTTGAAACAAACTGCTACTTTGCTTTGCTGATGGCCACTCCCTGCTTCGGTGATACTCTTTGGATGGCCTGATCTTAACAATTGTGAAATTTGTGTTTTTCCAATGGATCTACCAGGTCTTAGCATTCCACTTACCTAATGGGCTCTTGATCCTCTTTGTCTTCTTTGCTTTGTGCTATCCTGATTCCACTTTTCTTTGCTCTCGGACAACCTGAAAGACTAAACAAGAAGGAAAGTCTCAGAAAGCAATCCCCCACTCTTTGTCCACTATGCTATCTTCAACATTGTTGCTTACATTAGACTCTCTTGAAAGTACTCGGGTTTTGTCAGAGAAACCAGAAAATAAGATTCCCTTGTTTAAGTGCTCTATATCCCCTAACGACATACGGCCTTGGTCTGTCACCTTCACAGGAATGTAAGAAAAGGACATCATTTTAGCCTGGGTCTGCCTTTGAAGCTGTGAACTGTCTCCCAAATTTTGGGCTGAGCTGAGTATATACCTGCAGAGATTTAAAGAGTGCTGGCCACAAGAGAAGGACTAATAAACAAACAAAGAAACCACACAATATAAAAAGCGAGAGTTTCAGTGCAGGTTCAATTTCAGAGTGTATGTCTAGGAAACTTCTGTTCTCAGAAGTTCTGCTATTTACTAGCAGTATGAATTCTCTGGCCCTTGGTTTCCTTTCCTGTAAAACTGAGGGGGCTAGAATAAATCAGGGGCTCCAAAGCTGGGCTCCATCAACTTGGGTTTTTTCAAAAGGTATTTTGATAACTGAATTTGAATATAATTGGTTTTCTTTGTAATCTCATATATTTTATTTTATGCTTTTGAAAACTATTCCAAAAAGAGGTCCATAGGATTCACTGGATTATCAAAGGGGTCCATGACCTAAAAAAGGTTAGGAACCCTATGACTAGATGACCTTTCCAACTGTAAATCTTGTGAAAAGTATGAGACAGGTGAGATGAGCAAGTACCTGGGGTGAAAAGATCATAACCTTCTGTCATTCCATTTTTCTCTCTGCCTCACAATTCCTAACCCCTTACTTCATCCTTATATTTATTAATAGAATGACCTCTAATCATTTCACTCCTCAGCTGATGTCTCTCCTTCTTTCCCCTCACTTCCCTCCTCTGACACTGCCACCACCCTGGTGCAGTCTCTTATCCCCTCACACCTGTGCTATTGCACTAGCCTGCTGGTTGGTCTCCCTGTCTTTGTTCTCATTCTGGTCCATCTTCTTCTCACCTAAAAAAGTGATTTACCCGAAGTACTGACTATAACACCTTCCTCTCACCACTCATTCAATAAATTCTATTGGTTCTCTATTACCTCAGGATCAAATCCTTTGCTTGGTCTTTAAAGCCCTTCCTGGTCTGGCTTCTTCCTACTACTCCAGCCTTCTTACACTTTCTTCCCTTATATGTACTCTAGGATCTATTGACAATCCTCCTCTCTGTCCCTAGCACAAAACACTCAATCTCCTGATGCCATGCATTTTCACTGGCTGTCCCTCATGTCTAGACTTCTCTCCCTCCTTGTCACTGTTTCCTGGTTTCTTTCATGTCTCAGCTAAAATTCTACCTACTTCAAGAAGCTTTTTTTTCAGTTACCCCTCAGTGCTAGTGCTTTTCCTCTGAGGTTACCTCCAAGTTATCCTGTCTATATCTTATTTGTACGATTTTTATTTACATGTTGCCTCCCTGTTAGATTGTCAATTCCTTGAGAGCATGAATGGCTTTTGTCTGTGGTAGGCACTTAATAAATCCTTATCGATTTGAAGCATACTGATCTACTGAGATGGAGATAAGATGCTGAAGGAAGTACATTAACAGATATTCTTGGCTTGGGTGTATGGATGAAGAGGTGAACAGGAAAGGGAGAGTAGGAATTTAATGGAAGCACTGCAGGGATAAACCCTGAGATCTTACACATAGAAGGGCCCCCATGGATATTCTGGAGCCAGATCACACTGGTTCATTGATTATTAATTTTTTTACATGAGCATTCATACTACAGACCAACACTACAAGTCTGAGCAGAGTTTGATTTATTGTTTTGTAGATTGTATAGGCACAAGAAAATGAAATGTTAATGATGCAGATTAAGCTTAAAGATGTGACTGGTGCATCTTTTTTTTTTTTGACAGTTAGTTGTTAAACATTTACCATCACTCCTCCCCACCCCGCCAGTGGAAGAGTTGTTTATCAATGATGGATTTGTTTCTTTTATGCTTCAAAATAAATAGGGTTTAAAATCCATATTAAATTGTGTGTGTTTTTTAAATTCTGAAATAAATCTGTTTTGTACCAAGTTATTTTGAAGATAAACTTTAATGGTTGCTCCTATGGCAAAGACGGTATTTTCACCTTTACTCTAGAAAAATTAATCAACTAACAAGTATTTCTTAATTTCCTATTATATACACAGTAATGTGCTAGGTTCTGGGGATATAGAGGCAAAGAAATGAAAAAACTCTGCTCTTAAGGAGTCTGCATTATATTAAAATATGTGTAGAGGTGGTTTTACCCTCTGCCAATGACTGAACATGGGGTAGAATATTCCCGTCTCCCAGGTACAGGGCCCTGGTGTTCTCCAGGAGAAGGACAAAACTTTTTGCTCCTTCTTTCCTTTTTTTTTCTGTTTACCCCTATCCAATTCCTTAATGACTAAGCTGGCATGGCATTAAGCAGAGTACATGAATGAATAGTACCACAATGGGATTGCAGTTTGGTCTTAATCACATCTCTTCCATTAGCAGGAAGCAAAAAGAGGCTTCCAATAAATATTGGTTCCCCCCTTCCCCAACTTTTTGATAGTTAGATGTCACCACCATGGATAGAATGTTGGAATCAGGAAGACCTGAGTTCAAATCCTGCTCCAGACACTTAATAGCTATATGATTTTGGCCAGGGCACTTAATCTCTACGTGCCTTAGTTTCCATATATATAAAATGGGGAAAATAACAGCACCCTCCCAGGGTTATTGAGAGGATAAAATGAGTTATTTTGTAAGGCACTCAGCAAAACTTCAAGTTCCATATACATGCTAACTATTATTATTTTTCTTTATCATCTAGATCACAAATCCTAATTTGTTTGTTTGTTATAAATCTTATAACAACCCTGAATCTTCCTGTGATTTTCATTTTCTTATGGGACATAAAATTAGGGACAATTTTGGGAGAAGATACTACACACTTATAAGTTTTTTTATAATGAAATTATTTGTAATACCAAAATCATTAGTATCTTGGGTGTCTATACAACACTCCCCCCACCTTGGGCTTGTGTAACTACTGGTATGAAGCAATGGGGGGAGGGTAGGAAGTCATATGAAAAAGTTGGCATGGCATTAAGCAGAGTATATGAATGAATAGTACCACAGTGGGATTGCAGTTTCCTCAGACCTTCCCTTCATGTTTCAGGGAGTCACTGGATTAGCACTGAGGTTCTTTCTAATTCTGGGACTCTAATCAGTGGGCCAAGAGGGGTATAAAGGGCATTGCTACCACCTTCCTCTCCTGCTCCAGAATGGTGAAAGTGGCAACAGTTATTTGTCAAGAAAAGGCTAAGTAGGTAAATCTATCTGAATGCGCCCCTTCTTCTTCTCCCAGAAGCTCAGCTATGCTGGAAGATTCCATTCCTGATAGTGGGGGAAAGAAAGGGGAGGAATGAGGAGGGTATGAGTTTTTGGTTATAACCACAGGATGATGTAGTTATTAGTTATTTGTGCTAAACTAGGAGAAGGGGGCTTTGCAATTAAGTTGCTGTCCAGCCTTTTATCATTCACCTTCCTATTCTTAATCTTAATTTTCCCCATCTGAACAATGGGAGGATTGCACTAGACCATCTTGAAAGTACTTTTGATTTCTGGCCTCATAATTCTGGAATACTATTAAACTCTTATGTTTCATAATGATGAACTATATATAATTAAACTCTGTTTTAGAACTTGGCTCAAGGTAACCATGTATTGAATTATGAATGAAAAAAATACATTCTTTGAAATGCTTTCTATATTGCTTACATATAAACAGAAATGAAACTCATGACAAAAAAGGGGGAAGCTGTCTAAAGAAGAACATGGGGCAGCTAGGTGGCACGGTGGATAGAGTGTTGGGCCTGGAGTCAGGAAGATTCATCTTCCTTAGTTCAAATCTGGCCTTAGATACTTATTAATTGTGTGATCCTGGATAAGTCACTTGGGTCTTTTTGCCTCTTTCTCTTTTAAAGTGAGCTGGAGAAGGAAAACGGCGAACCACTCCAGTATCTTTGCCAAGAAAACCCCAAACAGGGTCACGACTGAAACTACTGAACAACAAAAGGAAGGCATCAAGAGCAGATAACTGAAGAAGAATACAAATAGTCTTGTAAGCATATTGCTAACTGACCTGCCTCTTCACTTCCCATCTCCCCTCTCCCACCAATGGAACAGTGATCATTGGGACAGAATCTTTACAGACTTTTAATTAGGTTGTAAGTTTTACCTGGAGAGGGCAGAAGCATTATTTCAGAAATTTATAATGTTATTTTAAATTTCAAATACTTGTTTTAACTGCATGTGTGAGATATTGTGTATTCAGTCAGGTCAATTAAGGCAGCTGCTTCTTCTTTGATGCTCCATTTACTTTTATTGTGTTTTCCATTTGTCTTTTTTCCCATAAGCTATTAATTGCATTAACTGATAGTCTTTATGCTCTTTAGATTGTATTAAAAATATGTCTTTGAACCTTGCTCTTTAAGGAGACAAGTCCAGTAGAAATTCTGGCCTCATTCTCTCTCTCCTGCGACTGCAGAATAAAGTGTTGCATGTTCAAGACCTGATTAATTCAGGTTAATTCATTTTGTTGGGCAAGTTAGGTGTTGCAGTGGATAGAGTGCCTGACCTGGAATCAGAAAGATCTGAGTTCAAATTTGGCCTCAGACACTGATTAACTCTGTGACCCTGGGTAAGTCACTTAACCCTGTTTGCCTAAGTTTCCTCATCTGTAAAATGAGCTGGAGAAGGAAATGGCAAACCGGTTCTGTATCTTTGCCAAGAAAACCCCAAATGGAGTCACAAAGAGTTGGACATGACTGAACATTAATTTGCTTTGTTAGAATTAGATTTATTGTTTTCCTTAACAGGGACAAGAGGAAGATCAAAGGAATGATAGTAAGAACTGGATGGAAGAATGATAATGTCTTATAAAGAAAAGGCAGAACTATTCAACATTTATTTTGCTTCTGTTTTTTTTTCTCTACCAAGGAGAATAATGTTTGGATGAGAAAAGATGGAACAAAAATTGTTACAGTGATTTGAATACTAGGTTAAGTGAGAAAGCAGTGAGGAAGTACCTGGGTGCCATCAATTACTTCCAATCATAATATCCTGAGGTACTATATCCCAGGATCCTGAAAAAATTGGCAAATGTGCTGGCTAGGCTTCTGTCAGTGACCTAAAAAACTGCAGAAATTGGAGAAGGCACCTGAAGATTGGATATGGACAAATATATTAATTTTCAAAAAAAGAAGAGGGAAAATTTCTCCACCTTTAGGCTAGTGATCATGACTTTGATTCCTGGCAAAAGTCTATAATTTGTTATTAAATGAATTTGTTGCTAAGGAAAACATTGGTCACAAAGAACCAACATAGGTTCATCAAGAATAGGTGAATTTGTTTCACCTCAGACTAGACATTCCATCTCCCAATAGAGTATTTTCACATTCTGTCCTTCATGCCTCAATCTCTCTCCCTCTTCATCTCTGTATCCTGTCTTCCGCAGCTTCCTTCAAGTCTCTGCTAAAATCCCTTCTGCAAGAAGCTTTTCCTGATTCACCTAATGCTAGTGCTATTCTTTTGTTGATAATCTTCAATTTGTACAATCTACATTTTGTTTGTACTCAGTTTGGGTGTTTAGACTGTGAGCTGCTCAAGAACAGGTATAGGGATTTTTAAAAAATTTTCTTTGTATCTCTGGTACTTGTTGATGAAGGGATAGAAAAGAAAGGGAAGTGCATCAAGGAAGCATTTAAAAATATGCAAAAGGGAGAGGAAGGAAGTTCAGAAGGGGAAATACAATGAGGGGAACTTGTTACTACCATATTAAACAACATAAACATAAAGAATAAACTATGTAAAAGAAGTACACAGTTTAATTTGCAATACTTTTCTGTTCTTTGTATCTTTAATGTTCATGTTGGTTGATGGTTGTCAAGTTTATAATAATTTTTTTTAAAAGAATGCATGTCATGGACAATGTGTTGATTTTGCTTGATATACTAATGTGTTATAAAGTCTATTAGTATACAACGAAAGGGATGCAAAAATGGAAAAGATCATCAGTAAAACATTTAAGAAGACAAAGAAGAAAAATGAGTTCAGAAGGAGATATGGCAATTTTGGGACAATGGTATCAAAATTAATATACACTTAAAATCAAACTCTTTGTAATGATTTCACAGATTTATATATATATATATCTATCTATATCTATAGATATATATAATCCTTTTTATTCTCTGTATTTTAAAATGTTTGTGTTTGTTTAAACTCAGGTTCATAATAAAATATTTTTAAAAATAGCTCATGTTGGATTAACCTCATTTCCTTTTTTGGACAGGTTTCCAGAAAGAAATTCAGAGACATCTATAGCTATAATATGCCTGGATTTCAGTAAGGCATCAGACAAAATATCTCATGATATTCTTGTGGACAAGATGGAGAGATATAGGATAGATGAAAATTCAGGTGGGTGGGAACAGAATTGCTTACTACCCCAAAAGGGTAGTAACTAAGGGATTGATATCTACCTGAAGGGTAGTCCCCAGTGGAGTGTCTTATCAGCCCTTCCCATGGGCCTGTGCTATTTAACATTTTTATCAGTGACGTAAATGAAAGCCCGAGTGGGATGCTTATTAAACTTGTGGGTGACAAAAAGCTGAGAAGGAGAGCCAACATGTTGGGTGACAGACTGATTCAGAAGAAAAGATCCCAACAGGCTAGAATGAGGGGGTGAATCTAATAAAGGTGAAAATTAGTAGGGGACGATGAACAATCCTACACTTGGACTGTAACAGTTAACTTCACAATTACAGGTTGAGGGAGGTGTGGCTAGACAAAGATGTGAAAAGCTATAGGAGTTTTAGTAGACATCAAGCTTAGTGTGAGTCAACAGTGCGACATGGAAGACCCCCAAAGCTAATATAATACTAGGTAGTGAAGTGGATAGAGCTCTGGGCCTGGAGTCAGAAAGACTTGAGTTCAAATCCAGTCTCAGATACTTACTAGCTTTGTGACCTTGGACAAATCATATAACTTCTGTTTGCTTCAGTTTTGTCAAATGTAGAATGGAGATAATGATGGCACCTATCCCGCAGGATTGGTACAAGAATCAAAATGAAATGATATCTGTAAAGCACTTAGCACAGCATCAGGCATGTAGAAGATGATATAGAAATGCTTGCTATTATTGTTAATTATATTACCACCATTATTATACTATTCAAAAAGAGGAAGGTCATAGTTCTGATGTCTGCTGCCCTGTATAAACCACATTTGGGACATTCTGCTTAGTACTGGATGCCATAATTTAGAAAAGGCATTGATTAACTAACTAGAGCATGCCTAGAGAAGTGAGTAGTATGATGAAGGGAATGTAGATTATGACACACCAAGATCACTTGAAGAAACTGGAGATGCTTAATATCAAGAAGATAAAATATAGAAGGGGAATAATAGCTATCTTTAAGTATTGGAATGGATATGATGTCAAAAGAGGCAACATGGGATAGTAGACAGAGATCAAGTCAAGGAGAATTATCTGGGTTCAAGTAACTACCATTACATATAATGACTCTATGACCTCAGGTAAGTCACTTTATCTTTCAGTGGAGAGACAGTATGGTAGCAGAAAGCATGCTGGGATTGGAATCTGACAACCTTGGCTCAAATCCTGGCTCAAATGTGTCTATAATTCTGTGATCCAATACTCCAGGCAACTCTCTAGAACTATCAGTTATAAATGAGCTGTTGATCTCCATTGATGGAAGAAGTTTCCACACTGAAATCTCACATACAAGTAATCAACATTTCTCACTGATGAAATCATGGGTGTAGACTCCACAAAGCAACGACAATGACAATGGCTAGCATTTATATTGTACCTTAGGGTGTACAAAGAGCTTTACAAATATTGTCTCATTTTTACCCTCACAACAGCACCATGAGGTGGTAGGTGCTATTATTGTCCTCATTTTACAGATCAGGAAACTGAGGCTGAGAGGTTAAGCTTTTTGGCTGAGGGTTATATGGCTAGTAAGTGTCTGAGGGTGGATTCAAACTTAGGTCTTCCTCACTCCAGGTCCATCACTCTATCCATCAACTATACCATCTAGCTGCCTATATGTGTGTGTATGTATTACGTGTGAATATATTCTTTTGTGTATATATATTACATATACACATTATACTAGCTACATATACATATGTGTCTTTATACACACACACACATATATGGCACACTGGTACAATGTTATACATAACATACACATACATATAGTTAAATGGTATAATATATTTTTGTATGCATCTGCAAAAATATTCACATATAGTACATGTTTACACACGTTTATATACAGAATATATTTACATGTATATTATATGTGAATATATTCTTTATGCATATATTTATTTGCATACATGCACATATATCTCTCTCTATAAAACTTGTTTTGCTTGCTTGAATAAGAAAGAACTTGGAACAATGAGTAGATGTTGAAGAGATGTAAAGAAGTTTCCTGAAAATTCATACTGTCCATAATTAGAATGGATTATCTTAGGAAGTAATGAGTTTCTCATCAAACTTGGAAGATTTGGAATTCTTCAATGATCAACTTTTGAGGACCTAGGAGAGGAAATTTTCAGTAAGGAATGAATTGGATTACGTTCTCTGAGATTTCTTTCAACTGAGATTCTGTATTTCTGGACTATGTTTTTCTTTGGGCCTGTAGCTGCTTTTATTTATCTATTTATCTTAATTATTTTTTTTAGTAATCAAGAATTAATTTTGTGCCCCTCTTGCCTCCCCTACTGGAATGAAAAAGAAAGTCCTTGTAACAAAAAAAGCATAATCAAGCAAAACATGTACCCATATTGGTCATATCAAAAAATGTGTATCTCATTCTGCATATTAGGCAGCCATCATTTTGTCAGGACATGGGTAGAATTCTTCATCATCAGTCCTCTGGAGTCATTATTTATTCATCATTGATCAGAGTTCTTAAGTTTTTCAAAATCATTTGTTTTTTACAATGTTGATAGTATAGTATAATGGTTCTTTTGGTTCTGCTTAACTTCACTTTGTATCAGTCCATACAAGTCTTCCCAGGTTTCTCCAAAATAATGTTTTTTCATTTCTCTTAGAAAAGTAGTATTCCATGGCATTCTTATTCCATAATTTATTTATCCATCCCCTATCTTGTTAGGCACCCCCTCTTAGTTTTCAGTAGCTTACCGCCACTAAAGAGTTGCTATAAATACTGCTATACACATAGGACCTTTTTCTTCTTCTTTGACCTTCTTGGGATATAGTCCTAATAGTGGTATTTTGTAGCTTCTTGGTAAAGGTCCTGTTGTCATTGAGGTATTTCTTCACTAAATGGGCAGTGTTTATTGTACTGTATTGTATTAACAGTTTTTCTTTTCTGGATTTGTCCGACAGTCCTTTGATATCATAATTGGAACACATTTACTTACAGGGAATCAACTTGTCTTTGTTTCAGTCATGTGTGGTCATGTGTAAGTATTGTTATTGTTTGGTTGTTCTTTCACGTCCAACTCTTTCCGATCCCATAGACTATAGCACACCAGGCCCTACTATTCTCCACTATCTTCTGAAGTCTGTCCAAACTCATGTTCATTGTTTCCTTGACATTCTCTATCCATCTAAACCTCTACTGTCCCCTTTTCATTTTGCCTTCAATCTTTCTCAACATCAGGGTCTTTTCCAATGAGTCCTGTCTTCACATTATATGGCCAAAGTATTTAAGTTTCAGCTTTGGTATTTGAGATTCCAATGAATAGTCTGAGTTAATTTCTTTAAGTATTGGCTGATTTGATCTCCCTGCTGTGCAAGGGATATCACAATTCAAAAGTGTTGATTCTACAGGGCTTGGCTTTCCTTATAGTCCAACTCTCACAGCCACACAATGCAAATGGAAAGACCATAGCTCTGACTATACGGACCTGTGTTGTTAAGGTTATATGTCTACTTTTTATTATGCTGTCCAGATTTACTATGTAAGCATTACTCCTCGGCATTAAAACACCATGCAACATTGCTGGAAATTGTACTTTGGTATTCAAGCTCATTCTGTTTGTGTATGCCCCACTCCACATCATTATGCACCAACTGCCTTGCCTGAATATTCTACTATCCTTCAATTTTCCATTCATCCAGTGAAGATATGTGGTATCTGTTCTGCTTGAATCAAGCCTGATGAGGAATAAATGTTGGGGTGCTCAAGAAACTCTAGTAAGGTACATACCATATGAAGGTGGAGACAATGTGGATGAATCCATTAAAAGAAGAGGTAGTGATGTAGTTGAAATGGGAGGCGATGGGGGGCAAATGTCAACCAAAGAAAGGATCAGGAGCAGAAGCATCATGATAATGGAAAGAACAGGGGTGGGAAGCTTGTGATTAAGCCAGGCCTGCTCAACACATAAGAGTGAAAGCAAGAGCAGAAACCAATAATGATCCAAGGAATCAAAGAAGCTAAGTATAAACCATCCAAGGAGCGGATTAGTAGCTGAATGACAGTTTGGTATGTTTAGTACACACCTTTCATACACTGGTTCTGTGTGTCAGCCATATGAACTTCAGTGCAATATATTCAATACTGGTGTGCCTGATTGTGCCAGTGGTACCTTTCTCCTCAGCCATACAAGTAATCAACATTTTTCACATTCCTACACTGTGTCAGCCACTGTTTTAGGTGTTAGGGACTCCGAGACAAAGATGAACTGTTTCCTGCCCTCAAGGAGCTTACATTCTAATGGAGAAAATGATATATAATTATATATATGTACATACATACATACATATATATACTATACATACTATGTATGTATGCATGTATGTATGTATGTGTACATATACATATACCAATATAATACAATGGAGTTTTGTGAGAGGGAGGACATTAGCAACTGGAGAATTAGGAAAGGCTTTATGTAGAAGGTGGTACTTGAGCTGAGTAGTCATGGTTTTGAAATCAGGGATTCTAATAGGCAGGCTTAAGGACAGGGAGTCTGCTTCAGGCTGGGAGGAATAGCCAGAACAAAGGCAGATGAATAGCATGTGTAAGAAAAAACAAGAAGGTGATTTTTGCCTGAACCACAGTGGGCCAGAAAGGAGAGTAATGTATAGTAAGAATGGAAATGAGTCAGGTTGTGGAAGTGCTTTAAATGTCTAACAGAGGAGTTTATCTCTTGTGCTTGAGGCAGCAGGGAATCACCGGAGTTTACTGAGTACCATCAGGTCAGATTTGTGCTTTATGTCACCCTGGCAGCTGGATGGAGGATGGATTGGGTGGGGGGAGCAACTTGAGTCAGAGAAATCAATTAGGAGGCCACTGCACTAGCCCAGATGAGCAGCCAAGAGGGTCTGAACAAATGTAGTGGCTGTGTGAGTAGTACAGAATCAAGTGTGAGCGACACTGTGGGGGAAGAAATGACGAGATTTGAAAAGTGATTGAATGTGTGGAGTGAGAATAAGAAGTTGACCGTTATAAGCCTGGAAGCCTACAACTTCTTAACATATATAGGGAAGTTCAGAAAAGGGGTGGGCTTGGTGGGGGTGATAATGAGTTCTGTTTTGGACATGTTGAGTATGTGACATGTATGTAATACTGACTTTAAAGTTTCCCACAGGGAAGTGTTGATATGGTACTGGAAATCAGGAGGATTAGGTATAGATATATAGAACTGGTGGTCATCTACATAGAGATGATGAGATTACCAAGTGATAGAATGTATAGAGAAAATAGAATAGGAATGAGGACATAGCTTTCATGTAGACCAATGGTTGGGGGAGAGAAATGGATGAAAAACTAGCAAAAAAGACCGAGAAGAAATGGTCATTTAAGTAGGAGGAGAACCAGGAGAAAATGATGACATGAAAACCTAGGTAAGAGAGTATTTAGGAGGAGAAGGTAGTCAACTTGAGTTGCAAGTACTACTAAGATGTTAAAGGGAAAGCCAGATGGTGAAGTGGATAGAGCCCGGGGCCTGGAGTCAGGAAGACTTGTCTTCCTATGTTCAAATTGAGCCTCAGACACTTACTAATTGTGTGACTCTGGGCAAGTCATTTAATCCCGTTTGCCTCAGTTCCTCATCTAACATGAGCTGAGATGGCAAACTACTCCACTATCTTTGCCCAAAAAACGCAAATGAGGTCACAAAGAGTCGGACCCAACTCAACAACAACAAGATGTCAAAAAGGATGAGGAATGAGAAAAGGTTATCACATTTGGCAATTAAGATTTTACTGGTAACGTGGAGGAGTTAGTTCAGTTGAGTAATGAGGTCAGAAGCCTGATAGCAAAAGGGTAAGAGTGAGAGATAAGGATGGCATGACAAGGAGTGTAGACAGCTTTTTCTAGGAATTTTGTTTTATGAAAGCAAGGCAATAAATAGGATAACTTGAGGGGGTTGTGGGGTCTAATGAGGAGTTTTTCAGGATGATGGGGACTTGAGTGTCTTTTTCTTGTATGGACTGAACTTGTCTCTGAGGATCCTTTCAACTCTGAGATTCTTTATTTCTGTGATTGCATGAAACAATCTTCATGGAGCTCCATTCTAATGTAGAAGACAGCAAATACATACAAAGAAACGTAGAGTAAACAAAAAAAGAATAAATGCAAATAAATACAAGGCAGTTGGGGATTCCCTAGCAGGTGGAGAGATGGAGAAAAGCTTAATATAGGAGGTATTGCTTCAGCTGGGTCTTGAAGGAAGAAAGCAATTCTATGAGGGGGTGGTGGAATGGGAGCACATCCCAGACATGAGGGGCAGCTAGTACTAGGGTGGGGAAATTGAATTACAATAATCTATGTTGATGCGTCATCCTTTCTTTATGTCATAAGCTTCAGGGGAATGGGGCAGAGACTAACTTTAAAAAAATTGGAGGCAATCAGGGTTAAGTGACTTACCCAGAGTCACAGAGCTAGTAAGTGTCTGAGGCCAGATTTCAGCTCAGGTCCTCCTGACTCCAGGGCCAGTGCTCTATCTACTGTGCCATACAGCTGCCTCAAGATACTACTTTTAAAAAGTGTATATCTCCACCAATGCCTGTATGTGGTAGAGACAATAAAATGCTTAACTTCTGCAATTCTTTCCATAATGTCTAGTCTATGAAGTTCCAAATCCTTTTCTTATTATGTGGTTTATACTTTGGAATTTTGTTAATTGCAAGTGTTATCCTTCCTCATTCTGGGGAATGTAAATGAACTCATATAGCCTTTGATAGAATTCATATATGCATATGAACACATTCAAGGCTATATTTTATTCCCCATTAGGATATTGTATATTAAAAGTTTATCCTCCCTGCATCCCCTATGGAATCTGAATTAGCATTTCACATGTAGGATTCCAAAAGTGATGGGGGGGGGGAAGGGGAGAAGGAATAAGTAACCTTTTTTTTTCCTCACTTGAGAGAGTAACACAAGGTCATTCTTCTGGTACTTGCCAGGTAGTTGTGTAGTATTATGTATTCTAAAAGTGTTAATTGTCCCTTGTTTTTCTGTTTTCATCTGCCAAACCAGCAGATTTTAGTAACAGTGACTCTGTAGCACCTGGCATAATATATAAGATCCTCATGTCTTCCTTATTAGCTAATCTTGAGCAAACCAAGGAATATTCCACTTCCATTTTCTCATCCTCAACAAATCACTGCATTCAAAGTTTCCAAAGCATAGCTCTAGAAGTGGAGATTGCACATAACACTTTGTTCCACCAATCACCATCCTGGAACTCCCAAAGGAGGACAGAATACATGTCTAATGAAAGTCCGAGATGTAACATCTCTCTCAGAGAGAGAGAGGGGGAGAGAGCAAAGGAGGGAGAGAGAGAGGAAGAGAGGGAGAGAGGGAGAGAGAGAGAGAGAGAGTGAGAGAGAGAGAGAGAGAGAGAGAGAGAGAGAGAGAGAGAGAGAGAGAGAGAGAGAGAGAGAGAGAGAGAGAGAGAGAGAGAGAGAGAGAGAGAGAGAGAGGGAGAGAGAGAGAGAGAGAGAGAGAGAGAGAGAGAGAGAGAGAGAGAGAGAGAGACAGAGAGAGAGAGAGAGAGAGAGAGAGAGAGAGAGGGAGAAGGAGAGAGAGAGAGAGGAAGAGAGGGAGAAGAAGAGGAGATAGGGAGAGAGAGAAGAGAGAGAGGAGAGATAGAGAGAGAGAGAGAGAGGGAGAATAGAGAGAGAGAGAGATAGAGAGGAGAGAGAAGAGGGAGAGAGAGAGCGAACAGAGGGGAGAGAGGACAGAGAGAGAGACAGAGATAGACGAAGAGGAGAGAGAGAGGGAAATAGAGAGGAGAGAGATGGAGAGAGAGAGAGAGGAGATAGAAGAGAGATGGAGAAGAGCAGAGAGAGAGAGAGAGAGGAGAGAGAAAGATAGAAGAGAGGAAGAGGGGGGAAGAGCGAGAGAGAAGAGGAGAGAGAAGACAGAGGAGAGAGAGAGAGAAAGGGAAGAGAGAGAGGAAGAGAGGGAGAGAGAGAGAAGAGGGGAGGGAGAGAGAGAGAGAGGGAGAGAGGAGAGATAGACGACAGAGAGAGAGAAGAGAGAGAGAGAGAAGAGAGAAGAGAAGAGACTGAGAGATAGAAATAAGAGGAGAGAGAGTGAAGAGAGAGAGAGAGAGGAGAGAGAGAGAGGGAGAGAGAAGAGAGAAGAGATAGAGACAAGAGAGAGAGAGCGATAGAGAGAGAGAGAAGGAGAGACAGGAAGAGAGGAGGATAGAGAGAGGAGGGAGACAGAGAGAGAGAGGGAGAAGGACAAGAAGAGGGAGAGAGGGAGATAAGGGAGGAGGAGAGGAGAAACAGATAGAGAGAGAGACAGAGACTGAGAGAGAGAGAGACTGAGAGAAGAGAGATAGAGATAAGAGAAGAGAGAGCGGAGAAGAAAGCTGGAGTGCATCTTCTCTCATACTGTGCTTTCCCTCTGAAATACTTATCCTGTACATATCTTAAATAGACTAGCTGTTTTTCAATGTTATTTCCCTTTTGAGATGTGAGCGTGAAGAGTCCGGAGGCTGTGGGTTTTTGCTTTTGTTGTTTTTTAGGCCTCGCTCTTGACCGGCCCTCATTATAACATGTGCCACGGCTCTGATAAGATACATAATAAATTTTTGTTGACTGGACTTGAACGTTAGGTGATTCAGGTTACCATTGGCCCCCTTCTAAATGCGGTTTTGGAGACTGTCAGTATTCGATTCTCATCTCCAATGGCTGTGAAGAATAATCTTTAATACATCACCTTTGGACGCATAAATCTTGTGTGCAGGTTTTCTTCCCCATCCCACCTCCCTTCCTAGTCACCACACGTGGGTGACAACATGATCATTCATTTGGAAAGGCATTTCCTACCAATTGAAGGAATTGAAATGGGGAGGCCCTGATTCTAATTACTTCAGTGAAAGGTCTTAATTTTCTGACTCAATGTCCTGCACAAAGTAGAAACATAAGAAATGTCATATTGCATAGTAACCATAAAGTATTTCTTTTCTTGATTTTTCCTTGTTAGATCTTTGGTATCTGAATCTGAATATTTCAGTCACTTAATTATCCTGGAGATCTCCTACAGGCATCTAAGGAAGTTGGAAAGCACCATCTAATACTTTCCAGTGGCAGCTCTTGTCATGGAAGGAAAGGAATAACGAACATTTTTCTTTGTAAGTCTGAGTTGTGGGTCAAAGGATCACTGTCCTTGCCTATGATTTAGGATTTTTTTGTGTGTGTATGTGTGTGGGATGATTACTGTTGCCAGATCTGATGTCTTAGGATCCTGATTGCATCATGCAATGATCTCTTACAGGGAAACGGTGTCTTACTTCTATTGTAGTTTTTCTACCTTGTGAACAATGATCACATTTCCAGTTTCATAGGGCATCAAGATACATTTGGGTCATCATTTTAAAATGACTAAAATTGAAAGATTTTAAAAAAGATTTTTAAAAAAATTTTAAGATTACATTTTTCAAGAAGAGGTAGTAAAAATGAATTCCTAAATAGTATAACATGACTAAACTATATCTAGATTAATTTTCATTAGACTTACACAGATATAGCTATTGATGGATATGGATAGAGATATAGATGCAGAGCATTCAGAGGAGGGCAACCAGAATGGCAAAAGACCTGATGTCTATGCCTTTTAAGCTTTAGTTGAGGAAGTTGGGGTTCTTAGCTTGGAGAAAAGAAGGTTCAGAGGGATAGGATAGTTTTCTTTAAGTACTTTTAAGGTGGCTATGTGGAAGAGAAGTTAAGACTTGTTCTGTTCAGCCATAAGGGACAGATTCACAAGCAAGGTAGGTAGAAGGGGGTTCCAAAGGGGCAAATTTAGGTTTGATGTCTGGAAAAACCTTCCTAACAACTAGAGGTCTAAAAAGAAGAAAGAGGCTGCCTTGGGAGATAGTGCATTTCCTCTCAGCAAAGGTAATCAAACAAAAGATGTATGGCCACTTGAATGTGTTATACCGGACAATCATTTTTGAGTATGAGTTGAACAAGATTACTGCTCAAATCTCTTCCAACTTTGAGACTGATTCTGATCTGAAGAAAGTTCTAGGAGGAAGGAGTGTTTCTTTAAAAAAAACTAAAACAAAAAATGCCAAAAACAAAGGCAGAAGAGCAATTCCAAAGTACAAAAAATAAGAATTCATTTAGGGGACTAAAGTGAAACCAGAGACCTCTGGTCATGAGGAAAGGAAAAGAGAGAGAGAAATTAGAAGTATGCCAGTGTCCAAAGAGCACTTTGGTGTTAGAGGCCCTGATTTTAAGCCTCATTTCTGCATCTTACTACCCATGGAATCCCATTTACTTTATCTATAAGACTAGATCTCTGAGATCCCTCCAAATCCTAAGTAGATTTCAGAGTGGAGTTAGTAATAAGCTAAAAGTACGGCTGTATAGCCAGTGACAAGAAGAAAGTCTTAGTAAATCGCTGGGCACCCTTGAAAGAGAGAATTGGGCAAAGTGAACCTGCTGTTGAGTTAAACATGCTATTTGGAAAGGGTGCTGTGAGTATTCTACAACTCCTGCCAATTAGGAGTGCTGCCAAGGCTTGGCCAGGGTCCAGATTGACTCAAGGAAAGACCTGTTGGCAGTTCCTCATAAACTTTCCTTAGCTTGGTCTCTTAGTTTCCTTCTTAAGCACCTGGTGAGCTCTCTGCATCAAAGCAGCTGTACTATCCACAGTCCCTTCTGTCCCAAAACTCATAGAGAGCAGGAGAAGAGGAGAGATCTTGCTGGAGGCTGTGGCTCTGGTCCTAGAGACTTAGATTTCTAAATCTCTTCAATATAAGAGGCTGCCATGATATAGCAGCTTTACATACACACACACTCACACAGACATGGAATACACATATATGTATATATATTTGAAAAATATACGTATGCATGCGTGTGCATGTGCGTGCATGTATGTGTGTGTATATATGTGTGTGTGTGTGTGTGTGTGTGTGTGTGTGTGTGTGTGTGTGTGTGATATGCATACAGCAGCTAGGTGGCTTAGTGGCTATAGTACCCAGCCTGGAGTGGGAAGACTTGAGTTCAAATACAGCCTCAAACTCTTACTAGCTGTGTGATCTTGGGCCAGTCACTTAACCTCTGTCTACCTCAGTTTCTTCAACCATAAAATGAGGATAATAATAGAACCTACCTCCTAGAGTTGTGGAAAGGATCAAATCAGATAATATTTGTAAAGTGCTTAACACAGTGCATAGCACACAATGAATACCATATCATTGCTAGCTATTATTATATAAAACTGCTATATCATAATACATGTAGGAATATATATCTATGTAGCTGCTGTATCACACAGAAACAAATATATACTTACTATTATGTTTATAGGTGTATTTAACACATGCACCTTTATATACATAATACAAACACGCATACATATACACCGTATCTATATAAAAATCAGTACGGCATGATGGATTTTAAATTTGAGGACCTGATTTCAGAGTCCTGGTTCTGCTACTTGCTCCCTCTATGATCTCGAACAAAAAGATTTCCTTTTCTAGGTCTAAATTTTGTCATGTCCCATCTTGGAGTGGGGGGAGGGTAGAAATGGGGAGAAAATTTGTAATCCAAACTGTTGTGAAAATCAATGTTGAAAACCAAATATGTTAAATAAATAAATTTAAATTAAATTAAATTTTGTCGTGTCTAAAATGAGGGGTGGGGGGGTTGGACTGAATGACTTTTGAAGTCCCTTCTTGCTCTAGGTTTGTGATACTATGATCTTAGGGTTATCTCTCTCTATAATATGTATACAGCTGCTAGGTGATGCAGTGCACAGAGTGCCAGGCTTGGGGTCAGGAAGACTCATGTTCCTGAGTTCAGATCTGGCCTCAGACACTTACCAGTTGTGTGACCCTGAACAAGTCACTTAACTCTGTATGCCTCAGTTTCCTCATCTGGAAAATGAACTGGAGAAAGAAATGACAAACCACTCCAATCTTTGTCAAGAAAACACCAAATGGGTCATGAGGAGTCAGACACAATTGAAAACAAGTGAACCACAATAACAAGGTTGTCTCTAAGGTCTTCTGGCTCCAAATCCTATGATCTAGTATATAATATACAATGCACGTGTGTGAAGTGGTGGCACATAGTGGGCATATTCATTTATTTATTCATTTAATAAACATTTAGTGAGCACCTACTTTTTGCCATCAGTATTCTAGGCACTGGGGATATAAAACCAAAACCCAAACCATCCCTATCCTCAAAGAGCTTACAGTCTACATTAAATGTTTGGTCGAACTATATAGTTCAATTTCACCAACCATAATCAGTTTAGGAGCTAAAAAATCCCCTAAGCCTCAAAAGAAGACTTTCCATGTAAATGGTATCATAAAACTATCCTCTAGGGAATTGTTGCTTGTCCTTTATTCTCAAAGAGGATCAATGACATCAGGAAGGTAATGTCATGACTTGCAAGTGAATTGGATTTGAGTGAGGCAGAGCTGTGCAAAGTCACCAGCCTCACTCTCTCCTCCTGAGCCATCTGGGTCTAGTGGTAAGATATATATCAAGATGACTGGAGATGGCCCTATGTCATCTAGGGAATAAACTTCTTAGGGAAGAGGGATAGTGCCTCAGCCATCACCCCCTACCCTCTAATCATACTCCACGCATCTGCCAAACTAATATTCCTATAACATAGCGGACCATATTATATCCCTTCCCTCTCAAAATCAAGGCCCTTAACAGAAGATGCAAACTCCTTAGCCTGGCATTTAATGCCCTCCACTATCTGGCTCTCCTAGGCTTTTCCAGTCTTACTGCATCCTGATTCCCTTCCTACACTTTCCTTTCCAGTAAAACTTCTCTGTACATGACATTCCATTTCTGATCTCTGCCTTTGTAAGAGCTGTCCCCCATACTAAGAATGGACTGCTTTCTTGTCTATCCTAGTCTCCATAAAAACTAATTTTAGGTGCTAATTCTTCCTACATGATGTTTTTTTTTACATTCCCCCTTATTAGTATTCTCTTCCTCTCAAATTATTTTCTGTTACTTTTCAAATATTTTGTATTTATTTAAATGAATATATGACATATCTTTCTTAGTAAAATACAGTTATCCCTTCCACATGGTGGGGGTTAGGGGTATGGCACCCCTATGATCTGGAAAATCTGTGTGAAATTTTTTGACTCTCTCTTTGTACCACAGAAGTCTGAATTATTATGGTATTAAAAGATATAATATGTTGATATTATACAATACTATACGTATATTTTGTGCATTTCTGAGTTTCTAAACTTTTTCTGTGTCATCTGCTGGCCTTCACATATCTGTTGCAGCTTCCACAACACCCCGCCAAATTCCTATTTAATTTCTTATGCCATCTTGAGACATATAGAAATTGCAATGAGTAAAGTTGTGACGTGGAAGGGATAACTGTATAAGCTTCTTGAGGACAAGGACCACCCAGGTTTTCTGTTTATAGTCCCAGAATTTGGCACAATGTCATGCATATAGAAGTGGTTGTTGAGTTGGATGCAACTGAATTCTCTCCAGCGTTATCGGTAACCTACTGGGAGTGATTCAGGATAATAATGTAGGAGATAATACAAATTTGATTTGAAAATAGAAGTAGAATAAAACTTGTTTATCAGAGTAAGAACTTCTTTTTAGGAACAGTTATTACTTGTTACTTGTAAATGCTCCTGTTTAAAAACGCAAGTGGGAAACACAAATGGGGAAGAATCTCAATTCAAACAATATTTAGCATTGTGGTAGATGCAAAGGAGACTGAGATAAAATGGTAAATCTCTTCTTGTCATCTCATACCTAAAGCAAGTATGGTTACTTTAATGTGTTCAACAACTATGGAACAATATAGTGAATTTGTAGATGGCTCAGAATAGTATGAATGTATATAACCCTCTAAGGAAAAACTAAAGAAACTGGAATAATTTAGGCTGGGAAAAGGCAGACTGACAGAAAACAATAGACAACTATAGATGCATAGTCTTTTTTCTAGCAGCTTGGCATAGTAGATAGTGGGCTGGCCTCAGAGCAAGAGAGATGTGGGCTACTGCCCATGTGACCTTGGTTAAGTCACTTAACCTCTGTGTTTTAGGCAACTCTCTAAAGCTACAAATGGAGAAGACACCAGCCTGCATTGGTAGAGGAAATATCCTCACTGGATAGTTACCAATACTGATGAAATTACAGGTGTTGTTACTATCCTTGTTTAGAAGACATTCTCTCCTTTATAAAGAATAGAAAAAGAGGGGGGTTAATAGGTTTAGAGGGACCTTGAAAGTTATTTAGTCCAATCTCCTCATTTCAGTGAGGAAACTGAAGTTTGCAAACTTTCCCATGGTAACACACAATATGTAGCAGTGATGGGAATCCAATCCATATTCTTTGCCTGCAAACCCAGCATTCCTAATGCTTCTTAGACAATAGTAATAAGGAATTTGTATTTGAGTCATGGAAGAACTTTTGGACAAGGAAGTTGTTTCACTAGAGATGCTTGTATGGATTTAAAAAGTAAGTTTAATCTGATCAATGGATTAGATTATGTCTTCAAGGCCTGTGCAAGGGCCTGTGTTTAAGACCATAGCATAACTGTCAAGACAGATCAGGAAGCTATCTGAGGGCCTCTGCGATCTAATACCACTCACTTAAATTATGGCATAACTTTAAAACTTCCATATTAATTGCCACTTCCCCAGCATGCTGCTTATGTTCAATAGATCCTTTAACTTCATATCCTACCCCTGATAGCAGGAGAATAAAACCCGAAAAGGAAACAACACAATGATGTAGAGGAGACATGAAGGCAGCTAGGTGACTCAGTGTGTAGAGTGCTAGACTTAGAGTCAGGACTGAGTTCAAATCCAGCCTCAGACATCTACTAGCTATGTGACCCTAGGAAAGTTACTTAATCTCTGTTTGCTACAGTCCTCATCTGTAAAAAGGAGATAATAATAGCATCTGCCTCCCAGGGTTGTTGTAAGGATCAAATGAGTGTTTAACACAATGTCTGGTACATAGCAAGTGCTGCATAAATGTTAGCTATTAGCTATTATTAAAACTAAGTTAGTATGTTCCATAGGGATCCTTATGTCCAGTTTAGTGGCCCCTGTTTCTTATTGAGCTTGATTTCACTGGTATATGTGATAGACTCTACAGGTGAGAAACTTAGGGCAAGGAGACTAATTAAGAGGTCATTCTAATAATCCATGTGAGAAATAATAAGGATGGTGCCTGTGTGAGTAGGGATAAGAGGATGGATGTGAAAGATGTTGTAGAGGTAGGACCAATAAGACTATTTAGCCATTGATTGGCTAGGTAGAGTGAGGAAGAGGGAGGAATCTAGGGTGACTAAGGATGTAAGGTTGGACTTTGGAGTCCACAAAAATAGGGAAATGGAGAAACAGGGAATTTCAACTTATTCCATATGGCTATGAGTCATCAATGTCTCAATCTTTGAGGGATCAAAATTTCAGGTAATTCAAAAGGCATGGAGAAATGGACAGTGGATATAAGTACACTACATCCTATTACTCTCAATGCCTTCCACTCAAGAAGTAAGAGATATCATGGAGTAATTGTATAATCAGAAAGAGAGGTGGGGCTGGTCATGTGGAGAGAGCAAGGTATAAAAGATAGGCTACTTTAGGGATGTATTAGTACAGAACAATTAAAGACCCAGAGGAAGGCACCAAGCAAGTTAGGTAGATTCTTTTTCAGAGGATTTTTGGGAGGACGTGATCACAAGTATAATTAGTAATTTTGGCACTTAGGGAAAGTGACACAAAATATGCTCTGTGGAAGCAGCATTGAAATACATCATCAAATCAACTTTTTAAGGCAAATTTAATTGTTGAAATGGGTTGAAGGAGATGGAAAGCAAGGTGGGGCTGGGCCAAGGATGGCTCACCTGGAGTGTAGCCTAATGGAGAGGAAGTATGTCATCTTATTTTAACTAATCACTCTCATTAACTAGGCCCTCAGTTCAGCTGTTTTTATGTTGCCAGTACCCTCAAAAGTTTGGTCCTCTGGGGTAAAGACTTCATTCTACCCAATTAATTTATAGAAGAATCACTACAGAATAGGTTTTGAAAGAAATGTCCACTGAGGAAATCAGGGGTCCACAGAAATATTGAATTATTAGCCATCAAAAGGTGTTAGCACATCAAGTAACTCTGCCTGGCAAAAAGTAATTGGCAAAATGGTAAGTAGGGATGGAAGCTAAACCTGTGATTTCATTATCTTCCTCATTAAAGAAATTCCTTCTACCAGTACAGGTAGGCACCTACTTGTCTCTGCAACCTTTATTCTTTTAGGGAACTCTCAGTGAGAAAATTCCCTCTACCAGTGCAAAATATTTGATAACTTACACTATTAGAGAGTTACCAGGGTCACTGAGAAGTGAAATCACTCGCCCAGATTGCGTGGCAGTATGTGTCAGAAGCAGGAATGGAATGGAAGTCTTCCAGACGGCAAACCCAGCTCTGTATCCATAGGACCTTGGCCCTCTCACACCTGAGACAGATTCTATATACAATAGATACCATTTGTTTTTGCCTATATTTGGGTACACTCTTTTCAAGAGTAATCCTTACTATGGGTTTTTAAATCTGTCACATATCTTTTGGTATGCAAAAAGCTCCTAACTAGAGTAGTCTAACTAAAATAAATCCAAATTTACTTTTAAGCTTCTTAAACTCATGCTAGTATTTTCTCCTTAATACTGACCTCCTGTTAATTACTTAAATTACTTAAACAAAATTTTAAAAATTTACACTAACGCCTAACTTTCTAAGTAGACGGGTGAAAAAAATCATTAGACTAAACTATGGCTGAGTATATGATGCCAAGAAAACCAATAAATTAATAGAGGGGAAAAATCAGTTTACTGGAAAAAGCAATCCAACTGTCATTTAAGGCTGTGTAGACTAAAGAACAGTGAACAAAATTAGTACTTTTCAAAAAGTTGGTTTTATAAGATACAATTTGTTATTTCAAGATAATATTTAGTCTCCAAATTGTCATAATGAAGATTAAATAACTTGGAATACTATTCACTTCTTACTTCTAACTAAATGTCTAATTTTCTTCTGAAGCAGTTGCCTTAACATGATGGCATGTGGTAATGTTGCTCTATACATTTATAATGTATCGTCGGTGTAAAACTCTGGTCAAATACGATGGTTAGTGTTGGTACCAGGCTCCCAGAGTTAATAACGGTCATAATCATAATAATGATCATAACATAAATGTTAATGGTGAACTATTAATAGGAAATGTCTTTTTAGAAGGGAGTTTAGATATTATTAGAGTCTTGTATCAAAACAAAATGTCAATAAATTTAACATAATGATATAAATTAAATAGGCACACGTCAATAAAAATAGACATACATGTAATGGGAGTCAAAGGCAAACACAGACCCCATCAGCTTGCTTGAATGTGGTGACTTCCCCACATGGAGAAGCTGGGAGGCCTGCTTCCTGGAGGATCATTATGATGTGTAAGAGAAGTGTCTTGGAGAGACCATGGAGCACACTTAACATTCTGTAACTTGTTCTTGTCTGCTAATCACATTGTTGACATGAAGCTCTTTGATAGTCTATGGAGAATTTAAAAAGGCATCTCAGCTTCAGCTCCTTTTTCTTGGCCCCATTCACTCTCTTCATTGCATTTGGTGACTCCACTCACAGCATCTGGTTAGAGGCTATGATGTACAGGTAAAGGTCTTTGGAGCTTCTTCCTCTCTGGGGCCAATGGCTCTGAGAAACAAGCCTTGGTCCTTAGCCTTTTCGTTTGTTCATTTCCATTCTGTTTGAAGGAAGGAGTGTCTCTGACCTTGAGAGTTTCAAAGGTTAGGAGAGGGAACCACAGGAATCCAAGAGTCACAATCAAGGCTGGATTTTGTAGCTAATGAAGCATTGATCCCCCAAGCAGCAAGGAGCAATTTTTGGAAACTACCTTTAGAACCCCAGTCCAGCAGAAGGATTCATCTGGCAGGCAAGCCACATCCAGACATGAACTTGGTTGGATCAATGGCATGTGGGAATTGAACTGTTATGAGTCTAATCTTCTCTCCCATTCCCCTCATACCCCAACCCCACTGAGATGTTCTAGGGGAAATTATGTCCTTAGGTGTTGAAGGGGATGTTTGTTTATTTCCTCTTGCTATATCTTTATAAAATCTAATTGATGTTAAGTGGTTAAATGAAACTGGGGTTCTAGTAACAGCCCCTAACAACAGAGGGAACACAGATGGGTAGCTTAAGCAAATGGCAGTAGAGAAGAGAAGCCCACAAATCTCTTGGGGTTTTAAGGTACCCTGTAGCTGTAGCCTGTCTGGCTATAGAATAAAAACTGGAGCTTACACATTAAATACATACACACATTAAGAAATGCATTCATAAAATGTACAAATATATATGTATATACAACGGAACCTCTTCAACAAATGCTCTCCAATGGCAATGTGTGCATATATATACATATAATCATAGATAGCATATATAATTACATATATCATACACACATGTGCACACATATGTATATGCATGTGTATATATTTTTTCTTTCTATATATTAATACCATAGAAACATGGTCCGCACAAATACTGCTAGCTTAATGTTCAGACCCATTATAAATGCCAGCAATGCTTTTCTGGACCATATTGTCCAAAGTGTAATTTTTTAACTTAAACTGTAAAATCAACTAACATGGTAGAATTTCTGATAATGAGTATCTTCGTGATAAAAAGAAAAAAAATACCACTGTTTTTAATTTAACCTTCAATCAAAATTGTGCCAGTCAGTGTGCATTTATTAAATGCCAACTATGTGCCAGGCACTGTGTTAACTGCTAGGGATAAAAAGAAAGGCAAAAGACAGTCCTTGTCCTTGAGAATCTCACAATCTAATGTGACCAAAGTTAAGTGATTTCTACACTACTCTAACCATTTAATTCTGGTTCATGAGGGCAGTCTAAGCAAGCCAAAACAAAGAACCAGTGTTGTTCTCACCTTGTCTTCAAGCTGTTTGTATTGCTAGGACCACAAAGTTAGTCAACAAGTATACCAAGCATACTAGAGACATAGGGGGTACACTGGATAGAGTACTGGACCTGGGGATAGGAAGACCTAAGGTCAAATCCAACTTCAGACATTTACTAACTGTATCACCCTGGGCAACTCACTTAATCTCTGACTGCTTCAGTTTCTTGATCTGTCAAATGAAAATACTAATAATAGCATCTATTTTCCAGGGTTGTCATGAAGATAATGAGATAATAATTGCAAACCTTAAAAACTATGGAAATATTATCATATTAACATAATAGTATTATATGAGTACTGGAAATACTAAGACACTGAATGGCAAATATTAAATATATATGTATGTAAATATATGCATATTAACAATAATAATTGTTATTATACACTTAATGTCTGCTAGGTAGCGTGGTAAGCCCTGGGATACAAAGAGAGATAAAAACAGCTCCTCTCCTCAAGGTGTATGTTCTAACCAGAGACAACATGCAAATAACTATATTTATGCAAGATGTATATGCAATGGATCAAAAGAAATCTCAAGATGTTAAGGAACTAGCTGAGGAAGGGGACCAGATAAAGCCTCCCAAAGAAGTAAGATTTAAGTTGAGTCTTGAAGGAAACCAGGGAAACTTAGGTAAAGACGAATAGAAAGAGCATTCCCGGGCATGACAGTTGGTACAGAGAGACAGGAGAGGGGGTGTCATGTGTGAGCAACAGCAAGTAGACCAGTGGATTGTCCAGTGTGTGGAGGGGAGAGGACGAAGAACACTAGAAAGCTTGGAAAGAGCCAGATTGTGAAGAGTTTTAAATACAAAATAGAGGGTTTCATATAAGAACCTGGAGATAACAAAGAACCACAGGAATAATTTGTGGTGGGAGGGGGATGTGTTCAGACTTATACTCTAAGAAAGTCACTTTGGCAGCTGAATGAAGGATGGATTGGAATGCAGAGACTAAAGACAGAGAGACCAATCAGAAGGCTATTGCAACAGTCCAGATGAGATGTGACGAGCGCCTGTACTAGGGTGGTGTCGGTGTCAGTGAAAACAAGCAAGAAATGTTGCCATGGTAGAAATGATACTATTTGGCAACAGATTACATATGTGCCGTGAGTATGAGTGAAGAATCAAGGATGACACCGAAGAGGCTGGTTACTGGGAGAATGGTAGCACCTGGACAGTTACGGGGAAGTTGGGAAAAGGAGTGGAATTAGGGGTGGGGTGGGTTGATAAAGGAAATCTGTTTTGTATTTATAAGAAGTCCCCCATAAGGCTTCAGCAAAAGCTGACATTCCAGAACCAGGATGAATTGTGAAAAAGGATAGGCTAGAGTTGGGGTTCAGAAGTCACTTGTTATATTTAGGCTAGAGATGGAAGATGGGAGAGGTATTGCCTCTTTGTCCTGGTTCAGAAGTCACTACTCCACCTTGCCTTAGGGTGATTAGTTTCAATTTAGTCATTTCTGCTTCCCAGCTCCTTTGAGAATCATATGTAAATGAGTGGCTGGGGACAATGAGAAGAGATCAGCATGTGCCAAGGCAATCAAGTTCATGGTCTTGCTAGTTTCTTCATATACAATTGAACTATTCAAACCTGAGAGCTTTCCTAGAGTGGGGAATGTCTATTTTGCCTCTGAAGACACATTCCAGTGTCTCTTTAGTCTTTGCTAAAAGCCTTTACTGAACTGTCACTGGGCCATGTTTAGTTTGAGACACCTATGAAGACAAAGAGTTCAAGATGTCTCAAAGGCAGTTGGTGATGCTTGACTGTAGCTCATAAGTGAGACTGGGGCTAGATGCATAGATCAGGGAATCATTTGTAGAGAGATAAAAATTGAACTCATGAGAGCCAGTGAGATCACCAAGTGAAATAATATAGAGGAAAAACATAAGTGTCTATTAAGTGACTGCTATGTGTCAAGCCCTGTGTTAAATGCTATACAAATATTATCTCATTTGCTCCTTTCCACAGCCCTGGGAGGTAGGTGCTATTATTATCTCCATTTTACAGTTAAGGAAACCGAGGCACACAGAGATTAAGTGACTTTTTCAGGGTCACTCAGCTGTAGGTGTCTGAGGCAGGTTTTGAACTCAGGTCTTCCTGATTGCTGTCAGGGTGCGCTGTTCACTGTGCCACCTAGCTGGCTCTTCTCTACAGGGAAAAGTGAAGAGGAACCAGAAGAGATCTTTGGGGGACACCCATAGTGAATAGGTGTGCTATGGCTTATGAAAAGGCAATTTGCTCTTGGATTCCCTTTAACTGTTCTTCCTCTTATTTATTTTATTTTCCAATAGGAATTGCTTATTTGTTGTTACTGTGCTTGCTTTTCAATCCAGAGCTCTCTCTCTCGAGAGAAACAACCACAGATTTCTTAGGAATTTGACCATTTTGAATATATACCTGGAGTCCCACAAGGAGCTGCTAGCTATCACACACAAACCAGTCCATTTATGTCCATGCATATGAACAAGAAATAATTGTTTGGCATCAGAATTTATGTTTCACATATAAATGACTGGGTCTATTACATATAGTCTTACATGAATAAAAGAGTTATTTCCTTGGTCAAAGACTAGGTCTTAAAGGAATTCCCTTATCTCAGGGATGGGGAACCTGCTGCCTCAGGGCAACATGTGGCCCTCTAGATCTTCAAATGTGGCCCTCTGACTGATTTCAACCTTCCCAGAACAAATCCCCTTAATAAAAGGATTTGTTCTGTAAAATTTGGACTCAGTCAAAAGGCTGCACCAAAGGACCTGGAAGGCTACGTATGGCCTCAAGGCTGTAGGTTCCCCACTTCTGCCTTATCTCTCTCTGCCTCAAGTCCCTCCCAGATCCAGTCCATCCTCCATTCAGTAACCAAAGTGATTTTCCTAAAGAACAGGTAGAACCATGTCACCCTCCACTCAGTAAGCCTCAATGTTTCCCTATCACCTCCAGGATAAAATATAAAAAATCCTGTTTGGTATTCAAAGTCCATCATAACCTATCCATTTCCCAACTACACACACACACACCACACACATACCCCCCCCACCCCTACTTTCCAGTCTTTCTCCCTACCAGGAACATTGGCTTCCTTACTATTCCTTGAACAAAACACCCCATCTCTCCACTCCAGGCCTTTTCTTTGGCTTCTCCCATGTCTGGAATGCTTTCCCTCCTCATCTTTCCCTCCTGGCTTCACTGGCTTCTTTCAAGTCCCAATTAAAATATCATCTTCTACAGGAAGCCTCAGGAAGGCTTTCCCAACCCTCTTAATTCTAGTGCCTTTGTTCTTTGAATGGTTCTATATTTTTCCTATATATAGCGTATTTGTACATACTTGCTTGTTACCTCCTCTATCAGACTGTGAGCTCTTTGCGGGCAAGGATTGTCTTTTGCCTCTTTTTGTACTCCCACTGCTTAGCACAGTGCCTGGCACATGGTAGGCTCTTAGCAAGTGTTTACTGACTGACTCTCTCCTACCCCTATGATTATTATAACTGCAAAGGCAACATTAATCCAGGGCAAAGAACTAAGTGCACATTTTCTATCACCAGTTGAAATACATTCACTATTGTTGACAGTGTGCCAAAAGGTTTTTTCAAATTATTACCAATATAAAATTTCCTATACTGCATGATCAAATAGTTTTATCAGCAGAGCATGTTTCAAACAATATATGTATGTACATGTATGTGTATATAAACACCCATGTATGTACATATATAAACAATGCGTATATATACACACACACACATATGTATATATTTGCAGTACCATGCATAAAGTTTTTATTGCTAAGTTATAATGTAATTAAAGTTCTGTTGATCCTTGCTCTCATGAATCATTCAGTTTTGTGGTTAAAATATCAAGGTCTAAAAGAATGTGTTTGCCTCTCAATGGCTATGATTACTGGAGGAGATGACATCTGAGTCCTAGATTGCAGACTGGTTCTTTGGCTTTTTTTGGACTATTTCAAGGTGAGGGAAGACTTCTCTTTCCTTCTCTCTCAGCATTGCTAAGTTTAAGGCAAAGCTTATTTTAGGTGATGTTTGGGCCTGTTTGAGAAAACTCCATCTCAAGGAATTGCCATGACAGGGGGTGCTAGCTGTGTGATAGTATCACAAAGGCCTATTTCTCAAGCCAGCCTACAGCCTCTACAGCAAAATTTTCTCACTGATATCAGACCAACCATGTCCATATAGAGCCTAGTCAGCAGGTTTCCTAGGCGTGCATTACTTTCTGCTGATATTCCACTAATTAATACACAATATATTTATCCTACTAATTAATACACAATATATCTGAAGAAAAGAATAAGCATAATTTTACATACCTTCGATGAGAAGCATAATTGCCAGTAATATGTCCAGAGCCATCACAACCGGGGGTAGGACACCTATAATTAAAATTGTAAATGGCATCATTTACTTGGAAAAAAGTAAAAATGTTTAAACAATTAAGTTCTAAAAATGCACTTCCTTGGTGAGTTCTCAAAGACCTGTTCTGCTAATGTCTCACCTATCTCTGTAAAGACAGTGCCTGACAGAACCAAAGTCTGAAGCGTAACTCAATAAAAATAAAGCACAACTTCCAAATACAAACCTTGGGTTAAATTCCTTCTCCCAGGATGCTATCACAGTTCCAAAGAGGAATGTGCAGGAGAGAGCATTGTGCAGCTCTCTGAGCACAGAACAATTTTATTTCTCTTAGATCATCAAACTATCTGATTTTGAACAACAACAAATGAGAACCCCCAATGTAGCCAAATTTTCTCATGGATACTTTCAGAAGCAGTGTGGCATAGTCAACAGAGGGCAAGATTTGGAGTCAGGACCTGGGTCAAGTCCGGTCTCTGATTGGCACTAGTGTCAACTCTCTAAGACTCTAAGTCAGGTATTCTAATCACAAAGGAGTTGTAGAATTACATCCAGATGTGTGGAGGGAGTTTTCATACTGGGAGATTCCAACGGAAGAAATCACAGATACTAACCATGTCGTAGTCTCTTTAATTTAGTAGAATGCAGTTCTAATAGGGGTTGTCCTTATGCAGAACTGGATACGCCACAGGTCAAATCTTGACCCTGGTATAACAACAATGCGGCTACTTACTTTAAAAGCCTCATGTAACAGCTTGTAAAGCAGGTGTTACTCTTGTCCCTAATCTCCACTATTATAAAGGAATCTAGTTGTACTTAGTCTAACGTTTGAAAAACAATACAAAAGGCCCTAAGGTGTTCTGTGACCTAGGTTCTAATGTGGTCTGAAGGAACAAAACTTCATCTTTTCTCAGGCCATCTCTATTGACATAGACCAATTTGCCTTCTAGTTCCTTGAACATGGCATTCCAGTTCCCAGGCTGTGTCATCGCACAGGCTCTCACCTATGCCTAGAATGCTCTGCTCTCTCTTAGTTACCTTGCCTTCCTTCAAGACTCAGCTCAAATCCCACTATCTACATAGCGGGATTTGAAGAACTACCTCTTGCATTACCTTCCAGATATCCTGTATTGATAAATCTAGTTAGTTACATGTTGTCTCCACCATTAGAATGTATGCTCTCTGAAAGCAAGGATTATTTTTTTGTTTTTGCCTTTCCTTGAACCCCAGAACTTAGCTTGTCTTTTAGTAAATGCTTGTTTACTGAGTGATTAACTGGCTTAAGCTGTAGGATGTTAGGTTCTTTGTGTGTAGGACTGTTTTGTTGTTTTTGTATTTTGTCTATGTATTGCCAGGCCTACCCCAGTACTTTGCACACAGCAAAGACTTAGTAAATGCTTGTCGAATGTAATGTAAATTGAGTTAGTTGGTTTTGTTTTTCTCACTGATCAGTTGTGTCCACCAAATTGGTTTGTGATTTCAATTTTGGTTAAAGTATTTAACCAAGCTACTCTTTCATAACCTTTGTCGTCCAGAAATATATTTAGAGCATACTATCCCATATAAATGATGTAAACTTTGGAGTCAGCAACCAAAAGCCCGAGACCAAGGCTTTTTTGGTTTTTCATTTGTTTTCTATCACTGCCATGGGTAATCTAATGATTTACGGACTGTCTCACTGACAATAAGTTAGCAATACAACAGTCTCACAACACTCACCATGAAACATACTGAGATCAGTTTTAGGGCAAAACATGGTATTTTTCCCTAGTTTCACTTCTGGCCCTAAATGACAGTGATACTAAACAATATCACCACCTAGTGGTGGAATTGTAACTTAGCATTTTCCCTAGGCTGAGCACCTGCTTTTATCACAAAAGTAAATATATGTGTGTGTTTGTATATATGTATACATATACATGTATATACACACACATAAATGTAGATATATTTACTTGGTCGGTTTAAAATTATCAATTATCTTTGTGCAGATCACGAGAGCTTTGTATTGACTTTCTAAATAGAAAGGCACACTTGATATCAAATATTGAGAACAGGCCAGTGGAAATAACAGCTTGAGGCTTTGATAGCTAGGAGCCTCATTTCTCAAGATGAGAGGGTAACTTTTAATGAGCAAAATAGAAAGTAAAATGGAACACAGACCAATTTTAGTTACACAAATGCCATGTTTTGACATAGGGATGTGTGAAAGCCTGTTGTAATTTTAAACTGCTCTAAGTCATGTTCAGTCTCAAGCAAGGGAATGGAATCCTAGATCTCACAGGATACTTGTCATATCATCTTGAATATCTGAGCTTAGTTAAGGGCCAGTCCCCAGAGCGGGGGTAACAAACAGCTAAGTGGAAATGATTTCCCTAGGCAGTCTTTCTGGAAGCCAGTAATAGGCAAATGAGAAATGGGTTTCACATTAATACATTTTTGTATCAAGTGGAGAAAAGGTTAAAAGTGATCAAAAATAAAGGCAGGGAAGAGGAAAAAGCAAACAGGGATTAAAAAAATAGTAATACACACATTGGTGAGAGGATATTTTAAAAATGGGCGTAAAAGACCAGAGTTTGAACACTCACCCAAGGTTTGGTACACATAAACACATACAAACACACAGATTTTGAAAAAAAAAAGGCTTAGTAGCCTATTTTCAGAATAATTTATTTGGTAGAATTCAACTGGTCATTCCCCCTCCCACTACCCATATTTGTTTGAGGGTATAAGCACAGCCTCCACATATGTGGGTTGCTCTCCCAAGTGGGTAATTACCTACAAACACATGGCCTTCAGCAGAGGAAAAGCTGTAACTAATACAAGTCATCGTTCCTTAGCAGAAACTGTGACCTTATAAAAGTTGTGTTCTGAGAATTTACTAAAAAGGGGGGAACTGTTTCTTAGCAACTAGTCATTTATATTTGACATTAATTTTTTTAAAAAACATTCCCTTTAGCTCTTTCAAATTAAAATACTTATTCCAAATCTATTCATTTTAATATGAGCAAAAAGATCTTCAGAAATATTCACTGGATTTTCCCATTGCTATTTACAGGTGTTTGTAATATAATACAATGCAGGGGTTATGATTTGCAATACATAATATTAGACCATATTATAACATATACTATGTGATGCCATATTTTGCTTGTACAATATATTAATACATTATCGTATTGCAATAGAGTTATAATATAGAACATATTGCATTGTCAGAGCAGATGAATGGGTGGAGAGAGTTTCCTCACCAGCAGTATTCTTTATCAAAAGTTTGGACTAAGTATCTACTTATTGGTTGGACCCTGTACTCTCAATGGTTTGGGGAACTCTGTCCATGCAGAATAGCGGAGTCGTGCAGAGTTGCCTAGGAGGGCCAGGAGGTATTGGCCCATGCAAGGAATCCATTCCCCCTTTCTTGGAATGCAGGCATACACTCCCTATCCCCCTTTGTCTGTTAGAATGTCTAGCTTCATTCAGTACTTTGTTCAAACATTTCCTTCTCTAAATGAAGCCTTTCCTGACCCCCCCACCCCAGAGTGCCTTCCCCTGAAAAGAAATCTATTTCTTATGTCCCAGAAGTGCTTGATAATGCTTATTGACTGACTGCCTGACATAAGCAGTAGAGTGTGTTAACTCCTTTGTGTCCGAGGATGTTGTCTTTCATCTCTCTATTGCTAGCGCCTTCCCTAGTATGGTGTCAATAACAAGTGCTCAGTAAATGCTTATTCCATGTAATATAACTAAATGATCTGTTTTTACTTTCATAATTAGTTACATATGATGTCTGTACTTATTTTGTTATATATGTTGTCTCTACTGCTAGCTAGACTGTAAACCCTTTAAGGGCATAGACTTTGTTTTTTTGGCAGGGCCATTGGGGTTAAGTGACTTGCCCAAGGTCACACAGCTAGTACATGTGTCAAGTGTCTGAGGCTGGGTTTGAACTCAGGTCCCCCTGACTCCAGGGCTGGTGCTCTACTCACTGCGCCACCTAGCAGCCCCAAGGTCACAGACTTTGAACGTTTTGTCTTTTTATCCACGGCACCTGGACCAGTGCCCAGCATCTTTAGCAGACCTGCTATTTCACTGTCTGAGGGATCTTCTGGTGAGGAGGAAATACCAATGCAGATCAGCACATGGAAGCACTGAGTAAATGCAATGCAGGTGATTGCTCATGGTCATATGTAGCCAGTATGTCTCAGAGATAGAACTTGAACTCAAGTTATTCTGATTTCAAAGTGCTGATCCTCACTTCAGTGGTATTATGTTGTTTCTCATGTATAAGACTGCATACAAACAATACATACACATATATGCAAATATATGCACACACATATATTATACAGAAACTATGCGCCAAATACAGTTATGTAATAATATATAATGTAATTTATATAATTTATAACTATATATGGGCAGCTAGGTGGTACAATGGATAGAGCACTGGGCCTGGAGTCAGGAAGACTCTTCTTCCTGGGTTCAAATCCAGCTTCAGACACTTACTAGCTGTGTGACCCTGGCAAGTCACTTTACCCTGTTTATCTCAGTTTCCTCTTCTGTAAAATGTGCTGGAGAAAGAAATCACAAACCCACTTCGGTTGTCTGTCAAGAAAACCCCAGATAGGGTCAGAAAGGGTTGGACGTGACTGACGATGACTGAAATAACAATCTCTCTCTCTTTCTCTCCATATATATATGTATATATATATATATATAACTTATATATATATATATATACCATATAATTTATAACTACTTCAAATTAAAATGAAGTCCCTTTCCTATTAAATCTCAAAGTACTTTTCATAAGCTTGAATGTTATTTATCAAAACATCTTTTCCTTGCAAAAAACCTAGAAAAAACAAGCAGCTGAAGCTTTTCCCCCCCTCTATCTACTTACAAACGCACAAACTCAACTTGGCTCATCTCCTCAGAATTCTATATGTAGAAATCTGTAGGTTTATGATTTTCCTGAGGATTCCATTATCCCTGCTGATTTTCTTTAGAATAAAGGCATTTTGGGTTTGTTTTTCTAATCATGATTGGAACTCACCCAGTGTGAACTAGACCTCCCTCATGCTGTTGATGCTACAGTTAGCAGACTGAAAAACAAACCCAAAAAGACATGTGAAAATCTGCATTTGCATGAACACTCAGTGGTTACAGTGGAGTGCCAGGGACACTGGAAGATCTCTGCTGTTCTGTACATTTGTTCCTAGCCTCACTCAGAACCAGGGAATATTGATTTCTAAGGATCAGTAATCTATCTTTAGCATCTTCTAACAGTGTGGCGCAGTGGAAATAGGAGCTGGGGTACTAGGTTAGAACCCTGGCCCTTATCACTTCTTGCCTGCTTGCCTCAGATCTCTCCCTACTCCACAGAATATTCTCCACAAAGCCACTAACAAGATTTTGCTAAAGCGTAGGTCTGACATGTTCTGCTACTTAATAAACTTCAATGGTTCCCTTACATATAGGATCAAATATACACTTCGTTCGGTATTTGAAGTACTTCACAGTCCTGTCCTTTCCTATCCTTCCAGTCTACTTCTGGTCTATCCCATATGGAGTTTTCTTGGTAAAGATACTGGAATGGTTTGCCATTTCCTTCTCTAGTTCATTTTACAGATGAGGAAACTGAGGTAAACAGAGTTAAATGACTTGCCCAAGGTCACACAGCTAGTAAGTGTCTGAGGCCACATTTGAACTCAGGAAGATGAGTCTTCCTGATGTCAGGCCCAGGACTCTATCTATTGTGCCAGCTAGGTGCCTCACTTACATATTACATTTTGCCATATTCGCCATAGTTCAGTCATGCTAGTCTATTTGCTAATTCTCATATGCTATACTCCATTTCCTATCAATGCTTTTACACTGTGCCCTTTGCCTGGAATGTTCTCTTGCCTCACTTCTCCCTCTTGGAACCCCTTGTTTTCTTCATGATTTAGCTCAAACACTATCTTCTCTGGGAGGCAATTCTTGGGCTCTACACTAGGTTACTTTTTATCTGTTGCATATGGACTTTGTATATACCTACACATGTACACGTTGGCTCCCCACTTAGAATGTGAGCTCTTTGAGGGAAGGGAGTGTTTTGATTTTGTTTTTCAATCTCCAATGCTTAGCACAGAACCTGGCATATAATAGGTACTTAATAAATGCTTAATCAGTGATTCATTCATTCATTTTCCCTTTAGCAACTGTGTGATCTCTCACCTTCTCTTTCTGGTTTTTAATAAACTATAATTCCTATGATTTCTCATGTAGGAGGAGGTTAGCCTGGATGACCTCTACAACTCCTTCAAGCTTTCAACTCGTGAGGGTTGTAGTTTTTCTGGAGCATATGAACTAAATTCTAGAATTATTCCTTAACTACTTTATCCTATAATCTAGATTTTCAAATGTAATGTCCTTGAAGCAGGTAGGTGGCTCAGCAGATAGGGTGCTGGGCCTATTGTCAGGAAGACCTGAGTTAAAATCTGACCTCAGACATTAGCTGTTTGCGCCTGGTCAAGTCACTTCACCTCTGTTTGCCTTAATCCACAGGAAAAGGAAACGGCAAACCACTCCTTTATTGTCACCAAGAAAACCCCATGCAGAGTATTGGCATGCCATGGCCCACAGGGTCATGAAGAGCTGGACACCAGATGGACAGCAATGGATACCAAAGTCCTTGAAAGCAAGTATAGTTTCATTTTTTTTCTTTGAATCCTCAGAGCCCAACAAAGTTCCTAGCATACCTACTGAAAATTTCAGATTGTTTGCATGCTTCTAGACTTTTGGCATTCAAGATATTCCCTTCCTCAATCTCTGTGTTTCAGGAAAATCTGTATTAAAACAAACAAACAAACACCAAACTCTAATCATATAAAACAGAACATAGATTTAAAACTGGGGAGACCTCAGAAATCATTTATTACAACCTTATTTTATGGGTAAGGAAATTAAGGCCTAATGGGTTTAAGTTACTCTCTGGGCTTCCAGGCTTCAAAGGCAGATTCTTTCTCAACTGTACCTTGCTGTTGAGGGGGCGATTATTTGGATTCTCAAAGGCTTCCTTGACTCAGAGCAATACTCACATTAGTGCTCCTTTATACTTAAAGTGAGTTCCCCTAGTGCATTTAATACCTATTTACAAAAATTCAATTTGTATGTAACTTTTCAAGGGCAGGCAGGCCCATACCCCGTGAAAAATGAAGCCTACATGTGATTACTCTTGGCCCCCTGTGGAGAGGATGCTCTAGGAGCCTGTACTGAGCAGCTTGCTTTGGGAAATAGCAGATGAGGCTAACTGTGTTCCCATAGAAACTGCCCCCTCTTAGTCTCCCATGAAAACCTGTGCAGATTCTCAGCACTGAGGCAGTTGGACCAGCACAGCAAAGTGATTTTTTTCCCTAAAGACTAATTTCAATTTAACCATTCTCTTTGCTCTTTGGTTGTCATCTCAGAACAAGGGTTCTTTTCCTGAGGTACATGGACCGTCAAAGGGCTGATAGATTATAAGGTGTTTGTGAATTTAGATGTGGAAAAAAACATTTTTATGTTCATTCATCTGTAACGGAAACTTAGCATGCCCTTCAATGATGAATTCTTAAAGAAAATTATTTTGAGGAATCCATAGACTTTACCAGATTACCAAAGGGGTCCATGGTGTGATAGATTAAGAACCCTGTCCTAGGATAGTAGAATCCCAGTTTTAGAGGTGGACAGGACCATAGAGATTATCTACTCTAACCTCATCAGCAAATGGAGGCCCAGAAAGATTAAATGACTTTGCCCAAGACTCTGCAGGTAGTGTCATGGTCACTCTGACACAAGGCAGGTCTTTCAACTATAAATTCATTGCACTTTCTACTGCTCCATCCTGCCTTCCATAATCTTGTGGATCATTATTAAATTGTATGCTATTCAAAACAAATGAACAGGACAATAAAACATTACACTTTCCCCCTTTCCCCCACACCTAGTGGTCCTCGGGGATAAAAAAAAATATCGAGGAAGGACAGCTGAATTAAGCAAGCTCGCAATTTGTGTAATTATTGCAAAGGATGTTAAAAAGATAGGAATGAGGAATAATCCTCTCTTCCTGGTCCTACCTCCAGCTATTATTGTGCCTTCATTGTGGCAAGGTGGCCTATTTATTTTAGGTAAACTCTCTAACGTCTTTATTTGTACCTCTTATAAGCAATTAAGTTCTAAGGTGGAGGAAAGTAAGAGCAATAAGCTGGCTGGAAATGTGTATTATGACTTGGTAGAGTGGATAGGGTGTTACATTTGGAGTTGGGGGACCTAGGTTTTAATTCTGCCCTTATTACAATTACAATACTAGCTACGTTACTCTGGGCAAGTCACTTAACTTCCCTCAGAATCGGTTTCTTCATTTGCAAAATAAGGGCTTTGGACCAGGTGGCCTCTCAAATCCCTTCCAACACTACATCTATGATTTTATGAATGGGAGTTTATTCACTTTGTGCAATTATAGGCAAACACACATATGCACGCGCGCACACACACACACACACACACACACACCCCTTTATATTGTGTATTTATTAGCATACATTTGGGATAGTGTAGGGATGGAGGAAACATTCCAGCTTCCATTTAGAACTAGGGGTCATATGCTGCCCACAATATTCCTGAGTGCAGCCTGAACCAGATTAAAGTGTAACTGAGAGACACTTAACAAAATAAATAAAAACACAATAGAACACAGAGAATGTCAATATGTAGGTTTTTTTCTAAGCTGATATGCAGCCAGGAGGGATTCTTATGTATAGCTTAATGTCCCCCATTTCAGCTAGGTGGCTCAGTGGATAAGAGTACTGGGCCTAGAGTCAGGAAGACTCAGACTTCCTTAGTTCCAATCTGATCTCAGACTTACTAGCTGTGTGACCTTGGGCAAGTTACTTTACCCTGTTTGTCTCAGTTTCTCATCAGTAAAATGAACTGGAGAAGGAAACAGCAAACCACTGTAGTATCTTTGCCATGAGGCATGGCATGAATGAGGTCATGAAGAGTTGGACATGACCAAACAACAACAAAAATTTCTATTTGAGTTAGACATCACTAGGTTAGGGTAATTAGGATTTTTAGCTTTTACTTTATGAAAGTAGATTATTTCTAAAATACACTATAAATATTTTCTTATATTTTTTTTTTGAGGCAGCACAGCATAGTGGATAGAGAGCAGATCTTAAAGCTAGGAAGACCTATGTTCAAATCCCAATTCTGACACATGCTGGCTGTATGTCAGGCGAGTCATAATCTCTCAGAGCTCTTATCAACTCTCTAAGACAATAAATGACAGCAAAGGCAATGCCCTACACTGGTAGAGGAACTTTCTTCACCAAGGAATTATGTATATCAATAAAATCATAAGCTGAATTTCTATCTCCCATCTTATGTTTTATGTTTATATACGTGTATGTTTATGTTTACATACATATGTTACTCTTTCCTGCTCCTTTCAGAGGCCAATCCTTTATAATAAAGATTAAAAAGAAAAAAGCAAACAACTAAAATTAACCAATATACCAAAAGCCTAACATTATTTTTGGTGTTCTATATTCATAGTTCCCTGCCTCTACAAAGAAGAGAGGAAGGTGCGACCTCATATTTCAAAGAAGATTCTTAATACCTTCTGTGGCTTACTGTGAACTGGTCTATACCTCAAAGTTATCAAAGCACAGGTGTCAAACGATGCATATATCAGGAGTCCTTTCCAATGCATCTATTACTTGGTTTATTTTGGTCATCTAATGTCAAAAGTACCTTGATATTTACATAGGAATAATTTTCAAAGGTTGTTGACTTTGGCTTTCAGCAGACTTAAATGTTTTTCCCAATTTGGACAGGGGCCCGTCTAGCACACCTAACTATACAGAGCTGATTTCCATATACAGACCATAATAAACATTGTGTCATCTAAAAACAATGTGCATGTATGTGTATAAAAAGGGATGGTTTCATATTTTCATATGTAAGGGGTCACAAAAATATGAATCAGATATTTGGATGAGACTCTAATTCAGCTCAGTTCCCAAGTCCATCTCTGATTTGTCCTTTGGTCTTCTTACCTCTTTATGGTTTTGTATCATATGATGTCATAGCTAGGAAGGACCTTCAAGATCACCTCATTCAGTACCTTCTCATAGGTGAGAAAATTGAGGTGTGGACAGGCAAATTTGCCCTGGGTCACAGGTAAAGTTCGAACATTAGCCAATGTCTTTTGAGTCAAGTCCAGTTCCCTTCTAATATATACCACAGCTGGCTTGCCAACCTACAAATCTATAAATTTGTTTAATCTGGCAATCTCATTTGCATTACTGTTTATTCACAGGAAGACCTAGAACAATTTCTATCCTGTCCTGCCTTATAAAAACATTTTCCCATTTTTCTTTCCAAAAAAAGAATATTATGGACATTAATGAATGCATCTTTAATGCTTTGAGAGTGAATTACACTTAAAGATATGATATTTTTTATTATATACCATAGGGGTCAGAATGCTCCAATACTGGTCAAAATTTGATAATGTAGGTAAAGTACCTTGTTAATTTCAAAGAGCTATTAAAATGCCAGCTATTGTTACAACCTTGGAAATAGCCATCAGTTACTTGTGTGTGTATGTCAAAAGTACATTTTAAGAACATACAGTATCATGGCCTTATAGGTGAAACTCTTTCATAATGGGTAGTTCGCATGATGACTACTTCCTTTGGAAGGGGTCCAAGATCAAGCCACATTCTGCTCTGTAGAAATGGCAGAACATCAAAGAAAGCAGATATGATTTTCCTAAGTAGAAAGAAGCAGAACCAGGTATTTTGATTCTGCATCCAGTGAATTTTCTGTTGCACCACTATTCACATGAGACTTCACAGTGGGTTCAGGAATCAAAACACACTTTAATATTTACATTAAACATCTCTGATAAAAGTCTGACATCTTAGATATGTCAAGAATTGGCACATATATGTGCGTATATACATATGTAATGTGTATATATGTGTATGTGTATATATCTCTCTCTTTCTCTCTACCTATTTAACATGGGCTATTCTGAAACACCGAAGTTGTCAAGTATGGGTAATAGTTTTCAGAAGAAGAAATGAAAGTTATCAGCATTCAATATGGAATCAGAGTGCTCAAATTCAAATTCAAATCCGAGCACTGTTATTTAACATTTACCTCTGTGACCTCAGGCAAACTGCTTAACTTCTCTGGACCTCAGATGCTCATCCTAAAATTAGGAGCTTGAACTAAGGCCTTTCCACATCTAAATCTGGTATACTGTGGGCCACCACATAAAAATTACCATAAGACAAATCATAAGAGAAATCCAAATTAAAAAAATAAATAACTTTGAGGTTTTGCCTCACACCTATCAAATTGGCAAAGATGAAAAAAAATGGAAGTTGTCAGTATTGAAAGGGTTGTGGGAAGATAGGCACATTTAACACACTATTGGCAGAGCTATGAATTAGTCTAACTTCTCTGAAAAAGAATTTGGAACTATGTCAGAAAAGTCACTAAATTATTCAAGCTCATTGATCACACAATTCCACTACTGAACATATAATTCAAGGAGATTAATGATACAAATAAAGGTCCTATACATGACAAAATATTCATAGCTGTACTCTTTTTGGTAGCAAAATCGATGGAAACAAAATAGATTACTACTGATTGGGGAATGACTAAGAAATTATGGCATGGGACCAAATAGGCTATAACAAAAAACAGCTAGAATTATTCAGAGAAAGTTGAAAAAATTTGGAAGAACTGATATGAAACAAAGTAAGCAGAATCGAGAACAAGCTGACCACAATGATGGAAAGGGACATAATAGTAAAAGCCATCAAAACTCAAATCGGTGTGATGACCACCTTTAGCTATGGATTATTGATGACATATACTTCTCTCCTCTTGGTAGAGAGATGGTAGACTCTAGGACAGAGTAGAATGAAGAATATAGAGGGAGATGTGGTCAACGTATTTATTTTGCTTAATTGTACTTTTTACAATGAAATATTCTGTTGGGGGAGTGGCATTAGGAAATACCAGCAATATTTTAAAAGTATCATTACGTAACACTTTTTAAAAAACAGGCACTGTAACTCACCTAGTCCATGTTAGTATTATATGACTTAGAGCTAGCAGGAACCAGAGGGATCATCAGCCCAAGTTAAATAAAATTCACAATTAGTAAATATTTCCTTATTTTGAGACTCCAAATTAGTCTCACAATTCAATGTAAGCAAAATCTATTCTTCTTGTTTTATCATAATTTTCACTCTCACTTTTGGTTCAAATTTACAAAAAAACGGTGAAATTAGCAAATTTTGTCTTTGAGTCATCCTGGGCCTCAGTTCCTTCATATGCGAGATAGAGGTAATAATAGCTGCATTTGCTACCTCTAAGAATAGAGAATGCAATTTCCAAACTTTGAATTATTACAGAAACATGGATTATTACTATAATTATGTATCTGAATCAATCGAATCAAATGAGAACCAGGTAGAATCTGATAAGATTGTTCAAGGCTATAGGACAAACATACCCTTAACCAGCAATGTTTGCACCTGAATAAATGGGAAGGGATGGGGAGAGGCTCCCCTGTGGTGTGGCTGCTGGGGCAGAGGAAATATGTTGTGGGACAAGGCCACCACCAAGGCTAGGGGAAGCAGGGAAGACAATATTTCAGGACAGTGCTCACAGCACCTTCTAAATTTATTGCCCTATAGCAAAGCACTACTTGCCCTGTCCTAGTTGTGGCCTTGATACTAATTAGTTTAGATACTCAGAAAAATAAAAGGATAGGAAAATTCTTTTGAGGTGGAACTTTGAATAAAGTTGGAACTTTGAACAAAAACAACAATAAAAATAATATATTGTAATAATTGAAGGTCAATTGAATAATGACGGTCAGTTACTTTATCAGAGTAAGACATACTGCCCTTTCATTTCTCATACTCAGCACAGAACAAAATACAAAGTGTAAATTAAATGTAAAATATATTTTGAAATTTAAAAAATGAGGAAAAAAAGACAAATGTGGTTCTCTTCTACCCTAAGTAAAATGGCAAAAAGATACAATCTGGCTGCTCCAACAGGGGTTGCAAAGACTTAGAGCTAGGCCAAACCCCTAATTTTATGGATGAGGAAACTGAGTCCCAGAGAGGTTAAGTGATTTGCCAAGGTCACTCAGTTGATATGTAGTAGAGTTATGTGTTGATATTTTAACTGAAAACTCTCCTTTGATTTTATCATATTGTACAATATTCTTCAAATTGAAGCCTGTGGCCCCTTGAGGGCCAGGTCTGGTCCAAAAAAGTATGTTATCAGTTAACTGGAGGTTAGGAATATGGGTTCCATCTCACCTTCACTTCAACAGACAAACTTAGGGTTTGTGTTGACTTTTCAAAGCAGTTATAATCCAATTGCTATGTAGGCATGCAAAGTGGGTACCACAGTGAAAGATCTCTCCTGCCTCCAGATTTCCTGGTAGCTGTGACAGGTGTACCCTGTTTATAATCAGTGAGTGAGAGTCCTTCTTTCCCTCCCCAATCTCCTTTTCATTTTGAGTGGGACAAAGTGAGTCTCAAAGGTTGAGCAGGCCCAGATGGGTTACAATATCATTACATCAGTCTTCTTCCCAAAACCGTGCCTTTTCTGAACTTTCCTATTTCTTTGGAAGGCACCACCATTCTTCCAATAAGCCAGGATCACAACTTTGGGGTCACCTTTGCCTTTTCATTGTCCCTTACCTCATATATCTAATCAAATGTGAAATCTTATCATTTATATTCCACATCTCCTGTCACATGTTTCTTCTCTACTCACACAGTTACCATCTCAGTGCTGGCCCTCTTCTCATCCATCCTGGAATACTGCAACAGCCTTCATACTGTTCTCTTGCATAAAGTCTCACCCCTCTCCAATCTATCCTCACTTGAGCTTAGCCAAAAGACTGAGGAGTGATTCTCCAATCCATCCTGCTGCCACTTGGCTACCAACGGGATAAAGTAAAGGTTTATTCATATTACTTCCCTACTTAATAAATTCCAGGGGATCCCTATGGAGTGTAGAAAAATGTTATAATTTTATAATATAAATATTGACATTATGTAATGATTATTATAATAATCACAAATCTATTTCCTGTATCTCATTTAAAAATTCAATTTACATATAAATTTTATAATGCATACAATTAATGGTCTGGATTTTATTGTTATTGGGAGCTCCCAATGAAGAACTTCATCTTCTACTGCAGTCTTAGGCAGTTGCCTATTGAACTTAGAGGTGAAGTGACCTGTTGAGGGTCACACAGTTGGTATATGTCAGAGGCAGAACTTTGAACACAGATTTTCCTGACTTGGAGGCCAGTTCTCCGTCCATATACCATACTTCCTCTTAGTACATAATTTATAAATAAGCAAATAACTTATAAATAAATGTTTATAATTTGTAAGTAAATATGTACATACTGTGAGATGAAGCCCACTTTTTTAAACCCAAAAGGGAGACTGATCAGAAAATTCTGGAGACTATTGATCTAGAGAATTGGCCTAATTTCTCATTTCGTTCTAGCCAAGTGAAGTATGAATTTTTCCCCAATATATCAGGTTGACTGTTTAATTAACTTCTCAAGATCAGAAGTTAAAATCCAAACAAACTGAAAGCCTTTGTAATTATTTGTATTTTTAACTGTAAGAAATAGCCTAATTGTTTCCCTTTGGGGAATTTAAAATTCAGGCCTGCAAATTTAAATAAGCAGCATTTATTCTTCTTGTCTGTCATTATTTTCCCCATGTCTTTGATTCAAGGGCAACATTGTGAAAAATAGTAAAATTGGTGAAATTTTTCTCAACTTTTTCTTTTCTGTGTCCTTTTCTCTATTTGGTGGTGTCTATCTCCATCTTAGGTGTCCAGTCTTTCTCTTGCCTTTCAAAACCCTATTTCAGGAGAGGAACTTATCAACTCATTCATACTGAACTAAATTTCCTGGATAAGTTTGAAGATGCTTATGCCCTCTTTTAGGTGTTTAATTTAAAAAGAAGTCAAAATCTTAAGTCATAAGAAAGAAGTTCTAATAGTGGAATTTTAGTTATCAACTAATTAGGAGGAGGTATTATTTGGGAGATGGGGCCATCTTCCTTGAAACAATGCTTGAAATCACATCATAGGGTTGCTTCACTTATAGGTAAAGGCAACCCTGCTTTTTTATCTTTTCTTCTTTGGTAAAGTCATGAAAACGGAATGTTGGAGCTGGAAGGTACCCTAGAGATTCTCTTCTCCTACTTGTTATTTCTCCATTGTAAAGAAGGAAAAAGCAGTAGCTCAAAGAACAGTGTTTTGGTGTATATGTGGACAGAGGCAATAAATTCTTTAAAAAATTCTAGTGCAAGAAGTAATTTCTTTTAAACCACAGGTCAAAAAGAAACAGTCTTCTGATAGTTTACTTGTGTTAATCTCTCTGTAATTTGATATGGTCAGAGTCTATTCTAGTTAATCAAACATTCTGTTTCACTTTCATTAGAATAAAAGGATTGGGTGTGGTAAGAATAGACCTTGGGAGATCATCCAGCAGATGTTTAAATGACAGATGAAGAAACTGAGGCCTGAAGTTTAACTTGTCTAAAGTCCCACAGATATATTAGTTGTAAGTATTAGCAGAGTTGGGATTTAATCCTAGTCCATTGATCCCCAATTTAATGACCTTTCCACTACTCAAAGACTCAATTTAATTGTAATCAGCAAACATTACATGCAAAATATTCTGTTAATAAAGAATTGTCATCCTTACCATACATATCATAAGTTGAGAAATTCAAAACCACAAAACAGGACTTATAATAATAATTATTATTATTGAGATTCAGAGAATATTTCAGCATTTGGTACTGTCTCTAGGTCCTCAGTATCTGGATTATCAATCACAAGCTGGAGAGACACATAAATATTAATTAATGGAGATTTAGGAGGCAAGGGCTGGGGGAATGATGGAATTACAGAGAACAGAGGCTTTATTGTCATGAGCTCAGGGTCATATTGAGCTTGAGGCCTTTCTGTATCTTTTAAGCTACTAGTGCCTTTCAGTCCAAATGACTTTGTATTCAATTTTGAATATGCTTATGCTTAATATTTTGTATAAACTTATTTGTGTACACATTGTTTCCTCTGGAAGGACATAAGTTCCTTGAGGGCAGGGCCTTCTCCTTTTTCTGTCCATGTTTCCCCAGTACTTGGCACCTCTGTAGCTGGTGCAAAGTCAGTGCCTAATAAATGTTGCTGATTTGGTAGAAAAGTGAAGCTTATCTTCAAGCTTCTTTATCACTGACCTCACTGACTACAGAAAACTTATGTCATCCAAGAATTATCTCAACTGGATCCTCATAAACTTCATATGCTTTTATCTTTGTATCTCCCTTGCCTGGAAGAATGCCTAGCACAGAGGTTTTTTGTTTCTTGTTTGTTTTTTCTTTTTCCCACCATGAACTGGTGATTTGTTTGGTGTTTCTGCGTCTACCAATGTAGATCAGTAACTATTCTCTGACTTTTAGTCTTAAGGGATTGCCTTTGGCCTTCAGAAGTTGTGATTTACTCAGGGGCCTTAACCACCCTTTTATATCTCAGACAGGACTTGAACCCAGGGGTTTCCAAACTCAGATCTTTCTGTTATCTATTCCTTTTATATATATATATATACATATATATATATATATATATATGTATATATATATATATATATTATCCCCCTGCCTATCTTGGCCCAAGTGCTTGATAATGCTGGTTGAATTGAATCAAATTAAATCTAGGTTAGCTTTGCCCAAAGTGAATGACTCATGTTTGAGGAAGTAGACACTGAAGTACCACACAATGGATATAGCACTGGGCCTGGAGTCAGGAAAACCTGAGTTCAAATTTGGCCTCAGAAACTTACTCGCTGTGTGACCCTGGGCAAGTCACTTAGCACTGTTTGTCTCAATTTCCTCATCTGTAAAATAAGCTGGAGAAGGATATGGCAAACTACTGCAGTATCTTTGTCAAGAAAACCTCAAATGGGGTCACGAAGAATCAGCCTATTAAAATGACTGAACAACAACAATCCTAAGTATCAGACGGGGTTCAAAATATATCTAAGTAGAAATGATGCAAAGTCTGGGATTATAATTGTGTTTTCTATAGGTTGATATATTTTTGGAACTTGAAAGGTATTTGCTATAGCAGCTTTATTTTTCATGCTGCATTAAATTTTCTGATCCAACATCCAATTCCCTATAAATAATTTGTGACAATAATAATAGCTAGCATTTATATAGTATTGTAAAGTTTGCAAAGCACTTTACAAATATTATTTCATTTGATCCTCACAACAACCCTGGGAGGCAGATGCTATCATTATCCTCATTTTGCAGATGAGGAAACTGAGGCACAGAGTAGCTAAGTGACTTGCTCTGTGTCACACAGCTTAGGAGTGTCTCAGGCTAGATTTGAACTCAGGTCTTCTTGACTCCAAACCTGGTGCTCTCTCCACTGTGCCACCTAGCTGCCTCCTAATAAATGTCAATAAAATAATCAAATCACTGTCAAACCAAGGGGTCCTTTACATCATAATCATACAGCATTTAAAATTAATCAGCTCCCCACCCCCACCCTCAAATGACAGAGGTTGTAACTTCCCACAGCAGGGAAGGGGTTAGTGGATCTGAGTATGCAGTCTGGTTCTGACCCCTTAATGCCAACACTGTTAGCCGCCGCAGCGCTGAATGACGCACCAGACCCATCCAGCAAATACGCTTTTGTCCAGTGTGGCCGAACGTACCTAGCACATCCTGACGTCCCATTCATTTAAGGGGATGTTCCATGGGAAACTGCTGCCAGAGCACATGCACGTTCCAGCAGCAGTGGAGGCAGCTAAACAAGAGGCTGGGGCAGCTGGACTCAGTATTGGGATTGGACTCGAAGGACCCATGCAAAAAAAACAAACAAACAAAAAAACAAAAACGAAAGATGACTAGTGCAGTGGACTCAAGGCAACAAACATTCCCATTTCTAACCACCTTCCTCAGTCCAAAGGGTATTACCTAAAGGGGCTACTTTGCATCCATTAGTACTTTTCCTGATTGTCGGTTATATCATCATAGGACATGTGCAACTGGTTGGTGTGCCTCAGATTTCATATGACCATAGCATGTTTGAGCTGGAAAGATCCTTAGAACATAGAACATGAGAGGCAGCAAGGTATAGTGGAAAGAATTCTGGTCTTGTATTCAGATGATCTTAATTTAAATCCCAGTTTTGACACCTCCTCATGGTGTGACCTTGGGCAACTCTGTTAAGATTCAGTTTCTGCATCTATAGGATGGGGATAAAAATATTTGCACTCCCTAGTTTTACAAGGTTGCTGTTATAAAAACACTTTGCAAGCTTTAAATTGTTCCACAAATTTGAAGTGCCATTACTGTTAGGGCAGGAAGGGACCTTAGCACCTAGAAGATTGGAGATGGAAGAACCCTTAGGGAGTCACATAATTTAGCCATCTTATTTTAAGGAAGTGAAACCCAAAGAATTCCACATGCGAAGGAAATTTTCCCAGGTTTGAATGGGTCAGACATTTAAGCAGCAAGGCTAAAAACAAAATGAACAACCAGTCCTGCTTGATTGGGTTACTTAAACTTTCAGGCATTTGATATCATTTACCTTGGGTGAAATTAAAACAGCAACAACAAAAACAGTTTTTATGGATACAGTTGAAGTCGATCTCTTTCTCACCACAGGAGTTGAACCAGGAGGTCTGAGAGTAGATACCTTTAATCTATCCATAAAACTTGGGTGAATTCCTGAAACCTTCATTTGAAGAAGTGCCTTGGCCAGTCATACTTACTTCTTTCCTGGCTCCACATCTGGTACTTAACAAATCCTCAATAAATACCCTCTGTCTCTCTGTTCCTCCATTTCCCTTTCCCCCTTCCTTTTCTCTCTTCCCCCCCAACCCCCCCCCCCCAGTGCCCTAACTATGGATTCTATGAGTACCCAAATCTGTTTGGCTTATTAGGGAAAATTGCCAATGGGTATAAAGCCCATTAGGTCTTCCCCCCACTAAATATTAATGTACTCTGAGAAAACAAAAAACAAAACAACAAAAAAGCAACAAATCAAAATATTCCCTCTTCTAGTCCTTTCAAAGCAAAGTAAATGGAAGGCAATTATATACTTATACTTAACAAAATTTTTCTGGCACTTCTGTTCAAGTTGACAAACATTCATTACGCAGAGCCCTGTGAAACAGGCCCCATTATACCTATGTTAGGAATTGGGAGAGATACAAAATTTAGACAGGACACAGTTCCTGCTCCCAAAGAACTTAAAGATAGTCTACGTACTTCTGATATAGGTCCTGTTCTATAATGGTAGTATAGGAAGACAGATGATGATTGTTTTTGCTGATAGGAACACATAATAGCAAAGTAGAAATACAAAATGAAGAAACTAGAGTGGAAATCACCAGTTCCACTGCATACACTTGCCCCTTTTCATCTTGTACTGAGTTGATTTGCATGGCAAAAAGATGTATTCATAGGGATTGAAAAGAACCTTGTCACCCTAGCTCCATACAGCTCTTCCGTTGTTTTTCTAAATGAATGATTTGTGGGGACACAGACTAACAAACAAAGTTATGATGGGAGTTGGAAGGATTTTTCTAATCTCATTTAACATAGGGGCTGGCATTGGAGCTCCCAAACCCAGAAAGAAGACAAGAAATTCAAAATACAAGACTTAAAAATACCTACCAGCTTTTCTAGCTAGCTGGCTGTATCACTAGCTCAGTTCTCAATCATAAAAGAAGTAAAGCTAGCTCCTGGCACTAAGTTAACAGACATTTATTAAGGACCTACTACATGCCAGGCACTGTGCTAAGTGCTATTAAGCAAAAGATCTGGCAGATTCCTCTCACTTTTGGGGCAGAGATGACAGAGCTCCCCTAAATCAGCGTATGATAGCAGAGAGCAACAACAGTGGCGGCAGAGATGTGAGCAGGGAGCAGTAGCAGCAGACAGGCCTAAAAGAGAGCAACTTAATGGACACATCTGGCAGAAAGCAGAGATTGCCATCAGAGAGCAGGAGAGCAGAAAAGATAGAACAGCAAAGGATCCTAGTTCAGTGGAGGGAAAAGCTTACCCAATGGCATCACCAGAGAAAACAGCAACAGTATCGGGTGCGTGAGTTCCTCTAGTCACCTGTGTTTTCTATTTGTATCTTCTTTCGTGTGTGTTCCCTAGCCGTACATATTCCCTATTTGTCCCTCTCTATCTGCGTTCTTCTTCTGGAATCCCACCTCTTCTATTTACTTCTATTTACCACTGTTGTTTATCACATGTTCCTTTCCTATATTCTTTTCCCCAGTGCTTGTTTGGTAACATTTGGGAGAGTGTACTTGGTGTATATGTGGAATTTTTTCCTTGTCATTTATCTTGCTATAGCATTCAATCAAATATCCCTTTCTTTTGAGCCAATGTGTCTTCTTTGGGCTGGCAAAATAAATACACAGGTTGGGGTTTAGCCTTTAAGGTTTTGAGTTGGTGATGACACATACACAAACATCCACTGGACCTGGGACAGTATTTAAGAAAGCCCTTAGTAAGGGCATTGCTACAGTAGTATCATAGGAAAAGCATGGATATTTCAAGGTAGTTGCATATGGCTCACAACTTTCTTCCTAGCCTAGACTGGAAGCTTAGGGTTTAAAAATCAGTCAGCCAAAGGCTTCCTTTGAGAGACTCAGCTATCATAATCAGTTTTAAGTGAAGTGAAGCTAGTGAGGATTTTGGATCAAGAATAGCTCTTTTTCCTACAGCTTTTTTCCCCTTTCCAGTCTGGACCTGTGATTGCATTGTTGTATGGAACTTTTAGTTCCCTCTACCAGTGCTGAATATGTAACTTAGAGACTGAGAGAGATGCTTGAAGCACTAAGAGGTTAAGTGACTTGCCCAGGGTTACACAGTCAGTTTGTATTAAAGGCAGGACTTGAACATAGATCTTCTTGACTTCAAGACTGACCTCTGAGGTGCTACGCCATACTGCCTCTTATCCTGCAGTTTATTCATCTCAAAAAAATTTGGACCATTTTTCTAGAAGCAGAAGAAAATGTAGAATCAAACCATATTAAAATCAAATAGAATTAGCATAGTTTTTTTAATTGCCTTCTATGTTTTCACAGGTTAGTTGGATCCCTTCTCTAAACTTCTTCTGAAGTTCTTAACTTGGGATCCACAAACTTAAATTTTTTTTGATAACTGTATTTCAATACAATTGATTCCTTGTTAATCCTTTATGTATTAAAAAAACATTATTCTGAGAAGGGGCCATAAGCTTAATAAATGCTTGTTGACTGACTAACTAGATTGCTGCCAAAGAGGTCCATGCCACAGAAATGGTTAGGAACCCTTGCTCTTTCTAGTAAATTGGGTAAAGCATTTTTAATTAGTACCAAGAGAATAAGTGACAGTTTTTTTGCTCCTTTCCTAGATTATATCCCTCCTGATTATGATTTCCTCTATAATTCTCTACATTCTTTGCTCCTTTGCTTTCATCCTTTCCTATTCTGCAATCTTGATAGTTTTCAATGGCATCTTTTTATACCAGTCTCAAGATTTTTGATTTCCATCATCTCCAATGAGGTAACTCCCTCTTCTAATACCTTTACCTAACTCCAACCTTCCTTTCCCTCCTCCCTTACACCTTCTAGACCTTATGCATACATATACACATACTCCCAAATTCTTTGTGTCTTTACCTCCCTTAAAAATTATCAATGCCTTTTGCCTACCTTCTGAACTTGCTTGAAACAGTGATCCTTTTCCCATTCATTTCAGTGGATTTTAAAGCTGGAATGGCCCTTAGTGGTCATCTAATTTAACCCCCTCATTGAACACATAAGGAAACTGATGCTCAGATAAGTCAAGTTATTTGTCCAGGGACACATAGTTAGTCCCTGAGAGAAGTCAGGTCTCCTAATTCTCGGTCACTATCAGCATTACACTATGCTGATTTCTTCTCCATCTCTCCTTTTTCTCATTAATTTGTAATTCTCCTTTTTATGGCACTCTCAGTCTCTGTCTTAGTCAAGGGTACTCTTAGCAAAATAGTTTACTCACTGGGTTGTCATGTACTGATGACAAATTTCAATGTAAATGACATTTTTGGTCTCATAATATTGGAAAGAGGCCAAAATAAAATGAAGAAAGACAGATAAATTGTTTTAGTATTCCACAATTCAAGAAACATCCTTGCAGATTTTGTCAAAATTGTTCGCTAGGTTTCATTATTTCCATCTAAAATGTGACCTAAAAGAATTACGGGGATATAAAGTGAACAGCAACAAAATGTTTAGATAAATCCCTCCTGCATAAGATGACTCCCACTTAAAAATCACAAATTAGTTTTATGTTTCTTTATTCTCTTGATCTCCTCCCCCAGATACTTAAGAATATTGGTTTTTGAAGCATATTTTCTCTAATGAAGCACAAATGAAATTTAAACATAATGGTTTCTGCCATTTCTATCCTTTATGACTAACACTAACCTGTTAATAAGTTGATTCATATCAGTAATGTTTTTGGTAGGTACCCGCCCCCACCAAAATGAGAAATTCTAGGGATTTAAAATCAGAAGTTTAAAAAGTTTTAGATATGGAGTTCCAAAATTCAAATGCCTTTGTTTAATTATTAGAAGTAAAAATTAACACTTTAAAACATTTTTAATTAATTAAAATTAAAGTGTTAAGTGTTAAAAAATTAACACTTTAAAAATTAACATTCTGATAACTAAGAAATTTGGCAAATAGTAAGAGCTATTAGTCCACTTCAGCAAGGGATTCAGGGCAACCAAAAGAAAACTGGATCACACACTAGAGGAACCATATAGATAGATTTCTGCAATGAATGAAAAAATATCCGATTTGGGAAAGAGACTAAAATGGTGGGCAATCAACCAGATAGTGTATGTGTGGAAAAGGAAGAAAGAGAAGAATAAACAAGGCAGGAAGCATGCTAGAAAACTTCTAGTAATGGCTTATTCTTTATCTATTAAGACAATCCATTAAACTTTTGAATAACTTTCATTATTAGGAAGTTTTTCTTTACATGGAGCTAAAATCTGTCTCTCTATAATTTCCACTCATTACTGCCCTCTGGGGTCAAGTCTAATCATCCTTCCATATGACCAGTCTTTAAATATTTATAGTGATCACATGCCACCCAAGTTTTCCGTTCTTCAGGTATGAGTGTCTGCTTGTTCTCTGTTCATACTTTGGCTTAGAGACTATATTTTGGGGCACTGAAGTACGGAGTTCACCAGAGAACTGGCTGTTTTGCATCTGAGCTTACCCTAAAATGACTACTATGGGAAAACTAGTGAGGTCACTTTCTAATTTTTTCAACAGCAATCCAAAATATAAGCATAGAATGAGTAATGGGATGCTGAGTCATCATTGAGCATCTGTTAGAGGAGTGTGAAATGTGAGGAATCTGGAATGTTTAGAATAAAAAGCAAACTTCAGGAAACAGATTGAATCAGGAAAAAAAAGCGAAAGGAGGAAATCACCATCCATATGGATTGGAATCAAGTAAATTTTGCTTGTATGATCAGTGGTGATCATCTTCCCCAGACACATAGCAGTAAAACTATTTAAGACACTACCTATTGTACATTTCAAACTGAATGTCCCATAGACATCTTAAACTCAATATATCTGAAACAGAACTCATTATCTTCCCCTCCTTGAAAGCTTTCCCTTCTACCAACTTCCCTTTTACTGTAGAGGGCTCACAACCTAGGTGTTATCTTCTACTGCACGGTGTCTCTTAAACCCCATGTCCAATCTATGAACAAGTCTTACTGATTCTGCCTTTGCACCTTCACTCATATAAGTCCCCTTCTTTCCTCTGACACTGCCATCAACTCAGTACAGTTTCTCATCACCTCATGCCTGCACTTTTATAATAGTCTGATGGCTGGTCTTTCTGCCCCATGTATTTTCCCTCTTCAGTCCATCCTCCGACCAACAAATAAATCTTCCTAGTGCAGGTCTGACCAGGTCACTCTGTCCCTCCTCATTCAATAAACTCCACTGCCTCCCTATTACTTCTTAGATAAAATACAGAATTTTCTGATTGGCATTTAGCTTTTAAATCCCTCCATAGTTGGTCAGTTCCTACCTTTTCAGTCTTCTTGTACCTTATACTCCCCTCCAAATACTCTATGATTCAGTGACACTGGCCTCTTTTCTGTTCTCACAAAACATTCCATTTCCTGACTGCATTTTCACTGTCTTTCCTCTATGCCTGGTATTCTCTTCCTCCTTTTCTCCATCTCCTGGCTTCCTTTGAGTCTCAGCTAAAATCTCACCTTTTGTAAGAAGACTTTCCCAATTTCACTTAATGCTAACTGCCTTCCATCTTTTGATTACCTACATTTTACCCTTATATAGCTTGCATGTAGAGCAGCCAGGTGGCACAGTGGGTAGAGCACTGCTTCTGTCAGGAGTCAGGAGGACCTGAGTTCAAATGTGGCCTCAGACACTTATTAGCTGTGTGACCCTGACCAAGTCACTTAACCCTGTTTGGCTTCAGCTCTTCATCTTGTAAAATGAACTAAAGAAGGAATTGGCAAACCACTCTAGTATTTTTGCCATGAAAACCAGAAATGGGGCCACTAAGAGTCAGACATGACTAACTGACTAAACAACAATCTTGAATGTACTATATACATACTTGTTTTCATATTGTCTCTCCCATTAGACTTTGAACTCCTTGAGAGCAGTGTCAGTTTTTTTGCCTTTCTTTTCCCAAGTGCTTGGCACAAAGTAAGTGCTTAATACACAACTGGTGAGCTATCATAAGAAGCAGCTGGTGGAAAGAGGCTTGCTTTTGGATTTAGACAACTTGGATTTGAGCTTCCAAACTTTCTAGCTGTGTGCCCCTGGACAAGGGTATTTAAGGATTTTGAGGCTCACATTCCTCTTCTGATCATGATAATAATTGTCAAACTACTAACTTCACAGGGTTTCTAGGAAAGTGATTTGTAAGCTTTGAATTCAATTCAGTTTAATTCAATAAATGTTTATTAAGTGTCTACTATGTTCAAGGTATTGTGTCAGGCAAAAATGAAACAGGGAACACCCTCGAGGAGCTTATCTTCTCTTGGGGGAGGGACTGTAGAACACATGTATATTTTACTAATACAACAAAATTCATAAAAAGTGGCATGAAGTAATCATGTGAAAGATAAAATGCTAAATATTGGGGTGGGAGTTGTGTGCATGATGGGAACACAGAAAGGCCTTTTCGGGGAGATGACATCTGAGTGCCTTGAGAGAAGTAGTTGAGGGAGGAGTTCATTTCAGTCCAGTTGGGGCAGTGGGAGATAGGGGTGGGGAAGCACACCTGTGCAGAGGTATAGAGACAGGAGATAGAATGTTGTTTATGGGGAGCAGCTTGCAGGCCAGTTTGGTATAGAAAGTATTTATAGGAGATATAAAATAAAAATGGAAAGGTAAATGGGAAACGACTGAGAAAAAACATCTTTGCAGCAAGTTTCTTTGATGAAGGTTTCATTTCCAAGAAATATAAGGAATGGTTTCAAATTTATAAGACTAAGAGCAATTTCTTTATTCACAAGTGTTCTAAGGATGTGAACAGGCAGTTCTCAAGGGAAGAAACTCAAGCTATTTATACTCACATGAAAAATACTTCAAATCACTATTCATTTTGTTATTTTGTTATTGTTCAGTTGTTTTTCAGGAATGTCCATCTCTTCGTGACCCCATTTGGGGTTTTGTTGGTAAAGACACTTGACTAATTTGCCATTTCCTTCGCCAGCTCACTTTACAGGTGAGGAAACTGAAGTAAACAATGTTGTGACTTGCCCTGGGTCTCACAACTAGTAAGCATCTGAGGCTGGACTTCAACTCAAGAAGATGAAGGTTCTGTACCACCACTATCTACTGTACCACCTAGCCCCCACTGTTAGTTAGGGAAATTCAATTTAAAGCAATTCCAAGATTGTGCTCGTCAGATTGGCAAAGATGACAGTAAAAAGTAAATGATAAATGTTGGAGGGGCTATGTGAAAACAGGCACATGGAGGCTAACGGTAGACCTGTGAATGGGGACAACCATTCTAAAAAGCAATTTAGAATTATACATAAAAGTTACTAAAAAGTACATGCCTTTAACCCAGCTATACTTCTACTAGACCTATGCCAAAGAAATAAAAAAGATAAAAGAAACAGGAATGGGTCCTATATGTATAAAAATATTTATAGCACCTTCTTGTAAGTGTGAACTCAGGAAGAAGAGTCTTCCTGAATCTAGACTTGGGACTCTATCCAGAACACCACCTGGTTGCCTCTAATGAATTGATTTATTTTATTACAATAGGTCTCTCGATGGGTCTTGATCTGGAATTGTTTATTATAATATAAAAACAAAACATGTCAAAACGTTTTTAAAAAGATAGATGGGGGCTTTAATGCTAGATTGATGATTTCAAATTTTATATTCTAGAGGCAACAGGAACAAATGAAGATTTATCCTAAGAGGGTGACATGTTTTAAGAATATTAGTGTGGCAGCTGTAAAGGGGATGGTTTGGAGAGGGAAGGGATGGAAAGGGATGGAACGCAGTGGGATCAATTAGAAAACTATTACGTACGAGAGATGATGATGGCTTGAAGGGACAGAGGCTGTGGATGGAGAAAAGGGGATGGATGTGAAGCTAGAACTTACAAGACTTCGCAATTGATTACATATTGGGTATGAGTCAATGATAACCATAAGGTTGTAAATATGGGTGAGAAGAATGGTTTTACTTTAACAGAAATAAGTAAGTTTTGAGGAGGGAAGGGGCTTTGGGGGAATATAAAAAAACCTTTTTAGATTTATTAATTTTTGAGATGCTGATGACACATCCAGACATTGTATTGCAAACAGTTGAAAATGAGGGACGGGAAAGCTATTACGGTAAGGTCCATAGATTTGGTAGTTATGAGTATAGAGATGGGATCTAATGAGATCACCAAAAGAAAGAATGAAGAAGGAAAAGAGAAGAAGACTCAGGACAGAAAGTTGAGGGATGCCCACACATAGTGGGCAAGAGGACAATGATAATTCAGAAAAGAAGTCTAAGAAGGAATGGTTATACTGATGATAAACCAAGAGAAAGCAGCATCACAAGGAACCAAGAGAAGAAAGAGTGTCAGGAGGAGTGGCTGATGCAGTCAAAAGTTGCAGAGAGGTTAAATAGAACGAAGACTGAGAAAATACCATTGGATTTAACATTTAAGTTTTGTTGTTCAGTTGTTTCATTTGTGTTCAATTCTTCATGACCCAATTTGGGATTTTCTTGGTAGAGATTCTGGAATGGTTTGCTATTTCCTTCTCCAGCTCATTTTACAGATGAAGAACAGAGGCAAATGTAAGTGACTTGCCCAGTGTCACACAGCTAGTAAGTACCTGAGGTCAGATTTGAACTCATGAAGATGAGACTTCTTGATCCCAAACCCGGTGCTCTATCCACTGTCCCAATTAGCTGCCCCTAACATTTAAGAGCTAGTTGCTAACCTTGGGGAGAGCTGCTTCGGTGTAGTGTTTGGTTTGGAAGCCAGAAAACCAGGGAAGAGAAGTCATGGGCAGTGAGAAGATGGGAGCAGTGAATACAGAGCAGTGGTGTCAAACTGTAATAAAACAGAGTCCTGCTGGCTGCACATTGATTTCAAAAACCACTTGTTAATGTTATAGATGTTGTATTGTATTTTTATTGAGGCAATCAGGGTTAAAGTAACTTACCTAGGGTCACACAGCTAATAAGTGTCTGAGGTCAGATTTGAACTCAGGTCCTCTTGACTCCAGGGCTGGTGCTCTAACCACTGCACTACCTAACTGGTCCTGTTTTGTATTTTAAGAAATTAAACATTTCTCAACCACATTTAGATGCTGTTCTGGATGCACTCAGGAGTTTTTCAGCCTTGTGTGGCAAGCCTTGAATTTGACTCCTCTGGTGTAGATGACGACTTTTGGGTGTCTGGTTGTGAAAGAAAGATAATAGCTTGAAGACGCAGGGTAAATTAAGGTTTTATAAGGATGTGAAAGCCTGGGCATCATTGTGTGGTAGGAAAGGAAGTAATGGATTGAAGGTGTAATCAGAATGCATGCCATCTTGGGGTGGGGGGTAGGGGAGAGATGGGAAGAAAATTTGGAACTCAAAATCTTGGGGAAATAAATGTTGAAAACTAAAAATAAATAAATTAATAAAAAAGTAGTGGATAAAGAGATTTTGCAGATAAAAGAATGAGTAGAAATGATTTTGGATCTTAGAGGAGGTATATCAAAGGCATGCTCATACCTTTGTGGGTCTGAAGTGAAGAGAGTTCATGGGAGTTTAGAAGCTTGATGAAATGTATGGGCAAGGCAGTACATGGTACATCAACATACATATTGAAGTCCCCAGGTATAAGGGCAAAAGTTCAGGTTACAAAGGTAGAAGGGTATGAGGAAGGAGGAACTGACCTCTTGGAGAAATAAAAGTAAATCTTATGACCTGGACACTAATAGATGACTGCAATATGGAGCTGGACCAGGTTATAAAGAGTGGTTTTCAAAGAAAATTCTGACTGACGACATTACTAAAATGCATATATAAAAGTAAGCTATTATTGTTTGTGGATCACCACAACCCACAAATATTAACACAAAATGTAAAAAAAATATCACTGAGGAAAGCCTCTAACACAGAGAATAAATTCTCTACAGAGGATATACAGTGGGAGAAAGGAGAAAGTGTGTTAGTGGGTTATAGTCTGGCCTTATGGAGGGAATACCCACATTAATGAGATCATAGATCAGATCCTGGAGAATTATCTATATGTAGAGGTTCTTTCAACATTTGGTTCACAATTAAGAATCATTTAGGGTAGGACACTTGGGTGGGGGCTATTGGACTGGATCCTAGGTTTTAGGGCAATGGTTTGGAGAAGAAAGGCAACAGGAATAAAAATACTGGGAAAATCAGCTATTAAGTGATACCTATTAAGACTTTTCCCTTAAAATATGGGTGTGAAGAGAGTAAGGAGGGAACAGAAGATATGTGAATGGAGGATACTAAAAGACAAATCATCTTCTTCATCATTTTACCCGATGTTGGATCCAGTTATAGCTACTAATAGCAAGCAGACAAGATATAGGCTCCTGAGATCTGGTTCACAGCAGGGAGAAGGTAATAAGTCCTTGAATAAAAGGGACTCAGTCCAAGTTATCAAGGAGGAAAAGAAGAAAGAGAGAAAATAACAGTTAATGAAATTCAGTTCCAACAGATCATATATTCTGGAGTCCTAAGCTGTGCTCTTTTCAAGACGTTTTGTAAAATGATCAATGAGGAATTTAAAATAATAGCTCATTTGATTTTGCAGTATCCTTTAGAGAAGACATGCCTATGATTATTTACAATACTTCTATGTGTCTCTAAGGCTTCTTTCATTTTTTATCCTTGCTCTTCCTTGTCTTGAGTGCCTTCTCTCTTTCTCTTCATTTATCAAAAATCAACCCATTCCTCAAGGCTCAGCTCAAATTTTACCTTACTTAACTACCCCAAGAGTAAATGATTGTTCCTCCCTCTGAATGCCACTAGTCCAGATCATTAATTTGTCACTGATCATTCATGGCTTTGCATTTTTTTTATGCATGTGCAAATGTTTTATCCTCCCAACTGGATTATAGGAAGGATTTCTAGAAAGGCAGAAGCTGGACTATCCACTTTTAAAACTCCTACACTATCTAGCATATTATAGTCAATAAATATGTATTGACTATAGACAGGCTCATACAAACATATACAAATATTCAAGTTAATGTAAGAATTTTATCATCATTATATTGATTATTCTCCATTAGAAAGTACACTGAAAAATGTGTTAAATAAAAGCACAACTTAGAGGGATTGCTATATATCCATATCTCTCTATTTTCAATTTCCTGTGTTCTGGGAAAATGAAAATATTAACAATTTATATCTTTTTTAATGCACTTTTGGGGAAGTTGTATACAATTACTATTTTAAAGGAAACAATTTTGAAACAATAAGAGGGAAGTCCCAAGTCTCTGACCAGATACATAATTCTACTGAATGATCCCAAAAACACATCTGCTTAATTGAGGAATGTACTTGTCAATAGAGAAAATATATACACATATATATACATACATGTACAATATGTACATAGACATGCACATATTTGTATATATAATATAAACATATGCATGCGTATCTGGATATATACACATGTATATATATATATATAATGTATGTATATATCACATATATGTGTATACATACATATCTGTTCTAAAATGTAATGTTATATACACAGGGGAAGAATAGGAATAGATTTCTTGTTAAAAAAAGAGGAGAATATGAAAAAAAATTAAAACCTTCCTAATTGAGAAGTGTTTTGGTGGATGAGAGCCTGGAGCTATTAATTTATTTCATTTAATCATTTTTTTCCTGTTCTCATTTTATTAGCATGTGCTTAGAGCAAGTCTCTTTGAGCCCAGTTCCTTGCCTTACAGAAGAGAGAGCAGGTGCCATAAATCTCTGGAGGGATACTCTCTATAAAGATTTCTGCAGGAAAGGAGAATGTATTTACCCTGTGGCACTAAGGCTGCAAGGGGATTGGGGAAGGGAGGCAGGATGAGGGCTGGTGTGGGACCGGGAGGGAGAGGTACAAAACAAGGGAGTATGTTACTATGGTAATTTAGCTGTAGTATTCCCCAGTTTCCCTCGGATGCCCTAGTGGGGAAGGATTTTTAGCACACAGCTAAAAAAGCCTTTCTGTTAGTTCCTTCAATAGCTGTCAAATGAATCTTTGGGAAGGGCAAGGTATAACTTTACAAGATCTGCTAAAGTTGAAAAAGAATAGAGAGGTCAGGGAGGGGGCAACATTCTGATCTTTTGCCTTGTTTGGTCCCTTAGACTAAGCACCTCTTTGAAACAGGGAATGAAAATTACAAACAAAAGAAGAATTACACAATACTGTATGATGACCTGGGTTCAAGTCCCTGATCTGCCACATTCATTAGCTCTCTGTCCTTGAGCAAATCATTTTCCCCTTTGTGAGCCTGAGCTTCCCAAATGAAGGGGATGGACTAGAGCAGGAGTTCTTAACCTTTTTTATGCAATGGAACCCTTTGAAAGACTGGTCAAGCCTATGCACTCCTCAGAATAATGTTTTAAATACATAGCATTACAAAGGGAACCAACTACATCCACGTCTAGTTATCAAAAAAGTCCATAGTCGTCAGGTTAAAAACCCCAGGAATGGATTGATCATGAGATCATGAGATCAGAGATTTATTCTGGAAAGGATGTAGAAGTCTTCCAGTCCAAGACCCTCATTCTTTACAAATGGGTAAACTGAGGACCAGAGAAGTTAAATGACTTGCCTCAAGTCAAAGTAGCTAGATGCAATTTTAACCAGCACTCCTAACACCAAGTCCAGCACTCTTTTCAAGGTATTTTCAAAGTCTTCCAAGGCTCCTTGTGGTTCTACTCCAATATCGCCTCATGGTGTGAAGGTGAGCTGGGGCTCTTTGAAGCTATACCACTAGAATGCAAGTTCTGAGAGATCTAACAATGATAGTAATAATAATAGCTAGATTTATCAACGTTTGTGAAACACCTTATACATGTTATTCCTTTTGATCCTCACAACAACCCTATGATACGGGTATTACTGTTATCATTTTAAAGATAAGGAAACTGAAGCTGAGAAAGGGTGCTTTGCCCAGAGTCATGGTGTCTGACAAGTCTAGCACTCTGTCCACCATATTACCTATCTGTCACAGCAAAACTGAAAAGTCTCTGAATATAGGCCTGGCAATGGACAGCGTCTGCTTTCTATGTGAGGAGACTCATTATTTGAAGGCTGCACCAAAACTTACCCCAATAATAATTCAATATTGGGACTAATGAGTACACCCTGATCCCACCAAATGAAATGACAAGTCACAGGTATTCAAATCCAAGATATGTATTTTCTCTTGCAGAGTAAAGTTTTAAGTCCTGAAATTGTTTTCCTCTTCCTTCCCGTAAACCACTGTACATTTTTACAGATGGTTTCTATCTCAAAGGCAAATCATTAAGTGTATCACTTTACGATTTTAATTCACATGCTTTCTACTTTGTGCATATATTCTTAAATATCATGCAGTATATTTTCCAAGAGAAAGAGCACTGGGCCCAGGAGTCAGGAGGCCTGGGATCTAGTCCTTATTCTTTTATTAATTAGCTGTGGGACAAACCACACAACTATTCAGATTTCTCACCCATATGACAGTAATAGCATAATGGTCTGTCTCTGAGTCTTGTGTTTTGAGGCCTCTCCTGTTTAGTAGTCAGCCAGTCAGTCAACTGGCATTTAATAAGCATCTGCTATTCACCAGGATCTATGTTAAGTGCTGAGGTAGGGCGTTTCAGGGCTTGTACTCCACTGGTACTGCCTTTGAAAATCATGTGTTTCTCAAGATTCCTGTGGAAGCTCATTCCCCCAAGCTAATTACCTGGTTTGTTGATTAAGGACTTCCCAAAACGGCCTGCCCTCTTGTTCTTCCTGTATCCTAGTCTTCGCTAGAGCCATTCAGTGGTGAAGTGGACACATTAAGTATTTTGACAGTTCCTCAGTGGACAGGAATCAGAAGAGGAAAAGAGACTAACTCACAGCAAGCCATTAAAGAATGAAACTCCCTGCTTATTTACACCAGAGTTCCTCACCCCAAAATGGATATTTAAAACCCGTATGTCAGTAGAATCTCATTCTTTTGCTATCAGTACATTCAAATTACTGGAAGCCAGTGTAATAATGCCTTGGAAGACTCAAAAGCAGTTTCATGGGCTCTGGGGGAAATGTTTTATCCAGTGATGGTGGAGAAGAAAAAGCACTGGTCTAGGAATGAGGGGACCCAGCTTTTGTTCTTGATTTTGCTTTGAGATATCTGGGCATTCCAGGATGTATTAAATGCTTGTTGCAATTTAATGGGGATCAGGAACATCTGATCTAATAAAAACCCATGAGTTGTATCCTCAAAATGTCAGGAAAAATCAAGGAAGGTTGAGAACAATGGGTACATTCCATCTGGTGAACTTATGCAAGCAACAAACATAAACTAGGTGGCTCAGTGTTTGTAGCACTAAGAACCAAATCAGGAAAACCTGACAATCCTACCTCAGACACTCATTAGTTATGTGACCATGGACAAGTAACTTAACTAACTGTTCTCCTCAGCTTCCCAATGTCTAAAATGGGAGTTTAGACTTGATGGCCTCTAATTTCCTTCCATCTTTAAAAGCCAGAATCCTCAACAGCTACAAAGAATAGGCAGGCATGCGTGGGCTATGAAGTGCAACACTGGAGAAAATTTCTGACACTAATGAGAGCTCAGATCTGCTTCCTGAAGTTCTAAGTAATACCAGTTGACATTTATACAGACTCTAAGGTCCTTGAGGGCAAGAACTGTTTCTGTTTTTTCGTATCCCCAACACCTATCATAATGATTACCTTGTTCATAGGAGACTTTTAATCAATGTCTGTTGGATTGAAATAATGCTTCTGTCACAACTCTGGGGCAAGCAATGCAATTGTTTCCATTCTCCATAGTATTGACCAGCTAGCAGCCATCAGAGCTAAAACTCAAATCCAACTTTCCTGACTAGCAGGTTAGTACTCCTTCCCGTATACCATACTGACTCTTTATCTACCTTACAGGATTGTGGGAGGAATTAAGTGCCAAGAGGAGACATCACATGGAGCTGTTGAGCTCAACAGTGGATATCAAATTGCTATTAAAGGAATAAAGAATCACTGAAGGGGAAGGTATTACTTTCATAATAGATAATACTGTGAAAGACTGTCATAGATTTCATATTCCATTAGCTCCTACTCCAGTATCTGGAAGGGAAATGAAGGGAATGGTGAAACTATGATAGAGTCAACACAAACTCCCCCCTGCCCCCAAGGAAGAACTATAAAAATTTTGTCAAAATGGGTCTAATGTAAAAGTCATGGATGAAGTGAAGGGTTAAAGGTCAGTCTTTGGTCTTTGCATGCTTCATGTAGGAAGTGAATGGGAGAATGGTACAGTCGAAAGTGTTCTGGGCTTGACAGAATCCCTGGGTTGTAATTGAAGCTCTGATACTCATCAGCTATGTGACCTTGGGTAAGTCCTTCCTGCCTACCCTCTGGGTTTTAGTTTCTTCAACTTTAGAAGAGAGATAACATTTATGCTACCTTCCTCACAGGGTCCTTGGGAGAAAAGTGCTTTTGAAAACTTAAAGCTCTATGGAAATGTAAGTTATTATTAATAAAATAACTAAAAATTCCTCTAGTCACTTTATATATTAATCTAAAGAGTTATAACATCAAAGGAAAGCAAAAGAGTTACAGAAAGAAGTCAAATTAGGTCTTTTTTTTTGATTCTTGAAAAGTAGGGTCTAATATTATCTAAGAGAGGCATGATGGAATAGTGCATAGGGAGTTGGCCAGTCCGAAAGATCTGGGTCCAGGTCCTGCCTCTGACATATATTGGCCATGGGACCTTGGGCAATTCATTTAATCTCTTTGGACTTTAATTCTGTCAGAGGACAAGATCATCTCTAACATTCCCTTGACAACATTAACCCTTAATAGTATTATCCTCTTTCTTCACTGTCCAACTTCTAGAAAGAATAGTCTCTACTTCCTGCCTTCACTTTTTTACTATGCACTCTTCCAACTCCTTTCACTTCCCTCCGTTCTACTGAAACAATTTTTATGAAGGTCACTACTGGTATTATCAACAAATCCAATGGTCTTTTTTTAAAAAATAATCCTATTTGACTTCTTTGTAGCATGTGATAATGTATCCACTCCCTAATTATTTTCCGTGACAGTGTCTCTAACCATGCTTTCTGTCTCCTTGGCCAGCCACTTTATACTCTTTCTGCCCATTCAGTAGATGACCCTCAAGAAGACTATCCTTGGCTCTCTCCTCCATACTCTTCCCTCTTGGTAATTTAATCTAGTCCCATGGCTTCAAATATCATTTTTAAGAAAATGGTTCCAAAATCTCCATCCATAACTTCACCCTAGATCTTTACCATGGATTTCCAACTAACTGCTCATTAGCTGGTTGGGAAAAATCTGATGTCTCATTTGGCATATCCCACTTCCCCAAACTAGAATCCCTAATATTTCATTAACTTCTCTATTTCTGTTGATAGGACTAAGATTCTCCACATTCACCTAGGCTTGAATCCTTAGCTGTGTTTTTGACTCTTACCTTCTCCTTCTCACCCTCTTTATCTAATCAGTTGCCAAGTCCCATTAATTCTATCTCAATGTTATTTCAAAAGTTCCTTAGCTATTTCTGACTTTTGCCACCAACTACACAAATCCAGGCCTTTGTTACCTCTTATATGAACTATTTGGAAAATCTCTCACTGGACTGTCATCTCCCCAAGCCACCTTCATGCTGTTACTTGATTAATGGGCCCGATTCATAGCTTAGCACGTGTCACTCCTTTACTCACAAACCTTCAGTGGCTTCTTACTGTTTATTGAATCAAATATAACATTTTTACAATGTTATTCAAAGCTCTCTTTAACCTGGGTTCAACCTACCGTTCCATCTTTATCCAACACTACTTCTCTTGATGTACTTTATATTCCAGTTGAAATGTGTCACTCACAGTCCTCCTGGTTTTTCCCTCTTTGTCTTGTACTTTTACTCAAACCAAATCCTTATTCTTAAAATGGACCTCTATCACTTCCTTCTAATCCTTAGTTGTTGAAAGAGTCCCTTTCTTCAAGATCCATGTCCTCCTTGAAGTACTCCCTGATCATTGCAGATGAAAATCTGTCCTTCTTCAAATTTCTCATGACATACTTCATTGATGTCTTTTTTAAACTTATGAAATTCTGCCTTAAAGCAGTTATCCCTTGACACTAGCCTGTGAGCTACTGGATTGCAGGGATTATATTGTTTTTAATCTTTATAATCCCAGTCTAGCACAGGGCTATGCATAGAGAAGGTGCTTAGTAAACAGTATTCCACTGAATTCCATGTTGAATAATTCTACCAGCAAAGCTGAGATAAAAAAATGCCTCAATTCTTAGTGATGTTAATTAACCTAATCTATGGATTGGAAACAGTGTATATAGTGGAAACTGAATTTGGAGCCAGAAAAGAAAGGTATAAATCCCAGCTTGTTAGTTACTACTTGGGTAACCTTGGTTAAGTTATATCCTCTTTGTATCTCCCCTTCTTCATTTGTAATCTAAGGGCGTTGAACTGGACCTTTTAAGGTTCCTTTCCCTTCTAAATACTGATTAAGCCTGTCATTCTAAGGATGAAATTTGTTTCACCATTTTTGTCTTAGTATAAGAATCTAGGATCATATAATTTGGAGCTGGAAGGGGCCTTTGAGATAACCTAACTCCCTTATTTTACATTTGAGGAAATTAAGGCATTTGCAATTAAAAGTCATACAAGTATCAGAGCCAGGATTGGAATTTAGGTCTTTAAACTAGTGACTTAAACTTTAGACTGTGTGTTCCTACAAATGGTTGACTTAAGAACTTGATTCCTTTTTGTTGTGTTCTCCCCCCTCACCCTCAATACTCTTACCAAAAATCCTTCCTGGAAGAAACCTAGAGGGTTTCTTTTCTATTTTAGATATTTTACTTTTATTTTATATATTTTACTTTTCACATTTAAGCAGTTAACTTCCAGCTCTCTTAACTCTATTCACAAACTGTACTAAAGGAAGAAAATAGAATGCTTTAAAAAATCACGGCATTTTAAAGGGTGTAAATACTTAGTAACATTTGGCTGAAGTATTATGGCACAAGTTTTAAAGATGGCTAAAAGATTTTAAAATTTGCTCATTTTAATTTAAAATTGTTTTATTTTAACTAATTATTATCTATTTAACTCATTTATTTGACTAAGTTATTTTAACTAATTACTAATTTACTAAAATTTACTAATTTTAAAGTTTATGAAATTTCCATGAATATTTTAGATGTATATAGATATTGATAATATCATATATACAGTTTTTAAAAAAAATATCATTACTCATTTTATAAAGACAGTTGCATCTTTTCTTTATTTGACAAATACCTACTTCTTAAGTTCAAAGAGAATTACCCAACTTTATTATTACTATTATTATCCAGAACTGTGATTATGTCAGGACGAGGAACTCATAGTGTAGCAACTCTCTCTTCTAGAGGTTGCAAGGTAGTGCAGTGGCTAGGGTACTGGGCCTGGAGTCAGGAAGTTGTGAATCCAACTTTGTCCTGAGATATTAGCTATGACACTTAACCTCTCTCAGCCTCAGTTTCATTAACTGTAAAATAAAGATAATAATGGCACCTACCTCACAGAGTTGTAAAGCGCTGAGCACTGTGCCTGACACGTTAGGAGCTTAATAAATGCTTGTTTCTTTCCTTCCTGCTAATGCAGATCAGCAACTCAAATTTATAATCACAGATTGTTGCCTCGGGGCAATCAGGGATTAAATAATATATGTATGATCACATAGCTCAAGTGAGTAGAGGCAGGATTAATTAATTAAAGAGCTAGATATTGTTTTTTTAATATAGACTGGGAAAAATGTCACATCATGAGCATATGTTTTTTCATCAGAAGACAATTTAACAACGATGTAAATGATGTGATATTTCTCTTTCTATAAAAGGCTACTGAGAGACTTGAAGATACGGTCAGGAACAAACCAATGACCAATCAACCAACCAACCAACCAACACATCCATACATAGGTCAGGTGGAAATCTGACTTGCTTTTACCCTCCTCCCCTAGTTCTTATCTCTTTAAAGTATTCCTATTCTGGTATAGGGGATGATGTTCTGTGCAGGAATGTACTGCACTGCTTTTCCATTTTACCTTCTCTGTCTGCTTGAACCAATTTGTAGAAAATTGATGCACTGCAAGACAGATAATGCTATGGATCATCCTTACTCTTGAAATTGCAATAGGAAAACAAAACAAAACAAAACAAAAATACAACCCCCCTCCAAAATCCTTGTCAATAATTTCCCAAAGGGAACATCTACTTTATTTTCAATTTTGTTCATTGTGCTCCAGGGGACTATAAATTAGTTAAGTGTTTACTAGATTAAAACCTCAAATTTACAATTAAAAGCTGATGTAACCTAATCCTTACTGGTCAGACATTTCAATCACCCAGGGCCTGTTTCTCATCTAACTCTTGGCCCCAGGGAGCTGAGACAAGCATGGAGTTCCATCGAAGTCAATGGGAGGTCATTTCTCAGAACTACCCTAGAGGAGCAGAGAGCAAGATGAAAACGGGGCCTAGAATTCCCAATAATAAAGGACAGGCCAGATTTAATTAGATTTGATATATGAAGAGATCTCATACTTTAAAAAAAATTAAAAGGCTTTATGAGAGGAAATGAATGGATGCCTGGCTGCTTAGCATCCTAACTTTAGCAAAAATGCAGGGCTTTGAATTGTAGATGAAAGATAACTTGTCCTTTTGTGTGTGTGTGTATACATGTATACACACATATATATGTATACGCACATACATATGCATACATGTATGTATATATGTACACATACATGTCCATCAAAACCTAGTAATATATTCTACTCCACTCATTTCCCTTTCCCTCCCTTCCTTCTTTTCTCTTCTTGCTTCCCTCTCTTCTTTACCTCTCTTCTTTCTCTCTCTATATCTTTTCCTTTCCTTTCCTTTCCTTTCCTTTCCTTTCCTTTCCTTTCCTTTCCTTTCCTTTCCTTTCCTTTCCTTTCCTTTCCTTTCCTTTCCTTTCCTTTCCTTTCCTTTCCTTTCCTTTCCTTTCCTTTCCTTTCCTTTCCTTTCCTTTCCTTTCCTTTCCTTTCCTTTCCTTTCCTTCCTCCCTCCCTTCCCTCATTCCTTCCTTCCTTCCTTCTTATGACACTGAAGAGCAAAAATCAGTCATTTTAGATAACTTCAATAGGGGGACAAAGGAGAAAATCTGCCAAATATTTCATTTAATGTAATTTTTACACTTGATATATTGACAGTAAATTGTTTTTGTTTTGTTCTGTTTTTCCACATCTCAGCAAATCATCTCTGATGTTCATACATAGAGAAGATAAGCCATGATTAGACTTCTGAGTTAAAAATATGTGCCTGATCCTTTACCTATAGGGTCTTGTGTTGTGTTGCTTTCTAAAACCCAACTAAGGCTACCACCTCTGAAGGAATATAGTATGCCAACATAGTATCCATCCTCTCAGGTAGGCTCCCCAGCAAAGCATGGTAGCCATTTTCGAAATTCATAATTTTTCCATGTCTTCAGATTCAAGCATGTGATTATAATTGTTTTTAAACTCCCTTTTAAGTGGCTTAGTACTAGAATTATTAATGCGGAGAACAAATTGATTCAGTTGGGGAAACAGTTAAATATGACATTTTAAAGGTAGAAAATATAACCAGTTTAATGTCTCTTTAATGTAATGAGTAATCTTTTTGGGGATTAGATTACTATGACAAAATTCTTTGACCATAAAAACTGATAGAGAAGGTGTTGATACAGTAATCTTCTTTAAAGGCGACAAAATCCTATTTGTCATAAGTTTACTGATAACAAATTGGTCTGCCTTTTCTAGATAATCATGTTTCATTTGGTTTTCATTAAAATAGATGATTATAAATTTCAATAAAAATGTTTGTCCTAATCCTGTATTTTTCAATAGCATTATTAGGCCTAGATTTTCAAAATGGGGATTCTCATTTTGCTGTGCAAATCTTTCCTCTGAACAAATATGGGGCATATTAAATTGGATGCAAGAAAAAAAGATAATTATTTACTTGACTCATAGAATCTGAAGATCAATGTTAATTCTCAATTTTAAAAAAATTTATTTCAACTCATGTAAATATTCAATAGATTTATGCTACATCCTTACACAGTACACTTCATTACTTCTCATGTCTGAGAATGTTTTCCCTTTGCCAATAATCAACCTGGGGAACCCAAGTCACACTGGTCAATTTCTTGAAAGGATTACTGGCTTCCTTTAAAACATAACAAGTAGGTGGGTAATGAATATGTGGTTGTAGGAAAGCAGATGAAAGTAAAATAACAAGCATGAAATGACCATTTTTCTTATGTCTACATGAAAAGATAAAAAATCAAAACTTGTCAATTAAGTGTTTAGTCATACTTGATGCAATTTGTAAAATAAACCTATACCAATATGCCAGGGTGGGATTTTTAAACAGCCACACTAGAGGTTTCAGAGACTTCCTTGTCATTCTGAAAATATCAAGTGTGATAATGCCCTCAATAAAATAAAAGCAAAGATACAAATTCTGTACTTAGTGATTTGGGCATTTGGCTAAGTAACACATTATTCTGTGCAATACTGCTCCTCGGATTTAGATTAAAATAATCTTCATTCTCACTTCCAATTTCATCTGCAGTAACTACAACTCTGAAGTATTACTGGATTCCTTAAACATTAATGCTGTGCATGACACTTTGCAGGATGAATGTGTATTCCTGAAAAACTGGGTGTTTTATATTTTGCAACTTATATCACCCTTATGAAGAAAGCTTTTCAAACTATATTGGAAAAAAGATGAATTATTACTTCTTAATTTGTCTTTTTTTTGGTGGGGGAGAGGAAAGTCTAAGGTTTTCAGATATAGGAAAAATTGATTAATCAGAATCCAAATAACTACAATCCTCAGTTAACCAAAATTTAGGACTATCTTCTAAATTAGGAGAAAGAGGAAAAAGTGTACACACACACACACACACACACACACACACACACACCCCTTAAAATGTAGATCTAGCAAAAAGACAACAAAAAAAAATCAGCTTCTAGTGTACTTCCTAGGGTCAGCACACAAAAATGTCCATCTCATAGCCTCATAAACTGTCGGCATTGGCAAAGGGCCTAGAGATCAAATGAAGTCCAACCCCCTCATTTTATAGAAGAAGATATGCTTCCATTTTCTGCAGTCTTGGAAAATGGTAATTACTGGTCATAATGAGGACCCAGAGGCCCTGCAGAATCCTTAATCGACGGCTGAATTTGCATCATTAGACTCGTTTTGCAAGGGAGTGAACTCACACATTTGAGAAAGACTCTACAAATGATGATGCCACAGGAAGACAAAATCTTTCCCTCTGAGCTCTCACCTAACTTTGTTTCTTAAAGGACTTCTCTTGTGTTACAGTAATCTTCATTGAGTCTTGGACAGTAAGCACTGTGAGGGCAGGGACAGTGTCTTTACTTAGCATTCCCACTGGTTCCTGGTGTGTAAAAGGGCCTGAGTTCAAATCCTACCTTTGATACTTATTACCTGTGTGACCTTAGGCAAGTCACTTACCTCCCTGGGATTCAGTTTCCTCATATTTAAAATGAGGAGTTTGAACTAGGTGGCCTCATTGGTCCTTTCTAGTTCTAGATCTATGACCCCATGATCCTTTACCTCCCAGGACAATGCTTTGCTCAGTATAGCTGCTCAATAGATATTTGCTGAATTGGATTTTTTAAAAAAGACTTTTTTGGGGGGGGTTGAATCTCATTTAATAGGAAATATCACATTGTTAATGCGACACACACACACACACACATATATATATATATGTATACACATACACATACATAGATACACATATACATATAACACATTTGGACCAAGCAGGACACAGACACATTTGTTATGACAAAAAAAAAATACACTTACACTAAATCAGACAACTTAGATTTTCTTCTTAAAAATTGTATGGTATATGTTTTCAAAATCCATTTTAGGTGATCAGCCCCAAATGTCATGACTGGATTATTACCAGAGCAAACCACAGTGCTATCCACTGGTTGTGAGCAATTAGTGTGAGCAGTTTTCCACTTGCGAATATTTGTGCTACATGAATGACTTTTTGAGTTACTCCCAGGGAATTTAGCTGTTGTTGAGTGCCCACACATCCCCTTATTGTTGGCAGTCCAACACTCCTGTGTTTTTTAAATGGCAAGATTGGGGCAGAGGATTGTCCCAGAGGAAATAATTATAGCCTCCATATAGTCAAGAAACATTACCTACTATGTGCAAGGAAACAGGCTATGCCTGGAGGAGACAAAGATGAAAAACGACATTTTACTGACTTTAAGGGTCTAATGTCTAATAAAAGGATAGGGCAGAGGGTAAGAAATATACAAGAATAAATTTAATAAAAGGTAGGGTGTAAGTATAAGAAGTATAAGTATAATGAACAGTACAGGGAGAAGATATAGAGACAAGTTACATTAGGAAATTTTGAGAAGAGAGAACACTTGAAACTCTTAGAGGTTGGTAAGAAAATGCTAAAGGATTCTTTACTGAAAGGGAATAATGGAAGACTTCAATCACCCTTATTACCTACTTCAAAAACAAAGAAGAGATTTTTCCAGGGTCTCTTGGCTCCTAAGGCCCAAAACAAGAGGCTCACCAAAATCTTTTACCAAAGTGGATCCCTAACCACCTGCCACAGCCACAGATGTTTCATGCTAACCAAAGTCATAGGGATCTAAGCTAATATCCCAATGGTCCCCTAAGTCCATTCTATAGTGTTACCTTACCCTGCCTGCTCTCCTTCCCCTGGCTCACAAATGCATACACAGAGTCACAGAATTAAGGTATCATTAGTAGCTGTGAAATTTTAGGTTATGAAATGTAAGATTCTTTGCCACTGTAGCAAAGGAAATTCAGTGAAATGTTTAAAACGTTTGATGTCAGCGGCTCATATACCCAAAGACTAGGGCTAGTAGAACCCTGCCCCCCCCAAGTAGTTTCTTTCCCTGATGAGGCTAAATTTACACAAAGGGCCCTAGCACTTCCCCAGATGAGGAAATATAGTGATCTGAAGAAATGAGGAGAGGCATAAGCAACTATAATTCATGAAGATTCCACCAAGTGAATATATAGTTAATTGTGAAATAGGGACAGGTTATGTTGAAGAGAGTGTTTCTAAACCCTTGAAGTGCAAGAAAATTGGTTGAGTTTTGGGTGCACCAAACCATAGAAACTTCATATTATCTGGAGTATGATTTAGAGCTTTTCTAGATCTTGGTCAATAAACTCAGTAGTATACATTTTAGTTTTATCCCCTAAGAAATATACCCCAATAGGGCCTACAGTTCAGTAACATTTGGTTAAAAGAGATATTTGACCTAAATTCTAACTTTTAGTATTTCTGTTTGATGTTTGTTTCAAAATAAATTTAACTAGAAGTGAAAGATTTTTGGAAGACAAAATGAAAGTCCCCATATACTTCTAAAAACAACTAGGGGAAAGCAGGTGCCCAAAGACTTATTTCATTCTTAAAATCCAAGGAAATAAATAGCACCTTAATGTCCATTTTTTCTTATCCTGGTTGTTGTTGATTAAATGAATGCCCAGACTTTATGTAAGGAAAGATTAAACAAGGACCATACTTTTTCCTCTGAAAAAAAAAGATACCTATCACTGGACTCACTAATTGAAACAATAAAGATATAAGATAATAGGACTATACCTGTGCCCCGGCAACTCTCTTGAGCCTGTAAGTTGCATAGCACATGGTGTTGACCTGCATTGATAGGATAAGTTTTCTTAATTGGGAGGTAACCCTATTTATACCAATGAAACCACAGGTTAGCTATCTAGAGCTAACAAATCTAAAATTTAAAAAATAAAGGCATACTAATAGTCCACCATTATCTTATTGCTTGGATCAACTCAGAACTGCGTTAAACTCACATAAAATAATCAAGATAGCCATATCCTTTTATAGCTACACAATTTACTTCTTACCTAACAAAGAGATTTGTGCCTCCCCTTCCACATTTTCTTAAAGTGTGTGTGTGTGTGTGTGTGTGTGTGTGTGTGTGTAGGGGGGCGGAATCAGAGGAGTGACAGCAATGTGATGAGCTCCCCAGTTATGGGGATGTGATGGGAACATAAGATATGGGTCATTGTTTAGAGGAAACTGATCCCTGTCTTAGAATAACATTATACTTTGTACTTTAGTTCTTTGTGTTATGCCTTTTCTTTATGATAGACTAAACTCTATGGGGGCAGGGGCCTTGCTTTGTTCATTTATGTATTAACCTCAGCACTTTACATATAACAAATATTCAATAAATATTTGTTAAAAGAACTAATGAATGGAGGAATATGCTCCCTACCTTGATGACAAGAGAAACTAGTCAAGGAATCATAGATTAATTTTCAAATAGCTGAATACTTAGGGTTGTGTAGGGGGTGATTGGATGACCATGGTCCAATTAATTTGAATGTAGAGAAATGGATTAGATGGATTTGATTTGCAAGTTCTTTCAAGTTGTTACTTTCAGGTGGATTTGAGTAAATGAAATTTCACAGAGAGTTGCTCAGCTTCAGAATGATTTTAGGTAGGGTTCTCACAAACAACAGCACTTTAACTGAAAGGGTTTTATTATTTTAATCTGGGGTTTCAAAGAATGTTACAAGCATGAATCCTCACAACATCCCTGTGAGGTAGGTCAAGTCTAATGCAATGCAGCTACTAATTCTACCTTAAAGTGTCAACTTGAAAGGATCTGCAAGTCATGGAAACTCACTAAATTGGAGTCACCCTTGTTTGCCATTTTTAAGCTTCATAACTTTGGTATATGTTGCTTCCCAACTCTTTTAAGATGTTCTTTTTGGACTCAGATGGGTGAGTGACAGCAGAAAGCACTAGTTCCATAGTTTGAAAAAATGCATTTGCATATCACATTTTAATATGTTACTTTTTCAGTTTACATATCGTACACAGAAAGACACAAAATAAACATCCTTTGGTATGACTCAGGATAAAAACTGGGCAAAAAGGAAGAGATAAGCTTAAGAGCTAGCTGGCAAATCCCACCGTCTTGTCCATTATCAAGAATGTCCTGTTCCCAACCCAGCAACAACATTCAGACTTTGAAATGTCAAAAGGAAGATTCCACATGGATTCCATTTGTGATGAGATACATGCTGGAGAGAGAGAGTTTTTGCAAGTAAATGGGACCTGATTTCTCATATGTCTTTAGAGATGAAAACTTAGAAGTGTAGGATCAAACACTGTCCTGCAGAGGACAGAATGTGCATTCGATTCTCTTGCTCAGCAGAGCTCCTGCTGTAGAAACTCCCAAAAACATTCGAGAAATCCTTAAATTGTAATGCCACCAGATGGTCACACAGACAGAGTTCATCATGGAGAGATCAGCAAAAGCCAGGATCATTGTGGTGACTATTTCCAGCCTCCTATGCCCCAGGGAAAGTCGAAAAACAAAACTTTCTGACTTGAATGAAAAAAGGGATGAAGGGGCAGCTGACACATATTGAAACATGTCTTAAAATTACTCTTAATATCTATGGCTTCCTTTGTTAAGTGGGATACATTGTCAGATAACAAATGCATCCTTTTATTTCTTTTATTAAAAAAACCAGGATTTTTTTTTGGTCTCTGGCTCTAAAAGTCATTAACATAAATTGATCATTTTGGGGGAAATTCATTGCTGTGATTTATTTAAATTCACTGAAGAACATCAATGACAAGGGTATTCATTTGTTTTGTTAGAGGTCCTAGGGAAAGGATGGCCCTTTTAGGCTAATTCCAATTTAGACAAGGACATTCACCCTCTGGAAGAAATGGTAATGATGATCTCTAAAAAGAGGTAAGATGGAGGGAATGGGATGTTCCTACAATTTAATGGGATGTGTTGGGAGCAAGATTGCTTCCTGTGAAGATGCTGAAGGTGAGGTGGGCCATTCTACCTACCCTCCAAGATGAAAAAAAGGCAAGAAGGAAAAACTAAATCTTCTGAAATTGGACTTGTGAATTTGCTTAAAATTTTAGGCACTCAAAATGCCATAACCATGCCCACAAATGGCAGACAATGGAAAGCCAACATATGAAAGAAATTTTCCTGGCTTATGTGGGTTTGGTGACATTAACCAGCAAAAAGCAATACTAGATCCCAGTGGGACAATGGGAAATTTCTTGTTTACAGCCGGCCTGTATGGAGCTGGAGATATGCCAAATGTTTTGCAAAGTATTTCTCATCAAGAAATTCAAAAGACAGTCACTGTGTTCTGATGTATTGGCCAAGTTCCAAATTTAGCCAGTCATGTGGTCACATATTTGACCACATAGAGAAGTATGGCTTTATACCATTAAAAAAACACCAACACAGAAAACTGCCTTAACAAAGTATATTCAATTGAGTAACAAAATGCTGCTAAAGCTGTCCGTTTTGAGACTCTAAAAGCTACTTCGTCCATTAGGCACTGCTTTGGATGATGCTACAGACTTTAAAGCGGTTAAATGAGAGGACACCCTCCAGGTGTTAAATTCCATGAAGATATCGCCAAGAGTCTCCTGACGAAAGTGCTAATTCAGGAAGTCACTGAACATAAGCAGGTGCTCTATGGCACTAGCGCCTTGAACAGGGATCCTGTAAAAGATGACATGTGTGTGAAACAAGGTCCTACCCTTTGTGCTAACCTTGGTCTATTGTAAAAGGGTTGGGGGAATGGAGAAGGAACCCAATATAAGTGAGAAACAACATTTTCTTTGTGTTGGTTAATTATGCCAGTCCAAGCAAAATGAACACCAAGCAAACAAGCCCTAATGGTGCTGATAATACCTTACACAGAGAGTAGGAAAGTTAATCAAGAATAATGAATTCTGAGGAAACATGGTTCTCATTAGGCTGATGTTCTCATATGGTGACTGGTCTGGCCTTCTTGGCCTTTTTTTCCCTTTTTGTTAGATAGTTGAATGACTATTCTGACTAGAGCATCAAAGTTTTGAACACACTTTTTCCTTGGGAGAGGGAGAGATAGAATCCCTTCCCTTCTATAATCTGCCCCAGATCTGAACACAGAGGAATTCCTGAAATATCAATGCAGTCACTCTTCTAAATTTTGCCATTAAGTTGTTGATTTGGAACAGGGATTTTGTTCATTCTTGCTTTTTACCATTTTAATTGGCAGGGGTGTAGTGGAAGGACAATCAGAGTTAAGAGAAAGGGAGCTCTGGCCGCTGTTGCAAATCATAAACACAGCTAAAATTATATGTACCATTATGACCACAACATGTTTAAGGAACTGGGGTATTATATTTTTCCAAACTAGAACAGAACATATAAATAAATGTGTTGTTCATAGTTAATAACATTTTGTGGCTATTTACTTGTCCTTCAATGACCATCCTTTAAATAATCAGATCTTATGGGATAGTTTAATTGCTGAAATTTTAAAAAGATCTACTTTGGCATGAATGAAATTAACATATTTTCTTTCTTGTAAACATTCCATAATATTTAGTTGAATAGTTTTTTTTCAAAATTTCTACATGTATTTTTGTATGTGTGTATATATGTATATATGTGTAATATACATTTAAATACTTACGAGCAAATATGTATACACATAGGTATTCATATATAGCCACATGTATTTCTGGAGAGAAAATACTTAGGCTGGAGAAATGACAAGATATGAAAGATGTGATACAATTAAAGAAGAATGAGAGGAAAAATGAGAAAAGAGTAGAATGGGTAATGCTAAGTGGGTAAATAATGGAGATCCTCATATGTGCCATATGAAAGCACTAATCATGCACATGTACTTTTCAGATTAATATTTCTCATTTCCATCCTCACTTTCAATGAACTACTGATTAAAACAACAACAACAACACAACAACAACCACAACTACACCACCACAGAAGAGAGAATTATTTTCATTATATCTTACTTGAGCTCTTGTGAACTGGTGGCCAGCATACTTCGAATGCTTTTGTCAGCCAAAGGGCAGCCAGAGAGACTGTAAGACAGGTCAGGATATCCAAGTAAGTCAACCCTCTAATAAGCAAAAATTTCCCAAACAAACACAACATAAAAAATTAAAAAATTAAAAAGTTTAATGCAGAAAAGCGATGGGGCAAGTGCTGTATATTGAATTTTTGTATTGTCAATTCTGGATATCTTTCAATGTGAACTTTAAGGAATATGTCAGATAATAATTTTTTTTTTGAAATTAATAAGATAAAATGTGCCGTCCTTTTGGTTCAATGTTTGAAAATACTTTGGAAGTTTTCAAGATGCATTTAGTACTAAAAGACATTATACAACACACAGGTTAGCATGCTTTTGAAGGTCAACATATAGCACTTAGAGGGTTAACACATAGTTCAACATTTTTACTTTGACAGCATTGTTGAGGTAAGCTGAAAACAATAAATTGAAAAGACAGAATCCACCATGAAAAAAATGAAGTCACACCTTCTATGTGAGGCGTAATTACCAGTCACATGACCACTCCCATCACACCCTGGTGTTGGACATCTGCCACCAAACAAAAACAAAAACAGCCAAAATAGTAAGTATGTTTTTTAAAAAAAAAATAAATTAAAGAAAAGAAAAAAAAACTTTAAAAAAGTTTCATTGTTTCCAGTTTAGCTGCAATGTCTGCATGGGGATTTAAGCACCCTTAAGAAAAGCTGCAAAATGAACAGGATTAAATGAAAAAAATGGCATTTCCATACACTACAGCATAGTTAAGAACAAGCAAAATACACATTAGCCTCTCACTTTACTGAACTCGCACTTGGAAACATTTATATGCTGCGAATGTCGCATGCTCATACGGCAAGGCATGTACATATTCAATTGTTTAAAATAATCCAAAGAGGGAAAAAGATTAGGAAGAGAAAAATCATTTCACCTCACATTATGCTTACGTTATTAAATCCTTTTTGCTTTCCTTGCATTGAGGATACTTGGGCTTGGGGCTGGGAATGGTCACTTCACCAGGATACCTTCTTTCCTCTAGTGCCTCTTGGAAAGGGTCCAAATCTTCTGGCTGTATACAGGCAAACAGGCATCTATGAGGCTCACAAGACTCCAAAAGGCCACAGAATGCAAATTGCCATTAACGAATATATACTATTTCTTGATTATTTGATTTATCAATGGGCCCAGTCTTCTAACTGTATTTAGAGGTAGCTTGGACAGTGTGCTGTCCACTTTGCCCCAACTTTTGTAATGCTAATAGATTCTTTGCTTCCTTAAATTCACTTTGGAAAATGCAAATTAGACTTTGTTCAAGGAGGGTTACTTTTTTAAAAAAATTGTGATACAGTGTTCTATCAATGGATCTAACTCCCTAAACACTGCAGGGTACTTGGGAGAAGTGACTCTGTGCATAAGCACATATATCCTATAGTTCAGTGTATGGAGTCTTGGATCTGAAGTCAGGAGACCTGACTCCACTTCTTGGTTTACTACCTGTGTAGCCCCTTGGCACTGCAATCTGATGCAATGCAACACATCTATTCTACATAGCATAGGCACTGTATATAAGATGAGGATAATAATACTTCACTACCTGTCTCCTAGAGTTGTGAGGAAAGCAGCTTATAAAACTTAAGGTGTTTTATATGTGTGCATGTGTGTATGTATATGTATGTATTATCAACTATGGAGATCTTTCAATGTGAACTTTAAGGAATGTCAGATAGATGGGTATAGATATATAGACATATACACACACATATGTATGTATGTGTGTGTATATATGCACATAGTAATTGGGTCATTTTTCAGTCATTTCTTACTCTTTGTGACCCCATTTTGGGGTTTTCTTGGCAAAGATACTGGAGTGGTTTGCCATTTCCTTCTCCAGCTCATTTTACAGATGAGGAAACTGAGGCAAACAAGGTTAAGTGACTTGCCCAGGGTCACAGAACTATTAAGTATCTGAGGCTTGATTTGAGCTCATGAAGATGAAGATAGGTCTTCCTGATTCCAGATTTGGCACTCTATGCATTGCACCAATTAGCTCCCCCCCCCCACGTTACTGACCCATAGCATGTAACAGTCCTGGGCATGTGGTACATTCTCAATAAATCTTTGTTTTTGGATTGATCCTTAATACCGGCAATAATGCTTGTCACTACTGCTCTATCAAGATTAAACTTAACATTTAAAACCAAAAAACATTTTGTAGTTGGATTTCAAAAAAGGAAGGGGCACATAAAGAAGTTAGAAACAAATGAGTGTCACGTGACTTTACATACTTATGGCCAAAAGATTCAGGACCAAGAAAAATCCATTTGTGTATTGTCTTGAATTTTAAAATTATTTTTACACAAGAAAAGTATCATGATATAATGAAAACCCCAAACCAAAAATTATTGGGCTGAGAATTCAAAGTCCTGGGATCTATTCTTGACTCCAACCAGCTATGAGACCCAAGACAAGTCACTATCCCAATTGGGCAGTGCAGTTGATTGAAAAGCGCACTGGACTTGGAAATGGAGGGCCTGGACTTGAAACCTAGCTGTTATACAGCTCTAGCAAATTCAATGGATATTCAGTATGTACCCTGCTATGTGCTAGGTACTATGAACACAAAGACACAAATTAACGCTCTTTGCTCTCCAGGGGATACATTCTACTGGGGGTAAGGGGATGATATATGTACATAGGCATAAAAATACATAATATACATAATAAATAATTAAAAGGTAAAGTTGGGAAGAGGGTGCCACTAACAACTAGGAAGATTAGGAAAGCTCTGGGTGAAATAGTATTTCAGCTGGACCTTGAAGAGAGAGACGGGTTCCAAGAGGTGAAAGGAAGGAGAATATTCTAGCTATGGGAATAGGAGAGAGCCTCTACGAAACAATGGAGGCAGGGATGTAATATTGTGCCCTTTCTACTTCTGTCAACTTGAACAAAGTAATTTAACTTCTTTAGGCCTCAAATTCATCTCTCATGAGGGATTACATGACCTCTAAATTCTCTTCCAGATCTAAATCTATTTTCCTCAGTTTCATCACCTGTAAATGAAAGGGTTCGACTAGAAGATGTCTAAGGTCCTTCTCACTTTTGAAAGTCTAGCGTATTTAGCTCCTGAGAGGAAATACCCTACTTTCACAAATGAAATAAATGTGTGGCTGTAGTAGCCAAGAAATTCCTATAGATGGCAATGCAAGATGCATTTAAAATCTGTCTTTGCCTTATTCAACCAAGTATGTTCCACAAACACATGCAGAGTGTATTTTCTACTTTCTGTGACGATGTACAGTGTGCAAATAGTTCTGTCATTTTTAAGTGGTCTCTTATTTTTAATAAAAAAATTGGAAATAAAGCTGCCATTCCACATTTGGAAGTAATGATTTCACACTGTAAATGCTACTAAATATAGCTTGCCATTCAGATTCAGTTCTCTTTAACAATAGCTTAATATTTGGAGCCAAATTGAAGAATAAGGAAGGCAGCCTTGCTGATTAAATAGCCACAGAGACAGCTTCCCAAGGAATCCTCACAAGAATTGAAATTTCCTTTTTTTTCTATTCCTGTGGGAGACATCCTTACTCTGGTACTGGTATATTCCCTTTGTTTTTGAAAAGAAACCTCCATTTCCAAAAGCACAGGAAAAACAACCAGTCCCATAATGCACAAGGTTGCTTCATTTCTTCCTCACAACCAAAGGTTCTTACAACCTGAATGTGGAAATTATAACTGTGCTTTGAAAAAGTCATGGCCCTCAATTACACCTTACTGTGTAACTGCTTTTAACAGTGTCTTAAAAGAATGGTGTATTTATTAAAGGCTCCAGTGTGCTAATTTGTATTCTAAGTATTCTGAGCATTTTAAGGCTTTTCTTTTCTTTTTTGAGAATAGGCAAGGCCATTGGATTTACACCCAGATAGAACTTTAGAGATTATATTTTTTAACCTTCTCAGTTTACAAGCCAGGGAACCTCAACTAAAAAAATGACTTGCCAAAGGTCACACTGGTAGTAAGTACTTAGCAAAGTGGAGAGATGCACCCAGCTCCTCTGACTCTAAACCTGCTGCTTTTCCACTGTACCAGGCTGCCTCACTTACCTTTTTAGTGCTGGCAAAAATAAGAAATGCTTAATAGCCATGTAAGTATGCAAGAGATTAATTTTAATCCTCTACCTGAAAAGAAAACCTTGTATTGTGTAAAAATGTCATTCTGATCACTTTGCTTATGCAGAATGTGTTTATGAATTAATTACAATTTTTTGATGGGAGAAAAATATCTGCTAAAACACACTAGCTAGAAAATACAATTTATAGTTGGAAATATTGACTGATGAGTTTTAGATATAGCCACAGCTCTACTAACAAATTTCCAAGGACTAACCAGCTAATAGTCTCTTTTAAGGAAACGATTCATTTTCTCTTCACCCAAACACATGGCATTTGTCTTGCTTTCAGATAGATTTTAAACCATGTGATCTGAAATAATCAGGTTGCAATGAGCTGCTCTAGATGAAAAAGACATACATTAATCTCTTTGGAATCATCTTCATCTATCCTTCTGGGTTTCATTTTGGTGTAGTCTACTGGCAAGTCCCAGCAGTCACCCTCATTCAGCTGGAAACACCGATTGTTCATCACTGCCTGTCGCTGTGGTGACATTGGCTCTAGAGGTGTCAAAATGGTACAGCACCCATCTCGTTGTCTCTGCTTGTTCATGCTTAGATCCAAAGTTCCGTTTTCATCAACTTCCATATCAGGATTCTGTCAGAAGAAAAGAAACACTGTTAATCAACTTAAAAGAGATAAATAACACAATGACTTAACTTGTTGCCTCTAAGCGTTTCTTGCAATGAATACTGCTTTAAATGATGTAACATTCTCAGTTAATTTAGAGTTCAGGCACTAAGTCTCCTTGCAGAAGAGGGTTATACAACACAATGCTGATGTAGAAAGATAGGGCTTGGCAATTTCCTACCCCCACAGGTGTGAAATTAGTCCCATATTTTTAATAATTTTTTCTGCTTCCTGACTTACTCGGGTGGGGAGGGGCAAGCAAGATTTTCAAAATGAACATCTGCTTTAAGTTGATTTCAGATTTAACACCTGATTAAGTGATCAGCTTAGTAGCTAACCAGTTTTTTTTTCTTTCTAAGATGCAGGATGTTTTTGCTGCCTTAAAACTAATAGTCCAAGAATGGAGGAGGGAAGGGGTTGGAACAAGGGTGAATATTTACAATTTCCTCACTAAAACAAGTTTGCTAGCTCAAATAAAAGAGAACTGCCTTTACAATGCATGGATTCTTCCATGGATTAAGCTCCCACCTATCATAGCTTCCCCTAAGAAAGCTACCTTGTTGGCTTAGGAAAAATAAAAAAAATAAAAAACAAAACAACAACAAAACCTGGTAGTTGCATTACCTACAGCAGCTGATGACCTGTGAAGCACAGGGTGATTTTTTAAAATGATGCTTTGAATTAAAGCAAGAATTATTTAGAACTTGTCTTTCAGCATGAGAGGAGGGGGGAAGATAAGGGGAGAAAGAAGAGCAGGAAAGAGCAAGAAATATAAGAATACCCACAACCCCCCTCCCTTTTTTTTCTCCTGACAGTGACATTTTCTTAAACAAAATTTTGATTTCAGAGCTGGTGTGAAAGCTACTGCCTACTCAAACGTCTAGCAGCTATCTCTCCTCTGGATGTAATAACATACAGGAAAGGCACTTGGGATGAAAATCCCTTCCTCTGGGTTATTACCTCAATAAATTATACCGTATTATTCTACTTGAACACCTATTGTCAAAGCTCATTCCTGATTTCAGCTTTGATGCTAATTTATGGCCCTGTAATGTATTTATCCTCGCAAACCTGCCATTTTAATAAACTTAGTGAGGGTGGTGGACCTGGAAGGGGGGGTCATTGGATTTTCCCCCCTACAGAATCTCTTCCGTCCTAGTCCTTAACCTATCCACCATTTCATCAGCATCGATCACAGCGAACACTATTCGCAAGCCACAAGAGCCTCCCCAATCTATAGAATAAAAAGCCATGAATATAAAAGGAAGCATTTGAAAAGGTAAAGTTACTGACCTTTCGGCATGCATACAAATTAAGATTATTTTTTAAAAAATACTACTGTTAGGGCTGTGAGCTCATTATGCATTACCAAGAAGCTTTAAACAACAGGAGGAAAAAAAAATCTGTTTTTCTGGAGAAGAGTTAAACATGTCTGCCAGTTCAGCTCTAAGAACACAATGCTGCTTCCTCTGCACTGCATCTCTATATTAAGCCATCTAGTGGCCTTCGGAGGTAGCTCTTTGCTGGGTCGCTGGTGCATTTCAAATACTCATTTCCCTTCCTCCACTGTCCGCAGGAGAAACCAGTCAATTTCCATGGACCTCTGCATCTCCTTACCACCACCACCACCCAATCCAAAACTCCATATCACCACCTCAATACCAGACTCGTATAGCATTTTAGCATCTGTAATGATTTTGAATACTGAATGCCTTTGATGGTTAAATTAACGAGGAAAGGTCAGTGTGCTCCCCACCTCCATCAAATTTTTCCCCGTTGTTTCCTGGGCACTGGTTAATGCCCTGAGGGGAAAAACCCACTGGACTTTTTTGGCGGGGAGGGGGAAGTGGCGCTTTGAAGACTTACTATTGTACGAGTTAGAAGTCACACCCACTGGCTGTCTTTTTTTTTTTTTTTTTTGAACTTCATCTAGGCTTTGCAGCCTTTCAAAGAAGATGCATGAAACCAGACGTCTATAGAAATGACAAAAAAGACTTCTAGGCTGAAATCTTGGGGAACGATTGAGAAGTACTCCATGCATAGCTATAAAAACCTCCTAGTTTCTATTTCCCACATATTTTTAAAAATAATAATAGCGTGGTTAATGCCTGTGGAAGCAAATCTGGGCTTAAAAAAAATTTAAAGATGCTTGTATATACCGTTATTGGCCCCACAGATAAGCAAATTAAAACTACACATTCCTTTCACTTCCTCTCTTCCTGCCCCTCCCGCTTTTAAAGGGCTAAACCTTGACCCAGGTTTCTCGGGCTACCGCTGGGGAATCTGCCCCATCATCTTTTATTTATTTCACTGCATTCCAAAAGGTTTTCGCTTTTCATTGGTGGCAGAGCCAGAGCACGAGGAGCGGGCTGGAAAGCCCATGCCTGCTCCGCCCGCATGCGTCGGTGCAGCGCGCGCAGCAGCTGCGGGGGACCAGCGGGGCGGGCAGTCGTTACCCGGGCACAGAGGTCCTGAGGTTTGGTGGAGAGGTTCTGAGGCATCTCCCGGCAGCGCGTGGACAGATTCAGGATGGCCGTGGCGGCCATGTGTGCTGCCTCCATGTCGTGCGTGTAATCAAAGCTGCTCTTGCTGCAGGTGCTGCTGGCGCTGCTGCCGCCTCCGCAACTCATGTTGCTGCTGCTGCTCGGGGCATAGCTGCTCGTGGTGCTGCTGGTGGGGCTGGAGTTCTTGCAATACCGTTTAGCTGGAGAGACAGAGAGAAAAAAGCCCAAGGGTGACCTGCGAGGAAAAGCACCCTCCGAAAATGGAGGAAAAAAAAAACTCCAATCCTTTCGCCATCCTCCCATCCCCCACCCTCTTTCCACCCGCTCACCCTATAAAGGATGAAATAAACCAACAGCAATTTCTTGGAAAGGGGGTGGTGGGGTGTGATATTCTTAATGATATAAAATGGACTGATGCATAAAGAAAAAAAAATGCACATTTCTCCTCTTGTAGAGTATGTTTGGGAGGCCAGAGATTTCAGACGGACATTAGAGACCATCTAGTGCAACGCCTTCATTTTTAGACAGGAGGGAATTGAGGCTCAGAGAGGGCCAAGTGACCCACCCAAGGTTGCACAGGTAGTATTCAAGCTGGTACTAAGACTCTAAATCCATAGCTCTGTGTACCACAGCGAAACTGGACATTACTTAACCCGTGCTTGGAACCGAAGATGCTAAGTTTTGTATCTGGGAAAACAGGGTAGGTTATTCAAGAAAATATAACTGGGCAACTGGAGGAGAAAGGGTGAAAGTAGAGGTTTGGAATCACGGGGACTTGGAAATGAACTAGATATTAATCCATCCCAGCCCCTCCCCCCCATTTTACAGATAAGGAAACTAAGGCACTGAGAGGGGAATTAACTTGCCCAAGCTGCCACTCAAAAGTCAGTGGCAGGGGTGGAATTCAAACCCACACCCTCCGAATCAAAATTCAGTGCTCTGTTCAAAATGGAGGAGGAATGTTCAGGGGATAGGAAGCATGGAATAACGATGAAGAATAATACCCATTCATAGCTTCGACACAAACTGTAATAACGTATAGGAAACAAGCAACTGTGCCTGACAGTCTGGTTAGAGGCACAAGGGAAATGGGGCTTTCTCTTCACGTTAAGGATTGCTCATAAGCTCATTTGGGGAATAGGACCTTCCCAGATCACTCATCTGTGAAGCGATTGGCTGGCCTACATTCGGAGGCATGGGGGCTGCAGAGTGGTACCAGAAGCTCACTGTGATGACATGTCGGTGACCCAGATTCACAAGAGACCTGGGGACTGCTGTTCCTCGGGCCAACAGAGACTGTGCCCTTTGTGAAGGTGAGGGGATGGATTTCTGGCTCAGAATGCTAACCAGGCAATGTGACTGGTGAGTCTGTCTCCTTGAAAGGAGAGAGGAAATGTAATGCTCATAACCAGCAAGAAAGGTCAAAAGATGGGAAAGGCAGAGGGAGGAGGAAACTACAGTCACATCTGGACACTAGCAGGCTCAAGACAGATTTCTAAACATGGCTACTAAGAAGCATTCAAAGACAAACTCTACCTACTACATCTCTCACAATCTTAGGATTTTAATTGTCTCCTCACTATTCTGCACAATACTTACCTTCATGGGAAGGCTTTTGTTTGCTTATTTTTTCTTTGAAAACTCATTATCAGTAGTAGTCACACAAACACTTTATAAGTACTATTAAAAAAAAACTTTAAAACTCCGTTATTATGTGGATGAGAAAATGATGGAGAGATGTCTTGATCAATGTTTTATGTCACCGAATCTCCTTGTACTACCATATTTTTCACATAAGTCATTCAATCTTCAAGCACTGTGATGTGGTGAATAGAGCACTGGAGTTGGAGAAAGGAAGACCTGAGTTCAAATTCTGCATCAGACACTTACCAGCAGTGTGACCTTAGGCAAGTCACTTAACCTCTCCCAGCCTCAGTTCCCTTATCTATATAATGGGGGGTTTGGCCCTTAAGGTCCCTTCCAGCTTTAAATCAATGATCCTGTGACCTATTTGATTTTGGTAACAGCACTCAACCTCTAACCCTCAATTTCTTCATCTAGTAAAAATAAGAACTAGTTGGCCTCTGAGGTCCTTTCTAGCTCTAGGTTTAGGATTCTGTAACTACACGAATTCTAAGTTCTCTTGCAGTGCTAAAGTTCATGATTCCATGACTTGAAATCAAGTTCTGGATTCAAAACTTGCTAGCTATGTGGCCCTAGACAATTCATTTCCCTGTGACTCAATTTCATTAATTGTAAATGGAGAAAATACTTGTATTACCTTCTTACTGAGTTGTTAGGATGAAAATGCTTTGTAAACTTTAAGGTGCCATTTAAATGTGAGATCTTAGTGTTTACATATTATATTAATATGTCTAGAGTGGTACATAGATATGTCTACAAATATACATATATGTGTATAGACACATGCCCCGCCCCGCCCACACACACATAGGCACACATACACATATGGCCCAGACTTGTGATTTGAGTAAGAATTTTCCAGTGAGGAAATTCCCTCTACTAATGCAGGTCAGCACTTGCTTTGCCAGGGACAGTCTTAGAGAGATACCTGGGACTCTTGAAACTAAGTGAGTTGCCCAGGGGTCACAGTATCAGTACATGTTAGAGACAGGACTTTCACTCCATTCTTCCTGACTCCTAGGCTGGCTCTCTATCCGTTATGCCACACTATCTCTCATTATTATTAATAATTTTAATAAAATGTATAGACAGAAAGATGGCTTATTTCTACTAAAGACCAGGTAAATGTCATAGATTCAGAGCGGGAAGGGGAATACGTATTTACTACATGGTATGAATTTGGGGATACATGCAGTACTCCTACTCAAAAATCTTTCCCCCTCTTATTCCTGAATTCCCATCATTAGAATTATATTCATTTGTGTTCAGTGTTATCTGACCTTGTCATCATCTTTTAAAGTGTAAATGCTCCTGGGAGGAGTACCATATTCAATCTCTAACATCCTAGTGTGAATGAGTTTTCTTATGTGACAGGAGTCATGGAGAGAGCATATGAACACTAAACACCTGGGGAAGGCAGAGGGTACTGACAAGGGATGGAATTGACTAAGGATTTGTGTCCTTTCCAGTTTTGCCCACAGCCAGGCCTGCTCCTTGCTGTCGGAGCCTTGGACTGGAACCTGGCCACCTGCACAATCTCCTTCATGTCCTTTAGGCCATCACTAATGCCACTACTGTGGGGAAGGCTGCATTTGTAATGGAAAAGAAGATAGGAGAGAGGGAGAGAGAGAGAGGGGGGGGGAGAGTGAGAGAAGGGGAAAGAGAGAGACACAGAGAGAGAGAGAGAGACGGGGGGGGTGGAGAGGAAAAGGAAGGGAGGGAGAGAGAGAGAGAGAGAGAGAGAACACAAACTAGAATGAACTATCTGTATGTGACAAAAAGGACTGCCATTCTAAGGAGAGCAATCCAATAGTCCTGCTCTTCAGTATTTCTCAGTGTAAAGTGAGAACTGGAAGAAACAATGTTTGTTGAGAGATAGTGAGAAAAATGCCCTTGAATTATTAGAATTAAGGCTGTACTGTCAAGGTATTATTGTGACAAGGTCAGTCTATACTGAATAGGTGGTATCTTTTAATTTTTAAAAACTTGGTATAGAATTTCCTTATCAGTCACGCAGTGGATAGAGGGCCGGATCTGAATAAGGAAGACTTCCCGAGTTCAAATCTGCCCTCAGACACTTGCTAGCTCTGTGACCTTGGACAACTCACTTAACCTGTTTGCCTCAGTTTCCTCATCTGTAAAATGAACTGGAGAGGGAAAGGGCAAACCACTCCAGTACCTTTGCCAAGAAAACCCCAAATGGAGTCACGAAGGGTCAGACATGACTGAAATGACTAAACAGCAATAACAACTAGATATGCCCTTCTTTATGTTATTAATCAATAAACATTTATTATGTGCCAGTCACCAGACATATGATTTATATCACAGGGCACTTCAGTTGAAGAACTTGCTCTACCAGTGTAGATCAGCACTTTCTAAAGCAACTTACAGCATTAATGTGAGTTACTTAGGGAACTGACAAGTTCCATGATTTCCCAGGGTCACACAGGCAGTATTGTTGGAGGTAGAACGTAACCGAGGTCTGTCTTGCTGCCTCTGAGGCTGGCTGTCTATCTGCTATTGCTATGTTACTTCTTCAAGTCTTAGCGTAGTCTAAGCCATTTAATATATTTATTTATTGGTTTGGTTCCGTACTCTCTGTATAGAAATTCAGAGACTTAGAGAATTGCCTGGGGGAGGTAACTAGGAAGTTGAGTGACTTGCCACTATGTGTCAAAGGTAGGCCTTGAATCAAGACTTCCCAGTCTAATTTCCAGATTGACATTCTCCACATTACATGTGCTGAATAATTCAAAATCAAAGGGTTTTGGAAAGAAAATGATAAGAGAGAAAACAATGGCCTAGGTTTAGTTGGAAAGAGACCACTAGTATAGTTAAATGAGGGGACAGAGGGATTTGGAATTAGAGGAAAGGCATCTGAAGTTCCTTCTAGTACAGAGAGTCTGTGAGTCTGGGTCTAATTCTGTTTCTGCTATGTGTATGACTTTAAGTCTGGATTTCAGTGTCCTTAAACATCTACTTCAGGCTGTATATACACACATAAACACGCATATGTTTATATATATGTATATATATATCTTGAAGAAGTATACGTATATCTACGTATGTCCGTATATACATGTATATAATGTCATTATACTATAGATGACTAAATTAGAGCAATAAACTCCTCCCTATGAGGCAGGTACTACAGGTATTATTGATTTCCGTTTCCTAGATGCTGAGGCTCTGGGAGGTTAAGCCACTTGCCTGGGGTTACCCAACTAGTAAATGTTATACTTGGGATCTGAACTCAGATCTTTTTGACACCAAATCCAGTGCCTTTCCTACTTTTCCTGTCAAAGCTATTCAAGTGCTGAAATAGGTAAGGTCTCTTATTCAGTGTATCTGGTTCAGATATTCCCAAGATAAGGCCACAGAAAAACGATAACCAGGGAGTACGTGGTCCCTGGCTAATATGGGACCATGGTGGGGAAATATATGAGTAGGGGCTACCATGCTGAATGCCTCTTCATGAAACCCCACCTCAATTAGGAAATACAGGACAACTAGGAATATTGAAAGACTGGGAATTAACTCCCTCCTCCCATCCCAGACTGGTGACACTGTAGGTACACTCTGGAAGATTTGTGCTTTATGTAACAGATGAATCATCAAGGCTGTGACCACTTAACATAGCTTCATGGTTTGTTTTTTTAAAGTAGAGTTATGCCTTACGAATACAGACTCAATTCTTTTGCAGGTTAGGTTATTCCAGGTGGGGGCTGAAGTTGACTTTTGCACATCAGTGAAAAACTATTTTGTTAAGCAGTTTAATTATGGGAACTGAATTGCAAAATATTAATTTACTTAAGAGAGGGTAGGGGAACTTGTTTTCTATCAGGGCCACTGACCTCAAAGAAAAAAACTAAATCAAGTGAGTAATAATCTGCCTTTTTAAAAAAAGACAGTAGAAAAGATTGCACTCATTTTGCTTCAAAATAAGTGCAAAGCATACACAAAACTCTCTCTAGTTATGTAACTCTTTAATACATGCAGCATATAATATTGTGCATTATAGTCATCTGATATGGTATCATCCCTTTACTAGATAGACCATAAGTTCCATGTGAGCAAGAGCTATTTCTTATCTTTGTTTCTTCCTCCAACATCTAATATAGTGTTGTTCTGCAAACAGGAGTTACTTAACAAATATTATTTTAGACAAAATGAAATCTATACATACTTCAGTTTTATGTGAGGGCCACATTTGTGTTAGGAGATCTCCCAAACAATCAAATCACATGATTTACGTGTTGCTATATATTTTATAAGTACAAAGAATATGTTATCTCTAAAGGAAAGTAAGTCCTTCATTTATGATTATAGTATTTTGTATTTGTATATGGTAATAGATTCTAGAGCATTTTCCATCCATTATCTCATCAGAGGCTTAAAACTCTGAGGTAGGAAGAGCAAACGTTGTTCTTTTTATGATACAGGTGAAGAAACTGAGGCTCACTCATTTCTAAAATATATAGGGAACTGAGCCAAATTCATAGGAATAAAAGCCATTCCCCAATTGAGAAATGGTCAAAGGATATGTACAGGCAGTTTTCAGAGGAAGAAATTAAAGATGCCTACAGGCATATGAAAAAATGCTCTAAATCGTTATTGATCAGAGAAATGCAAACCAAAACAACTGTTAGGTACCACATCTCTCCTGTCAGATTGGCTAAAATGACAAAACAGGAAAATGGTAAATGCTGGAGAGGATGTGGGAAAATTGGAACATCAATACATTGTTGGTGGAGTTGTGAACAGATCCAGCCATTTTGAAGATCAATTTGGAACTATGCTCAAAGGGCTATAAAAATGTGCATACCCTTTGACCCAGCAATACCACTCCTAGGGCTATATCCCAAAGAGATCACACAAATGGGAAAGGGACCTGTATGTACAAAAATATTTATAGCAGCTCTTTTTGTGGTAGCCAAGAATTGGAAATCAAGGGGATGCCCATCAATTGGGGAATGGCTAAACAAGTTGTGGTATATGAATGTAATGGAATACCATTGTGCTATTAGAAATGGGGAAGATACGGACTTCATAATAACCTGGAAAGACCTATATGATATGATGCTGAGTGAGAGGAGTAGAACCAGGAGAGCACTGTACACAACCACAGACATATTGATTCTGTGATGACTAACTCGCCTCAGCAATACAAGGCTCAAAGATACCTCTAAAGGACTCATGATGGAAAAAGCTAGCTACATCCAGAGAAAGAATTGTGGAGTATGAATGCAGACTGAGGCAAACTATTTGCTCTCTTTTTTTTCTCTTCCTTTTTTGGTTTTGTTCTACTCTTTCATGATTCATTCCATTGGTCATAATTCTTCTTTGCAACTTGACTATTATGTAAATAAGTTTAATGCTAAGGTTTACATAGAATCTATATCAGATTGCAAGCCTTCTTGGAAGAGGAGGAGGAGGGAAGGAAAGAAAATTTGAAACTCAAGAACATGTAGAACTAATTGTTGTAAACTAAAAATAAAAAATCTAATTAAAAAAAAAGAAACTGAGGCTCAGAGACATCAAGTGATTTGCTCAAGGTCATAAGACTAATGTGGCAGAGCCAGAAAGAGAAAACAGGGCTTCTGACATCTCACCCTGTAATCTTTCTATTACCTCCCATCTGTCCTTGGGTGAGAATGTTTGAATAATCTTGAATACTTGTAGGTGCTTTTATCATTTTGTTTGGATTACTACTTTGAAAAAAATTATCAGCAACTTAGAATAATAATTAAAAAATATACAGCAAACCAAAATAAGTCCAGGTTTGAAATTTTCCTAAGAACACCACCATTATCAATGGCATTGCTTATTGCCTGGAATTAGGCCATAGGACTCAGGTTCTCCTGCCCATTGTGAACAGGCAATTAGATTGCCGATAGCTTACTGGAGCAGAAAGAATTTCAAAACCCCTAATCAATCAAATGTGACAATAGTTAATACTGGCAAAACATGTACCATGTAAACTAAATTGAAATGATCATTTTTGGTTTTATACATAGTGCTTGGCACATAGTAAGGGCATAATAAATGATTTTTCATTCATCCATTCTTTAAAATAAGGGAACATTCCTGTCCTTTTAAATATATTAGCAAATGAAAGCACTTTTATTAATATTCTATTTGTAAGCCACTCAAACCAATAGTAGCAATAGTACTAGCCATTTGGCATTTGCTATATTTATTCACATGATCACCCCTTTCTCGCCCAACCCCAAATCTGGTATATTGTTCGTTGTTAAAACAGGATGGGACTGATGAGGACAGGATTACGTGACAAAGTTGTTTTTGTTGGCTGCTGCTAGTGCTGACATAATCCTCGCACTCCTTATTCCTAGCCCTTGAAGTTTTGAGAAGACTAAATAAGAGCAGTTCAAGAGGTTTCAATAGTGACCAAAAACATGCTGCCACCTACTTTCAGCAAACAGAATCACTGATGCCTTTTAATGCCAACCATGCACATCCATCCATTCATTCCTGCTATGTACACAACAGAGTTCTAGCAGCTAGGGAAAATCCGATTCAGTTCTACTCTCTGTACTGTTTCTTCATCTATCCAATGAAGAGCTTGGCAGGTTTCTTTTGACCTGCCCTTCCTTCCTCCCTCCCTCCCTCCCTCCCTCCCTCCTTCCTTCCCTCATTCCCTCCCTCCTTCCCTCATTCCTTCCCTCCCTCCCTTCTTTCCTTCCTTCCTTCCTTCCTAGCCTTCCCTCCTTCCTTCCTTCTTTCTTGTCCTTCCCTTGTCTCCCCCTCTCACCTAGACTAGAAGTATAGGGGGATTCATGGGCTGATCCCACTACTAGATGGCAGGCAATTGGCAGAAAATCTGACCTGCTCCATTTCTGACCTGGGCCAGTTTGCCTCTTTTTAGACACTTTGGTTCCCTCTCCTCCCCACCGGGGCTCACCATATTAATGCCAAACTTAGTGTGGACATCAGATTGACATGGTCCATTGCAGCTCAGAAGTCAGAAACTCAAGAGATCTGCTGGTAGCTGGGATTATAGGCTTGTGCCACCATGCTTGTCGTGACTTATTCTTACCAAGCCTTTAAAAGTATCCTATAGCTGTTTATAGCCACAGCAGTGCACTGTACCAGAAAAGAAATTATTTGGAGAACACTCTGCTCTCAAATATACTCATCCCTCAACTAAGGGGCAAGAAGGAACGATAACCTAATGGAGTGAAATGTCTGAATAGTAAGGTATGCTAGCTGTGTATTTTTAGTTTTGGTCTAGATATGTATTTTTAATGATATGGAAAATGCCTCCAACCAATGAAGATGAGCAACTTGTATATGATGTGAAGTATTAGAGAGTTGCTTGAGGTGCTGAGGGTTTAAGTGTCTTGCTTAAGGACCACACTGCTGGAATGCATCAGTGGCAGGACTTGAATCCAGTGTGTCTTGATTCCAAGGACTGTGATAGCCATGACATAGCTAGCCATGATGTTTCTCATGGCTAGGTATGTACAAAAGTTAAAAAAAACTGTTGAACCTGAAATATTTTTACAAGTTTCCAACATATGCAAGAGCCTTGCTTGCATTTGTTAATGACTCCTCCAATCTCCTTTAATGTTCCTTCTAGTTCTAAGTCCATGGTCCTAGGATGCTAAAGATGTCATTCCTTCTGATGCTTACTATATATTAGGTTCCTGAAGCAAATGAATTACCATGTTCTTACAGGTACAAATCTGTATGAAAATCAGACCCCAAAGTAAGAGAATAAAGAGCTCGAATGTATTAAAATTCTGTTAGGCTACTCTAATCTGTTTTAGACCCAGAGTTTCTCCAATGTAGGTCTGAGGTGAATGTGAATGAAAATATCTGTTCAATAATCCTCTGAAGCTGTCTTTACCTTCCTGGAGTGTATAATGAGTATAATAGGCTATTTGAGGTCTTTTGTTTCTGTATTTCTTCATGCACGCCTTTGAGTCCTTTTGCATCTGATAAATTTTCCATGGTAGAAAAAATAATAACAACGAACAATAATAATAATAAAGCATTGTAAGGTAGCAAAGCAATTTACAAATATTATTTCATTTTATCCTCAAAACAATGCTGGGAGGTAGCTATTGTTATTATGCACACTTTCCAGATGAAGAAATTGAGACAGACAGCAGTTAAGTGACTTAACCCAGACTCAGTCAGCTGGTGTCTGAGGCTGAACTGGGGTCTTCCTGACTCCAAGTACAACACTCTATCTGCTCTGCCACCTAACTGCCTGATTGCTGGTTCTTTTGAACCTGTACTCACATTTTGGTGAAACCTTAGACATAAACATGCCTAAGCTTTGTTTTAGTGATATCCCCAGAGTTTTCTTCCAGGGTGGGATCACCAAGCTAAAGTGAGAGAAAAACTTAACCTTCTAGGCTACCCCAAGGCGACTCTTAATCCATGTGAGTACACAGCTTTGGGAGGAGGACCCATGGTCTATGGGTGTAATTATTAAAGTGCTGATCTTAGAGACAGGAAGACCTGGGTTCAAATTCTGCCTGAGAGATGTTAAGTGCCTTGCTCAGAGTCACACAACTAGTAAGTGTTAAACACTCAGTTTCCTCAGAGAAGATTGGACCAGATGACCTCTATGATCCCATTTTAGCTACAAATTATGATCAAATGATCCATGTAGATTATCTTAGGCTCTTCGCACATGCTAATTGGTTCTCCTCTATCTGGTCATTTGAAATAGGATCTTATTATTGCAGCAAGCTCTCCAAGCAAACTGCAATTTTGAAAGGAAATTCTTCCATGGAAAAGAGAAGGCTTTTTTGAAAGGAGTTTTTCCCACAAATTACTTATGGGATATAGATGCATCCATTTGTTTGACCTACTTCAACGAACTAATCACAAAGTATTTCTAGAGTACCTCTGATATGTTCAGCGTTGCTGTATGTATTATGTGATACGGTAGAAGACTGAGACCCTACCCTCAAGGAGCTTACAATCTATCTAGTATGGGAGACTAGACATAAACATATGAAGCAATTAACTGAGACAACTTACAATAAATTACTAAATTTTATGTTATAGACAAAGAAATAAGATAATTTTTAGGACATTAATTGTATGGTACAGATAATTATTGCATAATAAGAGAAGGGAGAGGTGAACATGGGTTAGAACTTTCAGAGAAACTTTACAGGGGAGACGGCATTTAGGTTAGAATTTGAAAGACAGATAGAATAGTGGAGAGAAGATTCTAGGTAGGGGAAAGAGGATGGGTAAAGTCAGTAAGATAGAAAGGCTCAGATAGTATATGTGGACAAATATAGATGGATTAGGCAGTATAACAAGGAGACTGACCTTATGAAAGCAATGTTATAGGAAGTTTCATCAGAGTAGTAGGTGTAGCATAGAACACAGGGAAACTGGAAGCAGAAAGACCAGCTATAAGGGAATTGTAGGAATCTAGGACTGAGCAGAGCAGTATTGTAACTAAGGTCATGATGTTGGGAAAAGAAAAAGATGAATTTGAGTTATGCAGACTCATAGATGTGGAAAAATGAAGAAAAGGAAGCGGTCAAAGACAACAGAATCACATAACTGTAGATATAGAGCTTCAAAGAATTTCAGAAATCATCCAGTTTTAAAGATTTTTTAGAAGAAGAAATTGAGACCTTCTATGGTTAAGTGACTTGTCTAAGGTCAAGGAGGTAAATAAATGGCAGAGCCAGGATTTGACTTTGAATTTTGTGACTCCAAGTTCATTGCTCTTTTACAACAGAGTTCAAGGATCTAGATCCATAGTTAACTTAAAAGTCAATGAATCAAACCCTTTATCTTACAGATGGGGAATTTGAGGTCCAGAGAGATTAAATGATTAGCCTAGGTCCTCTGACTCTAAAGCCTCCTCCATACATTGCCTTCAGGCTATTGAAAATGAGAATAAAATGAACATGAATAGAAAATTTAGGGAGTCATTGTAGTAATAGATGTTGATGAATATGGTTTTGGAAAAGGGGAGTTTGGGATGATGGAGTAATAGCCAAGAGGGAGATAAAATATGAAAGTAGAGCTAAGGTGAGGGTAGATGAACTTATCGAGTGTTTAAGTGTAAAGATGACCAGAAATTTGAGGACATAGTCTTGGCATGTACAAAGAGTCAAAGAATAAGAAGACAAAAAAGAAGCAAAGGGCATAAAGGAGAAGTAAAGAAGTAAGAACAGAATCTAGGAAGTAGAGTGCCATGGAAGTCAAGAAAGCTTAGTCTTCTAAGGAGTAAGTAGAGATCAAGGCATCTTGGTAGATAGAGTAGAAAACATGTGAACTTGTAGTGCCAAACTTGTGGTGATGGGAGCTGAGTTTTAATCCTGGGTCTGACACTCACAACCCACATGACCTTCTGCCATCTTAACCTTTCTCTCCTGTAAAATTAGGGAATTGGATAAGGTGACTTCTGAAGTCTCCTCTAGCTCTAGATCTGTAATCTTGTGGTTATATGGTCTTATGATTGAAAGCTTATGGAGAATTGAGGAAGTATTGTAGGTCTGGAGACAAGCAAACAAGAAATACCCTGGCTCCTTTCCACCCAAAAGTGAAAAAAGGGAAGAGAATTGAGTCTATAAGCAAGAATGAGTGCGAATTTGTTTCCTGGAAATTTCTAGAAGGTACAATTAAAAGTATGGTTTCACAACATTTAAAAAGGGAAGCAATGATCCTAAAGATCATAATACTTTCATCAAATACACGTCATGCCAGACTGAACTATTTTCTTTTGTAGGATCACTAAACTGGTAGATCAGAGAAATATTATATATGCAATTTACACATTTCAGCAAAGCACACAACATATTTCTTTTGTGCTATTCTTTTGGACAAGATGGAAAAATGTGGGTTAAATGTTAATACAGTTAAGTGAATTTGGATTTGGTTGAATGACTGGACCAGGGAGTAGCCATTAATAGGTCAATGTAAACTTGGAGTAATGCCTCTAAAGATCTGTATTTATTCCTGTGCTTTTCAATATTTTTTATCAATGATTTATATGAAAGCATAGTGTGTTCTGTAAATGGAACAAAGCTGGGATAGTTAACACGTGGGATGAGAGTCAAGATTAAAAAAAATTCTTCAGATCCTTGTACAATGGGCTGAATTAAATAAGATGAATTTAATAGGGCAGCTAAGTGGTGCAGTAGGTAGAGTGCCAGGCCTGGAGTCAGGAAAATGAGTCTTCCTGAGTTCAAATCTGGCCTCAGACACTTACTAGCTGTGTGATCTTGGAGAAGTTACTTAACCCTGTTTGCCTCAGTTTCCTCATTTGTAAAATGAGCTGGAGAAGGAAATGGCAAACCACTTCAGTATCTCTGCCAAGAAAACCTGAAATGGAGTCACGAAGAGTGAGACATGACTATAAATGACTGAACAGCAACAACAAATAGAGGTAAGTGTAGAATTCTACACATAGGTTAAAAAAAATCAACTTCACAAGTACTTAATCTAGGAAACAGTTAAAGTAAAAAAAATCTGAGGATTTTAGTTGATCTGTGGGGGATTATTGCAAAAAATAAGCTCAAAATAAGTCAACAGTGATCATGCCAGATTTCAAAATAAAGCAAAACAAGTCTTATGTGATTTTAAGGTATATTGAGGCTGTCGGAATTTAAAACAAAACAAAATAAAAACTGAAAAAATATAAATAATTTTCAGCTGTAATAGAGTGCTAGAACCTACAACCAGGTCAGTGACAGTTGCACTAGTCAGATAATGTCTGAGGTATTATGCTCATTTTGTGGTAAGACATTTAAGGAAGGGTATTTACTAGCCAGAAGGCCTACAAATATGGTAAAGGGTCTTAACATCAGGTCAGATTGAAGAAATTGGAGATGTTTACTCTGGAGAAGAGAATATTTATGGGGCGGAGCTTGACATTTGTTTTCAAGCATTTCAAGGTTGTTTATGTGGAAGAGGGAGTCAATTTATTTTGCTTAACCCTAGTGGAGAGAACTAAGGCCAGTGGAGAGAACTTACAGAGAGATAGATTTAGGCTTGTATATAAAGCAAACTTTAACCAGGATAGTTATCCCAAAAAGGAATTCACTAAATCATCAGGTAGAAGGATCCCCTCACCAGTGGCCTTTAAGTGGAAGCAGGATGGTCACTTGTTGGTGATTTTTTGGAGGAAGTTCTTGTATAACTGGAACTGGACCAAGTGACCTCTAAGGTTCCTTCTAACTTTGTGGGTTTTTTTGATCCTTGCAGACATGAAAGAACTCAAGCTGAATGGGTGAAATAGAAGTCATAGAGAGCCAGAGAGAAAGGTGAATAGAAGTGAAGGTTAAAAGACCTAAGCAACCTATATAAGTAAAAGGCTCAACAGAAATAGAGAAGTTAGGAAGAAAAGGGAGAGCTTGTTTTTTGGGGGAAGGGAGAAATAATACATTCTCTTTTGGACATGCCATTTCCAGTTGGAGATGTCTAATAGGAAATTAGTGATATGAGCCTAGGATTCAGGAGAGAAACTAGGGCTGGATATATAGATATTGGTGGTTTCTACCTAGAGGTGAACTTAAGGAGATTACTGAGAGTGTATACATAGAGAAGACAAGTACTTCTATATGGAAGTAATGGGCAAGGTTGATGATCCTTCATTGGACACTGAAAAGGAGAAGCTTTTAACAGGTAATAGAAAAATCAAGAGTAAATAATGGCATGAAAACAAAGGGAAAGAAGGGTTTCTAGAAGGAGGGTTAGTGAAAAGTGTCAAATGGAGCAGAAGGTAAAGAAAGAAAAAGACGGAAAAAACCCCGTCAGATCTGACAATCAGTAGTTTGTTGATAACCTTGTAGAGAGCACTTTTGGTTTAATGATGAGGTTAGAAGACAGATTGCTACAAGGCTGAGAAATGAAGGCAAGGTGAGAAAATAGAGAGAAGGAGTTTATAGGTAGCTCCCTCTGCCTTTTCCCCCTTCCCCCCAGTTTGGTGATGAAAGCGAGGAGAAATGGAACAGTGGCTTGAGGAGATGATGCGATGAAGTTAAGGTTTTTAAGGATGGGGAAGATCTAAGCATGTCTGTAAATAGTAAGGAAGGAGCCAGGGGATAAAGAAAGACTGACAATTAAGGGAGGAGGATAGAGTGATATGTCATACAGCTCTGGGTATGGTAAAATCTTATAACATCTCTTACAATTATATAGATTTGGATACACCAAGGATTAAATCATGTCCTTTCCAAATATATCCATTTAGATTACAAACCTGATGTAACCGTTTGGCCTATAATATTACAGCATAGGTTTTATGCCACCACCTGAACTAGCATTGTAAAGGGCATGATGGTACTTTTTTATGAGAATATTTGCTCTCATCACCACTGTGTTTAGTTGCTTAATTCCTACTACTCCTTTTAAATGCTCTATTTTGCCATCCTTCTTAAAATCCATTATATTCAATATAATGGAAAAATAATTGGATTTGAAGATAGAAGGCCCAAGTTTAAATCCTGGCCCTGCCATTTACTATCTTTGTGAACTTGAGCATATCATTCCACCTCTAGGCTTTGGGTTTCTCCTTTGAAAAATGAGAAGGTTGAAACAGGTGATCGCTAAGGGTCCTTCCAGTTCTAAGTCCTATGATAGCATTTATTCAATTCAATTCAACAAATACTTCTTAAATTCCTGTGATGTGCAAGATGTCTCTTCATTTACTGTCTCATTAAATTAAGGACTCCGGGAAGGACGTTTCCGGAGAACGAAGCAACTCCCTAGAAACTGATTATATTTTAAAAACAATATCCAGTAGTAGTTAATCTTAAATCCAACCGACTATCCTTGGTCAAACAATTTAATTCTTAACAAAGATTCTCTCCAGTGCTTTCTTACCCCCTTCAAAAATGTAGGATCCTTTTACGTCATTCATGATGAATGACAGGAAAGTTATTTATTCTTTAATATGTGCACCCCAAGTCCTTGTCAAGGACAGTGGTACTAACTTTTTAAATGACCAATAAAGACTTGTTGCCTGACTGAGGTCCATGATCTATAGCTTTCTGACAGTGGATACTCTGCCATGGCATAAGGCTCTGAATTGTGTGTGATAGTAATGATTTGAGCATAGTAACATCTGTCATGAAAAATTCACTTTTATCTTCATTTTTTCATTGACTACAAATTAACCCAGGTTTTCTTTGTCTCATTAGAAAGGTACAATCTAGCCATGGGTGCAAGAAATTCATCTTAAAAATGGAAAAAAATCGCCTAAGGTAAAAGGAACACTTAATAGAAAGGTTACTGAAAGTTAAAAACCAGTGGAACTCAGTTAACCAGAACTATCAGCTATGTGTAGTTTTATTTAGGCCCTCTACTTCTGGGGGAAAGGGCAAATCATAGCAAAGCATCCCTAAATCAACAATTTATTCAGAGAACCAGCACTTAGGTATTTTTTGAAGCTAATACACATTCAAGCCAATCTCCTAAAACCGTCGTTGTCTGTAACGATAGTTTTATGAACTGAGAACTGATGTTCAGAATGATGGGCAAAGAAAAGTAAGAAAGTGGTCTAATACATTTTGGAGTCATTGACAACAATTAGAATGGATTTCAGATGTATTTTCATTTAAATTCAATTTATTAGAACTCATTCCCTGAGCATTCTGATCTAAACTTTAGTATATGGGACTTTTAATCAAACATTTTTCAAGCAGTGGACAGACTTTAAAGCAGTTTCTCTCTCCTCTCTGTTATAGAACATGGAGGAGATTTTTAAATAAGCAAAGGCTTTTATACTTTAAAGTCATATTTTATCAAAACTTGTCAACGAATGGTTCATCTAGGAATCTATAGGAGAATGTGGTTAGAAAAAATGGGCATTTAATTAATCTACCCCTTTAAACCAACTATTTACCAAATTAATAAGATGAATTGGCCTAATATAAAAATTTTTGAAAGCTTTTGTCAGTGAATTCAAAATACGGATTGGAGAAATACCTATTTTCTTATGAAGCCCACATATTTTGTTTCCTGCTTAATTTTATCGTATTGCATTAATGTATTGTAATTTCTTTCTTATTCTCACCTACCATCATATTCATGATTTCTCTAGCTCAGAAGGAGGAAACAGGAAGGAAGCAAGTGAAACAGTTTTATCATGAGACAGCAGATACATTATATCCTGCTTTCCCCCTTCTTTCCAGAAAGCAAGCATATGATTCTTGAGTTTTTGGAAAGACACAGGATAGAACAGTTGGGTTTTCAAAGAAGCCGAGAACACAGTAGGTGTGACTGCTCCAAAGTGTGCCTTATCACTGTCCCCATATTATCTGTCTCGTTACTATGGTTTCTGTAGTTTTGTGTTGATTCTACATTATCTTGGGATGTCACTAGTAGCAAGGGAGTCTGGCGCATGTGCAGACCCCATCAGCTTGTTCAGAGGGTGTCTTTTTATGTAGAAGATACTGGGGAGATGGCTTCAAGGAGAATTGTGATATCATGTAAGTGCCTTGAAGACACTGTGGAGGGTGCATGGACATTCTATAATTGGTTTGGACTGGCTATGTCATAGGGAGGAGTCTTTTCATTATTATTATTGTTATCATTAGCAATAATAATAATATCATTTACATAGTGCTTTAAGATTTGCAAAGCACTATCCATATGTTACCTCATTTGATCTTTACAACAACTTTGTGTGGTAGGTGCCAGTATTATCCCCATTTTACACGGGAGGAAACAAACTGAGAGGTTATCTGACTTGCCTAGGGTCACGCAGATAGGAAATGTGTGAGGTGGGATTTGAACCCATGTCTTTCTAACTCCAAGTCCAGGGCTCTTATTCACCTATTTACCTTTCTAAAGATATGGACAGTTCTGGTTGTGCAGCCAATAGGAAAAGGCTATGATTGGCCAACCAGAACCAGTTTCTGAATGTTCATGCATGCTTCACAGTGTCTCAAAGGTACTTCCCTTATACATCATCAGGATTTTTCCAGAAGCTATCCTTCCCAGTGTCTGCCATGTAGAAAGAAGCCATCTGAAGAAGCTTATGGTATTGGCCCATTCGCCAGACCCCCATTGCACTAAACTAAAGATCTTACTTGAACTAAAACTTGGATAGGTTGAACTTAAAGGTCTCTTATAAAACCAGGCAAAATAATAATCCTGATTCTTTCCTTAACTCTCTGCAAGCTCCAAGATTGTGGCACCCTGGAGGTGTAGAGAGAAGAAAACCCTTCCTGCTCTTCCTAAGCATCCATTGGGGCCAATTCACCCATACCTGTGAACTTTTGAAGGGTTCAAGTACATGGTGTCATGGTGCCAATGTGGTGGCAATCCTTTGGCAAGCGCCGAATGACCACAAACATGAGCCTTATTTGAAGGCAACTGATATATACAATAACAACATTATTAATGTCAAACTTGTCTCTCATGTATAAGAGTGTGCACCTCCTACCATCATATCCTTTGGGGGATATATCCCTGGTTTGCACCTTGGGGGCTATGGCTCTCTTGCCATAAGTATGATTGTCGTAAGTGTTATATTCAAACGACGTCTTGGAATATTTCTCTAGTTCCTTGGCCAAGTTGGAGCGAGGTGTGGTTGTGGGGACGTTGTTTCTGTAGCCATATTGAGGGATCTCTAGTTGCTTTACGAAGCACATTGGCCTGAAACATAAAAGATATGGAAAGTTCATGTTATTGTGCATGTGTTTTGGTCACAGTTGGGATGAAAAGCAGACAATCTGAACAAACTTTAGTTTAAAGACCACAACCTATCTCTGTATTTACAGTTTTGCTTTACGAGAAAAACACTTCATATTTTCCCAAGTCATAACTAAACATTAAATACACAGTGCCAAATAGATTCCCTATTTAAAGCAACTACCTCTGAGTTCAGAAGTTCAGTTCAGTTGTTTTTCAGTCACGTCTGGCTCTCCACGACCCCATTTGGGGTTTTCTTGGCAAAGATACTGGAGTGATTTGCCATTTCCTTCTCCAGCTCATTTTTAAAGATGAGGAAACTGAAGCAAATGGGGTTAAGTGACTTGCCCAGGGTCACACAGCTAGTAAGTTTCTGAGGCCAGATTTGAACTCAGGAAGTGGTGTCTTCCTAACTCCAAGCCCAGTGCTGTATTCACTGTACCACCTTGCTGCCCCAGGTCAAAAGTAGCTCCCATTAAATATATTTACAATTCATCCATTGTTTCTTCAATTGCTATCCTTTGTAGAAGTTGGGCAGAAGTGAAGATGATATGAAAAGTAAACTTGGTGGAGAGAATTCTATATCAATCAGTTTACTTTGGCAGGAATCAGAAAAAGATCTAGAAGTTCTGTGAATCTGAAGCAGACCAATAAATATTTTTCCCTTAGAAGATAATAAGAGGAAGTGAAATAAATACTCCTATGAATGCAGGCTTAGTGAAAATCATCTAGATGGAAAACAGAGTGGATGCATGTGTGTGTGTGTGTGTGTGTGTGTGTGTGTGTATGCGAATATGCAGTAAGAAATATTCATATATTTCTTTCAGTATTTCCCTTAATTTGCCTGGTCTTTGAAAGTACTCAGGTGCCATCCATTTATATTTACAACTCCCCCCCCCAAAAAAAAACTTTATCACAGGATTCTGGAACCAATTAAGACACTTTGCTTCACTTTTTCTTAAGGTATAAAGTATTTATGGATATTTTCATGTATGCAGTATTTTTAACACTATCTTTCTAGAAAAAAATGCAGAGTTTCCAGGGAGGAAAAATATTTTTTAATTGTTTTTGCTTTTAAAAGTATGTAATTACTGTTAAGTCAGTCTGGCATAGTAGACAGAAGGTCACTTCTGAAGTAAGGAAGACTTTGATTCATTACCTACCTCTGAAATATACTGGCTGACTTTGTGAACAAAGGCAAATCACTTAACCTCTAAATGTCCTACACAACTTTCAAAGACCATAAGTTACAGATAAGTAATGTCTATAAAATGCCTTTTTATTGTCCCTTATACACACCACTTCACTTACTATCTTTATGTCTCTGCACTGGTTCTTCTTTATGCCTGGAAAACACTGCTTCCTCACCCCCAACTCCTGGAAGCCTTAGTTTTCTTCAGGACTCAGCTCCAGTACCACCTTCTGCAGGAGGCCTTTTCCCATCTGGAACCCTTTCCCTTCAATCACCTTGTGTCTAATTTGTGCATATGTATAGATGCAAATTTCCTTAGATAGAATACTTGTTCCTTTAGGGCAGGGACTATTTAACTGTAGCTTCATATCCCAAGTGCTTGGCATATAGTAGGTGTTTAATAAATACTTCATTGACTGATCAGTGGAGGGAGTTTTCATGCTAGGAGGTCCTCTCACTGATGAAATCATAAGTCTAGAAAAGAAAATTTTAAGTCTAAAGCTATGGCAAATTTTAGCTCAAAGGTTCTTGGAGTCCATGAACTTAAAAACTTAAAACAAAAATGTGTGTGTGTGTGTGTGTGTGTGTGTGTGTGTGTGTGTCTGTGTGTGTCTGTGTGTGTAAGACTATTTCAATATATTGATTTTCTTCTTAATCTTATGTATTTGATTTTATGCATTTAAAATTATTCTTCTGAGAAGAAATCTACAGTTATCACTAGACTTGGAAAGGGGTCCATAACACACAAAACGGGTCAAGAACTCCTTATTTAGCTGAATGATGAAATCACAGGTCTGGAAAACATGTTAAAGTTAAAAATGGCATAATGGCAAATGCTTTAGTTAGAAAGAAACCATAAGAAAATTCATGTATTAGGGTTTGATTTCTAATTCTCCTGTGAAGGCTAACCATCATATTGATAATAGATATCAATATATGAAAATCTTATTAAGGCTCAAAATGCAAATATGAAATGTTGACAGACCTATGAAAGTAAAGGCCCATTAAATCTCTTCTCCCAACATCATGGCCTGGAGGTGACGATAGTTTCTCAAAGGCTGTGGCTAGGTAGCACAAGCTCAGGTAGGTCCTACAAAACTGGAAAGGTCTTTGGGACTGGCTGGGTAATGGACTGGGTGTGTCTGTCATTTATGAATTGGTCTAGCTAAATATGGAGACACCAGTCACCAAAGAGCTGGTCACCAGGTGATGGATTTTTTTCTTGCTTTAGCCACTCACAAAGACTTTCTACCAAGGTGCAGAGATAGCATGTAAGTTTCTTGAGGCCAGGGATGATTTCAACTTTCTTTGTGTCTTTGTAATCCCAGTATCTAACACAGTGTCTTGCACATAGTAGGCCCATAGTCTAAAATTCGATTGTATACTGTGTCTATAAAACAACTCATGTGTCGCTGAAATGTTAAGTTTTAACATTTTAAGTTATTTGAGAACACTAAGAGACACTAATGTCTACTATAAAGACAGAACATTTTATTCAAGTAAATGGAATTGACAACAGATATGTGACCAACACCCCAATTAATGAATATGCTCATTAGTTTTCTCTTTTGGACATATGGCTACAGAGGGCTTTAATCTTTCTACATTCATTCATTCAGTGATAATAATGATGGCTAACATTTTTACATAGTGCTTTAAGTTTGTGAAGTACTTTATTTGATCCTTACAAAAACTCATGGGGTAGTTAGGTGCTGTTATTACCCTCATTTTACCTGTGAGGAAACTGAGGCTGAGGGAGAGTAAGAGAAAGCAAGCAAGATGTAGTAAGTATGAGTGAAATTAGAACACAGCTAGTCACTAATATCTTTATAATGAAGGCAAAGAAAAATTTTATGTGTCTATAGAAAAACTGTCTCAGCTTACTCTCTTGCTGAATGAGCTATGAATAAAATGTTATGGTACCTGAGAGGAATGGCAGTTGGTTCCTTTTCAGCTGGGTGGATAGGTACACTTTATAGAAGAGGTGGTACCTGATCTTGGCCTAAAGGACGGCTAGGATTTTGACAGGTGCATAAGTGAGGAGGGATGTAGCTATAGAAAGGGGGAATGGTATTAGCAAATGCATATAAATGGAAAAGATTGGGTCTACCTAGGAAGAGAAATAATCCAATTTTGGTAGTTGCATGCATTACTACATTAACATAATGCAATATAAGATTAAAAAATAGGTTGGAACAAGATAGTTGAAAATCTTTGAACATCAAGCTAAATCAAAGGATTGTGGACTTTATTCTATAGGCACTGGGCACTATTAAGGTTTTTGAACATAGGAAATGACTTAACTGAAGGCATACTTTAGGAAGGTCAGTGGTGTAGGGGATGGATTGGAGGTAGAAAGAATGGTGAGTCTACATTCCATGCTTTTCCTTATTAGACTTCATTTGCAGCAAGAAGAAGGGTAGAAAAACAGTGAGGGAGATGATGGAGGAGTGGTTCTAGGTTAGATTCAGAGTCAGAGGCAGGATAATGTCATGGGGGTACCATGGTAAAAGGAGTACTTAACTTGGAGTCACAGGGCCTAAATTCAAATCCCCACTCTGCACTCCCCGCTTGGATGACCTTGGACAAAGTCATTTAACTTCTCTGGATCTCAGTTTCCTCATCTGTAAAACGAGGGAGTTTCAACTAGATTTCTAAGGACCCTTCCAACTCTAAATTTATCGTCATATGAATGACTCTTAGCTGAAAGTGCAAAATCAGCAACAACAAAAAACATTCTAAACTATAGCTGAACAGTTTCAGGGACTTGAATATGCATATTTGACACTTTCCATTTAATCTTTATGATTCCTTAAGATAAACCACATACAGGTTTTCTTATTATAGCCCACGGAATTTTACCTCAAACAGTTAAGTTGATTTTTGTGTGGGATAAGAGAGGGAGAAAATCCTTGAGATAGGTGAAGTTCAGTTTGACCTACACTGCCCACTGGACAGGGGGACCACATGATGGTACCAGAGGCCAGAGCCAAACTGCTAACCCAGTCACAAGAACAGCCTGCTGGAGAGCCAGCTGCTGTTCTTGGACAAGGAACTATCTCTGACTGGTTTTCCTGGGATTTCCTGCCTCTAAAAAGAGAAAATGTACTGTGTGTGTGTGTGTGTGTGTGTGTGTGTGTGTGTGGGACCCTAAAAAAAGGCCTGCTTTTCCCCCGTCAGGATGAGGAATGTGTACGCTTATCAGCCATCAGTAATGCCATCGCATTTATGAGATCAGAGGCTACAGGCTTTTCTTTTATTGGTATTTGATTCAGTTTCCTTTTGGGCAAGGACTCTTCATCAGTTATTCCATACACAGAAAAAAATTGGTTTTCAGGATATTGGGATGTTACATTTAGCTCCTGCATCAAAAAAGAGTGTGTTACAGTGGGGAGAGTCCTGGTTTCAAAGTCAGAATATGATGGGTTTGGATCCAGCCTCTGGCAATTGGGATGTGACTGTGGGCCAGGCATTTCACCTCAGTTTCTTCATATGTAAAATACACATAATACAGCTGGGTGCCCCATTTGGAGTCAGGAAAACCTGATTTGAAACAGGCTTCAGGTACTTATCAGACATGTGAACCTCGGCAAGTCATTGAATCTCTCTTTGCCTTAGTTTTCTCATCTGAAAGAATGGGGATAATAACATCTATCTCCCAGGGTGATGGTGAGGATAAAATGAAACAATATTTGTAAAGTGCTTTGCAAACTTTAAAGTGCTATGTAAGTGTTAGGTTTATTGATATTATTACTTGAATTAGTTACTTCAAAGAGTTGTTGTAAGGAAAGCAGTTATAGATATAAGAACTATATTAACAGAAGAGGATTTTACTCAACAAAAAGTAAATTTATTAAACAATTAAGCTATAATTATTGGCAATTTAACGTTACCAAAGGAGGCTCTTTAAGATACTAGAATCATAAAATTATTGATTTGGAACATGGAGAATCCTTAGAGACCATTTACTCCAACTCCTTTATTTTACAAATGAGGAAACTGAGGCTCAGAGAGACAGAAAATACTGAAATGTTCAATTGAAAATGCTCAGGTACATGCTTTCAACAGTGGCTGTTAACTTGCTGACTGCTTTGCGTCATGTTGTGAGCATGTGTGTGGATGGGGTGTGGGGTTGTGTGGTGGTGGTTCCAGGCCTCTAAGAAGGAAAAATAGTACACTGTCTATACAATGATCTTGGCAGGCTAGAACAATAGACCAAATTGTCTAGGAAGTTAAAATTTAATAGTGATAAATGTGAAATCTCCCTTTAACTGTTAAGTTTAGCCTTGGTTTTAAAAAAATCAATTTCACAAGTATAAGATAGGGAAATCATGGCCAGATGGCACTTCGTAATTAAAAAAAAAAAGATTTGGGTGTCCCAGTAGACCTTCAGCTTAATATGAGTCAGCAGTATCATAAGGCAGCCAAGACCGCTAATTTGACTTTGGATTCCATGGTGTCTGACAGTAAGGAGGAGATACTCCTATTATACTCTGGTAGGACCACATCTATAGTATTTTGTTCTGTTCTGGCCATGAAAATGATGAGCTGGATACTCTTCTTCATAAGAAGGGCAACTCAGAAGAATAAAGGACCTAGAGTTTAGGCCATTTGAGTATGTGCTGAAGGAACTGGAGATGTCAAACCTGCAGAAGAGAAGATTTAGGGGAGATAGAGCTATTTTCAAGGATTTTCAGGCGTGGCTGCCATGTTGAGAAGGGACTAGAATTGTGCTGCCTTGGGACCCAGTGGGTAGCACTCCATGAACGTTAAAGGGGCTAACTCAGGAGGTAGTAGGTTCCCTTTCACCAGAGATCTTCAAGCACAGGTGTGTTGAAGAGGATTCAGGACTTGTGCAGGTATAGTTTGGAGTAGACAGTAATAATAGCTAACGTTTCTACAGTGCCTTCTTTATGCAAGACACTACTGTGCCAAGTGTTTGACAAAGACTAGCTCCTGTGATCTTTGCCACAACATATTTGGGAAGTAGCTGGTATTATTCCCATTTTATAGATAAGGAAATTGAGGAAAACTGAGGCTAAGTGATTTGCTGAATGTCACACATCTTGGTTGGATTTGAACTCTTCAGGTCTTTCTCACTCTAGGCCCAGCAGCACACTATCCACCATGCTACCAAGGTGCCTACTGAGTTCCCTTCCGACCATGAGATTCTGTAATTGTGCTCAAAAATCTCTCTCAAGCACATTCTACCAACTTTGATTTTTTTTCATCATCAAGAATCTTTTTTGAAATGCAAAATCTAGGCAGGGTTGGTCTGTTGGATCACACATCAATGTGAATTTTTTGATGCCTTTCGTTCTTAACACCTGACTCAAAAATCCCTGCACTGAGATAATTTAAGTTGTGATGGAGGAAAAGGTTAATATTGGTACACAGGGCAGAAGTCTTTAGATAGCCAGAGGGAAGCATAACAAAATTAATAAATCAGTGCATGCATTTAAGTGCCTACTATGTGCTAGGCACTGTGTTAAGTGCTAAGGATACAAAGACAAAAATGAAAGTCTCAGCTATTGGGTAATTTACTTGGTGCCTGTGGGCAGGGGAGAGAGGATGCCAGGAAACTAAACAAATGTCACCTAAGTTGAACCTTGCAGTTTTATTTAAGGCTTGGGGACAAATGTTCAACCTCCCACTGAAAATTATCTCACTTGCCTGGATTCTGTAAATGTAGCATCTAGTGAGTTATAAATCTAGAAACCTCATCAATGCCACCTGTTTTGTGACCTTAAGGAAAGCCCTTCACATCTCTGTGTTACAGCAACTTCAGCTGTCAGAATATGATATTAAAACCTATCTTCTATTTACCTCACAGGGAAATTTGGGGGATCAAAAGAGATGACAAGCAAGACAAGCAAGCATGAAAGCATTTTGTATGAAAAAGTCCTGGGTAAGTAGAAGATTGTAGTATCACCATTAACCGTTGCTTCAAAAGCATTAACATCCTTAGGTTGAATAGAAAATGACTTCATAAAAAATACTTTAAAACATTTACTTTGGCAACAGTGTTTAAAACCATTCCTCCAACATTTATAGAATTCTAGGCAATTTATAGACTATGGTCTAGAAGGGATCCTTAACGACTGTCTCATTTGACCCTATGAGAAAACCATGGCCCAGAGAAATGAAGGGACTTGATTAAGATCACACAATTTGTTGGTCGCAGAGCTGAGACTACAACCTGGTGGAGTCTCCTTATTTTTTTTCTGTTACATCAACTTTAGTAATGTAACCTTTATATATCTCTTGATAATTGAGAGATCACTTTTCTCACAACAATTCTCTGTGTCAAGTAGTGGAAGCATTATTATCATCATTTTCTACATCAATTGATGACTCAAAAAGCATTTAGTGTCTAATCTGTGTTAGACATTTTGGTAGGCATTAGCAGTAGAAAGACGAAAATTAAACAGACGTTTCTCTCAAAGAAATTAATTCTCCAGGTCACAAAATGTCTACACATATAAGTAATTAAAATGCACAATAATTTCTTGGGGGGGGGGCGGATAGGATAGGGGAAATTCTCATGCAAGGAGGCAGAACTCGAGCTCCCTTTGAAGTAAGTCAGGCATCCTAAGAGGGAGAAGTGAAAATGAAATGTGTTCTAGACATAAGGGGCAGCTTGTGCAAAGGTATGCAGATGAGAGAGAGATTGTCATATTTAAGGAACAGCAGGTAGGTGGACTTGGACAGAATGGAGAGTGTATGAAGGGCAGAAATGTTTAATAAGCCCAGAAAAGGTAAACTGGAGCCAGATTGTGAGGGGCTTTAAATATTAAACAGAAGTCTTTGTATTTTATCCTAGAGGCAATAGGCACCCAGTGGAACTTTTCGAGCATAGGGGTGACATGGTCAGCCAGACCTGCGCTTTAACAAACTGAGGTTCAGAGCGCTTACGTGACTCGTCCATGTTACCCATCCCCTTAAAGAGCCTGAAGTTGAATCTGCGTCTTTTGACTCCAGCTCCAAAGATTTTTCTATCATCCCAAGCTGCCTCACTCACCCTTTTTCATTGATAAATGATCCCTAACAGTACCTAAGAGAGCTAAGTGCTTAGGAGCAACTGTTTTTGTTTTTTAATGATTTTTAAGGGAATCCTGGTTTTAAGCCCCACATCTATCACTGAAGAAATGTAATACCTTAAAACTCGATCTGACGCCTGGTTGGATTTTGACACATCACAGCTCTGATGTTTTTCTTGAGCTTTTGCCAGTTTTTCCGCTGCAGCAATAGGGCATCCGGAGAGGCTGCAATTACAGAAAGGGGATTTAATTGTTTTGTCTCGGTTTCACAACACACCAATGCAATTACCACTTTCCACCTTCTCCTCGGTCAGCCCCACGGGTTACTGATTGGAAAGGTGAAAGAAGTGTCCAGGTGGTTACAGATGTTTCTTCTCTCTAGACTAGGTATAGAGAGGTCATATTTTTCTTACTTGCTCATTTGATAGTGAAATGGTTAACACCGCTGATTTTGTTTCTAATCTATGAGACTGCTGCTCCTCACATGTGTGAACATTTAAGGAGTAAATATTATTGGAGGGCAAAGATAACCTGAATACATCTGAATTTGAGCTGTTAATTTTTTTTTTCCCTAATCGAGATAGCATGAGATGTAGTTAAATTGGAATTTTTAATTCCAATTCTATTCGGTGATACTCAACGATTTTGGAAATGAGACCATAACGGGGGCTCTTTGGGGACAAATTTCCAAGTTTCCTAAGTGTGAAAACAAATGAGCTGGTACCAGCAGATGGAGCTCTTAGTTGAAACAGTAAAAATCTGTCAGCTGGTACTAGAAACGATTCTTTCCCTTGTCATCATAGTCTGTTGTATGCCTTTCTGGCCAGATCTCTTTAGCGGTCTCCACATGAATGGAAATAAAAGTGGTGGTGGGATATAAGATTGACATTCAATTGCCACCAGGCCTCGATATTTAGAGGCACCTTGTTTGCATGACTGACACTGTGGGTCTTAAAATGTGTCCTATTCATTTGAGCTCATTCTGTGTGATATTTTGGTGCCTGAGTTATATGCTATAACTTTTTAGCTATGTTATCATGCTATGCAAATATGAAGGAAAAGGTGTTGTCATCCTCACCACCTGAACTTTAAATACAAGAGCTACGCTGCACATTGACATGGGAACATGGGACAAGGAGCTGGCAAGGACTTAGACTGGTCAAATCCAACCCTCTCATTTATGGTCAGGATCTTGCCCAAGGTCACACAAGTAGCAAATGAAGGAGCTGGATTTGAATTTAGGTCCTTTGCAGCCAAATGTTGTATTCTTTCCACTACATTCCATCTGGCTCTCTAGGTTTCTGCTTCAGAAATATTTATCCTGGCAAATCTCTGATAGTCTGGGTTTTGGGTTATAATGACTCAGGTCACATAACTAAAGCAAAGTGAGCAAAAATGAAAGCAAAGTAAAACTTTTAGCATCACTCTTCATTTATGAAAAACCCATAATCCTGTGTGATATCAGGGAAATATGGGAACATTCATTAGTGGGAAATTCTTCTAGGGTCTCCTCAGCCTCTGATATAAAGGCAGTTTACATGGAGTGGTTGTTGGGAATGGTTTAAGAATCCATGGAAACACTGACTAGGATAAGAACAAAAACCAGAATTTGTGGAGAAGAAAAATGTTGAATTTGTTTTAAGTTTTGTTTTGTTTTGAAATAGGGCTCTAGCAGAAGATTCCAGTTTTTTTTTTGGCATTCATTAACTGAACCTCTCCACGAATCAGTATTTCTATACATTTATAGGATAGTGATAAATTATATATAGAATAACAGTCCTGAGGCTCTGAGGATAATGAAATGCTTTCTGAATCATCCAAGCAAGATTACATTATGTTTGGTATGATTTTTGTGTATTTTATTATATGTTAAATTTTTTGAAAACTGGAAGTCTAGGTATTAAATACGGCAATTGTCTAGTAACCAGAAGCTCTTTCCTCACTTCTCGTACTAGCTTTATATCAGAGGCTGAAAACTTTGGTTTTGGCAGTAGTGCCAAGGACGACACTTTCCTGGAAACCACTGACCCCATCATGCCAAGCTGTTTGACACAACACAATTCAAGTAACATTTATTAAGCACCTGCTGTTTGTGGGGACTTGTATTCTCTTCTGCATGTAATACATAGTATAAAACATGACCCTTGCCCTCAAGGAGCTTACACTCTAAGAGGGGTTGGAACACTGGTTAACTATAGTAGAAAGGATGAGGATATACTGGCACTATTCTGAATGCAGAGGTAAATATTCATATAACAGCCCCTCAGGTATAGGTTCTGGCATCAATTTCATTTTATTCTTTGATAAATCATCCTGAAAATGGAATGAACAGTGCATTCCTCAAAACTCAGGTTTTCATTAACGAATTCCAGGTTTTAAGCTGCCAAAGCTGAGTGGGAGGAGGGAAACTTCAGAAAAATCTCTCAGTGCAGAGGGAGTGAGCTAAATAGTGTCAGATGTCTTCCAAGGTGGACAAATGCAAATGAATTAATCCAGTGAAAAAGAATCTGCATTATACTTGTAAGATAATTGGATCTGAGCTATCAGATGGAACCTGAAGAAGGGATACAGACAACTCAACCCAACCTGCAAAAAGAGGGAACATATGCATTTGTCTTCCCTGTGCAATATGTGAACATACTCTTAATTCTTTATAAACAGCACACCAAGGACCATCTGTCACCTTCTGTAAGATAGGGAAATGCCTTAGGAAGCACACACCCTTGGAAAGGTTCACCAGGAATGCTGCCATTGGGAAGCTTTTATTCCTCTAACATCAAGTCCCAGAATGCTTTGCTTACCTTCGGTGAGAGTTCCTGTTGCTATTTACGTGCCCGCGCCCTGTGCAGCCTGGTGTAGGACACTTGAGAACATTTTCATGCATGGCAAGAACTTGACAAGAAGAGGTAGAGAAAACAGTCAAGTATTAAAACATAGAAACACTTAGAATACAAGAATATGTAATCATTATAACAAGAGGCTGGGTTAGTTTACAATAGACATTCCTTCAAATACTGGTGATGGGCATGGTCAGAAAAACACAGGAAGGCAAGAAAGAGAGAATTTCTGATCTCATTCTAATTGGCATGCAGAGCAGAGGAGCACAAGGAGAGTTATGGAGGATAGAGAATGCAATAATTAATTTGTCTGTAGTGTCACAGTAAAGCAAGGGACTGCCAATATATTTTCCATACATTAGTACTGAACATTGATTAGCCACAGAACAAGATGTAGATTGGTAATATTTCTCGAACATCCTTAAGGTTTTCAATCCCAGAGTATTACAAAAGGTTGGGAAATGGGAGAAGGGACAGGAGGAACAGACTTTATTGTATAAGTCAAATCAATTTACAATAATGACTTTTTCAGAATTAAGTCTTGTATTGTTCCTTAAATATTATTATGAGGAGCTGGACAAATTCTGTGAAAAATCATTTCATCATGTAAAATTAACAAGCAAGAGCTTTAATGATGATAATATGTTGTTTTTCTAATAGGAAAATGATGTTCCTAACTCACTATCTGTGGGGCATTCTGTTTAAGTGGTTTGCTTGGTGGAAATGGATTTATGTGGATTTATCTATACTTTTTTGCCTATTTTTTATTACCAACAGAACTCATTTGTTAAAGCACAGGTTGGGGTGCAATCTGGTAAGGGCAAAGAATACAAAAATCTTATTTCTTTGTGAATTGGCCTCATTGGATGATGGAAAAAAATAACATTTATATAGTTCTTTAAAGTTTCCAAAGCAATTTACATACATTACTTCATTTGTGCCTCACAACAACCCTGTGAGGTAGGTACTACTGGTATCATTAATCTACATTTTACAGTTGAGAAAACTGAGGCTCATGGATTTTAACAACTGGCCCATGGTGACAGAGAGGTGGAATTTGAGCCCAAGCTTTCTGACTCCATGTCCTTTAATAGCTGGCTTAAAAAAAACCAGGACACTTAAAAATACAGAATAAATATTCTGAAGCCCTTCCTTTGAGTAAAACTGTGCTTATGGTATCTACATTTACAATTGACAAGGACCACTGAAGCACTGATATAGATGCTGGCCTAAATTGTCCTATAATTACAACCATTTCCCCCCTTAAATTATCCATATCCAGTTCTTCTTTCACATTATGTGCCTAGAAGTGATTTGGAGGACATTCTGAAAGAGTCACAACAGAGATACATGTCTCCTTTTGGTGAAATGATGCAGCAAGCCTCCTTAGAAATGGAAAAGGGGGCCAAATCACTTCCAGAGAGGGCTTCCACTGTTAATTTTTTTTAATATATCATGAAGAACCACATATTAGCAAGTGCTTAGCAACAACTATATTTTTTTAAAATTAGTGACCCAAGATAAATAGCATTAGAACACATTCATAAAAGCTGACTAGAGTTGGACAGGACAGGATGAAGATATGTTTTTAGACTAATGATAGCATGTCAGCCTTTTGCTGCTTATATTAAGTTTCAGGTGATATCACTTAACCTGTGATTAAAGTGGACTAAATCCACATAATATTGAGCTATTATGCCATGACAGAGTACAAAGTTTACTGTACTTAGTATTTTCTCATGAAATTCTAGAGTGTGGTGACTTTTTTGAGGTTCATTCATCAACTTTTTTTTACTTTAGGAAACAGGAACTTGACCTGTAATTTAATTAGTTTAGAGAAGTCCCCATGAGAAAACTCCTTCTTTCTCTAACTTCTTTTACATATTGTTTCCCCCAATTAGAATGTAAGAACTCATTGAAAGATGTGACTGCCTAGTTTTTTCAATCCCTCCCTTAGTGCTTAGCATAGTTTTTGTAATGCAGGGCTTAATAAATGCTATTCATTCATTCATTCATTCATTCATTCATTCATTCATTCATATCAATGTAGGTCTGCACCTTCCCTGCAACTTAGTTTTAGAGAGCTGCCTAGAGTACTGAGTTAAGTGACTTGGTCACAGTCACACACAGTCACACCAAGCATTAGGAGGTGGTACTTGATGGCAGATCTTTCTGTCTTTGAGGCCAACATTCTATTCTATCCACTACTTGCTGGTTTTATCTTTTACTTTAAAGGGAGAAACAAATAAATGCTTGCCCTCAAGGAATAGTATAGAGAGAGATCAATTTTTTTTTCTAGAATCATAGAATTCTGGAGTTGGAAGGAACCTTGGAAACCATCTAAATAAATAATCTAGTTACTACCCTCATGTGACTTGCTCAAGGTCTTTTATCTAGTTAGAAACAGAGCCAGGACCAGAAAATGATGATTATTTGACCTAAATTCCGCTTTTCATCCCAGTTCGTTGCCTCTTGTTTTAGCCCCTTAAAATAATTTTGTCTACTCTTCTAACACATTTAGGGCTGCTCAAAGAATATTAGAGCTAGAAGAGACCTTAGAAAACATATAGTCCAATCTCCTCATTTTACAGAGGGTGATCCAGGGTTGCAGAGTGGGTGACTTGCCCAAGGTCACACAGCTATCACATAGAGGTGTTAGGACTTGACCACAAGTGTCCTGACACTTAAGTCCCAGTATCTGCTCCACTTAGGGGCATTCTTAAAGCACATTTCACAAGTTGGATACATCAAGAACTATTTGTTCAATAAAATTTTAGGCAATCTCAGGAAAGACAAATGTTCGAAAGTAAGATTCTACTGTCATGCGCAATTTCTTCTGAAATGCTTACACGAAACATGAGTCAAAACTTTCAGCACAACACTAGAGCTAAACTTGTGTTTCCAGGTCTTGAACATTGACAAGGGAGCGCATTGGAGTTTACAAATTTCCCTCTGATCCCTAGTTCTCTAGTGCCACTTGTGCCTTCTTTGTTTTAATGGAAGGTACCCTGAAGGCCACTATAAAAGAAAAAGCAGATATTCAACACACCACACTTGGAAGCTAGTTTTTGATCCCTCCACCCTCCTCCCCTGCTACAAACAGTGGCAAAGATTGTTATGCCAGGGGAATGACAACATCTCAAATATACTTTCAACTTAAGCTCAAAGTCAAGCCCCCTACTTCCTGGAGCCAATTCTGAAGCTGCCAAAGTAGGTTAACTGTTCTTAAGCAATCCATTTTAATTGTATTCAAAATGGGCAGGCACTTTCAGTGTAAGAAAGGGGAGAAGTTAGACATCGCCACCATTAAGTATTAAAAGATATGATACTTTTCTTGAGATTTATTCCACATGGTTCAAACTTAATTCATTATGATTTGTTTCCTAAAGGAGAAACAAAGACCAAAACATATATTCCTGGCCACCACTCCCTTATATGCACTATTTTCTCTTATTAGAATATAAGCTCCTTGAGGACAGGGATGGTCTTCAATTTTGTATTTATATCCCCAGTGCTTAGCACAATGCCTGGCATAGAGTAAACGCGCAATAATTGCATTTTCATTAATTTTTGACTTAAATTTGTACTGTGGTAGAAATGATGGAATAAGTATTACATGGAACAGACATTACACATGAAAATACAGTACAACCTCATATATAAGCACTGACTAGGGCCACATACAAAAATCCAAGTAACCCAGAGAAATTTCTCAGGGCCCTTCTCCTATATGCATATGGGGTTGGAGAGGACCTCACAGCAAAGAGACAAGACTTAAGAGCTCATGCATTAGGATGTCTCCGAGTAGACAGAAAACACCATGGTGGAGAATGCTATGTCCCATTAGAGGGAATCAACAATTCCCACTTGCACAATCTATATAGGCTGGATGAGTTAGAGGTCTAGATAGGTAGGGAACCAGATAAACGAGGTTGCACTGTGAAGTGAGATGGGAATGAAGAAAAGATAAAAAGAGGAATGGCAAAAGACAGATTTGTAAGAGCTCATATCCACACTTGGTATCCGTGAAACATGGACTTACTCTCTGGAGGAACCCTATCTTTGTGAGGACATCCGGATAAACTGCGATGATGAGGATAAAGCCCCGTTACGTGGCCAGTTCCATCACAGCCTGGGGTTGGACACTTGCTCTCTTTCTTTTCTGTTCTTGAGGGATCTAAAAGTGACAACAATTGTCAAATGAACGAATTTTACTGATTTAAGAGAAATGTGGTTAACTGACAATGTGACATAACATTGAAACACTACCAGTGTCCAGGTTCAGGACCATGGATTGGGTTAACAGGCCTTGACTCTGTGTAACTGGTTGTTTTGAGTGATACATTTGACTCCTTGTATAGCAGAAACTGGTATAGTAATGAGTGACATCAGAATGGGGTTCTACTCTACAAAGAAATGCAGAATATTCCAAATCTACATTTTGCTTGGCATTTTTCCTTTGTGTTTTACATGTTGAGCACTGTTGCTTAAAGAAACATTGCAGAAATAGTGATGGAGCATGACCTTCTTAGAGAACACCTCCCCCCTAGCCCTCTAGCATTGTCAAAGACCAATTTCCTTTCAAGTATAGACTAAAAAGTGTAAGGTCATACAAAACACTTTAGCAGGATTTCCCCAGCACTGAGTGCTACTGCCAAATGTACTGAAAGATGCAAATTTACTATTGTTGAAGTTTATTCTCTTGAGGTTAAGAGACTCAGCTCCTTAGCATACCAATCAGCCTCCCACAGAAAATGAATTGTACTTTCAGAAGGCACTGTAAGCATGTAACAAAAGGTGGAAATTCCATCTGATAAATACTTTGAGCAATCAAAAGTATTTCAGAAGTCACTGCAGTGATCACTTGTTCTGACTTCTTGATCTTTATTGTGAAACTGGGGGAATGATTTGGTAATGCTGTAGATGGACTCACAATTTGAAGGGGGGTATTGGCTCTTTATATTCTCATTGACTTCTCTGTAACACTAGCCTAGACATTTAGTCAAAAACTTAGTATAGAATTCCATAAAAGAAATGGAATTGCTATTGCAATTTTTTTCCAAAATCAAATCCTTCTTTGTAAATGCTTCCAAGGTGCAGCTCACACATAAGAGTAGAGTTTTCCCAAAGTCCATGTTATAGACCTCTTGCTAGTCGTTGAAAACCAATTGCCAACGTAGTCAAATAAACCAGATTTCCTTATAGTTTGGATGTTAAAATTGTGGTCTATGGGAAGATCCAACTAAAATTCCTTTATGCTCTTTGAGACTAAGTTATTTTTGGTTTATGGTGGTGCAGGATTCACAATATTTTACTTCTGCTACCTCCTCCCAATGAAGCTTAATACGTGTTGGCTAATTTTTGCCTTCTTTCCTCTTAATTTATTCATGCTAAATCCCATTTCCCAGAGAACTTAGGTGCTCTTGATCCTTTTTTATATTCTAAAGAAAGTAGATTTTTAGCTATTGTATAATAAATATGGCTATCTTTTAATTTATTTACTTTGTAGGTGCTGGAATCTTTGCAAATGACATTTGTTTGGCAAAACTTTGTCGTAATTGTCATGTACTTTGCTGTCATCATTTATGGTTTATAACCCAATGACAAAATAGAAATTTGTGCATTTTGTGTTTTCAAATTGAATGTTTCATTTGTATCTCTCTTATGCATACCACTGAAGCACCTCCATTGAACTTTTCTCCCCCTTTCCCATTTCTTAATAAGTGAAACATTTTTGCATTAAAGGAAAGTGCTATGGAATAATAGTAAACATTGAATTGATGCAAAGACACACAAGTATTCAGGGCACAGTAACAGATTCAGAAGATATTACTGATTTTTCTAAGTCCTATAACATAGGCAAGTCATGAGATTTTTAAAGGACACACTATCAGGAGAGATGATAATGGCCCTGAATCAATGGATGAATTGGTCTTGTTTAGGAAATTTGCTAATGCCCACCAAACTGTATTCTTCCAAAGATCTCTGTGGTGTCCTGATTTTATGCCCATACATCAAATAAAATCACATGGCCATAAACCATCTCATTTATTGGAAGACAAAAGGGGCATAGTCTCCTCTCGATGCATGAATGCTGGCTGGATTTGGAAAACTTTTCCTATCTTCACCCCTTACTTTAACCATCATAATATATTAACTCTTGTCTTTCCCCCCTCCCAAGTCCATTCTTAATAAACTCTGTGTCTTATATAAAAAAGTCTGTATGCTGCATTTGGTTAGCTCTTCTTTTAATATCAGTTTTGTATCCCCCCATCCTGTTATAAAAACTTTGTTATTCTAATTTTCATAGCTCCTAACAGTTTTGGAATTATGTGGTGAATAAGTCTAAAGAGCAGAGGTAATACAAGTATAACATTAATTACATACCATGACGATCTAGGTTTTGCCTTTAATAAAGAGCAAACATGTAGTTAGAAATAAAGACTTTTTAAAAAATCTACTGTCTGTATCATTGTGGGAATCTGTCAAATGGTGACGATAAAATAATAGTTATATCTTTATAAAGAAGATAAGCAAACAAATAAGAACAACCAAAACACACATCCCTTTAGACTAATTAACAGAGAAATTAATTCTAGTCATCCTGCTTGGCTTGGTTTCTTTTCTTTGAAAGATACGACATATACTTGTGGGCCTCTTCAAAAGAAACTTGGGAGACAGTGAAAAGGATTAGATAAAGACTTACTTTAAAAATCTATCAGAGAGAAAGGATTTGAAGAGGCTGAGGGAAGGTGAGGAGTCATGGCTTCCTCTATCATTTTAAAAGTCCATGTTAGTCTGGGTGTTTTTCTCAGTATAGCAAGTCTGAGGAGGAAAGAAATCACATTTCCTGTCCCTCTCCTGCTTAGTCCAAGGAGATAAGGTATTTATATTCCACATCTCCAAGTACATGAGTGCTGCTGCTGCTGTTAAAGGGCCCACAATAGCAACAATAGCAGAAAACCAAAGAAGCTGGAGCAACATACGATTTGTAAAACAGTAAACCAGACCATTTGTTGGAAAGAACCACCCCATCTCAGAACTGAAAGGGAATTTTCTCTGCAGGAATGTCCTCTATAATGCCCCAAGAAGTGGTCATCCAACTTCCCCTTGAAGATCCTCAGTGAGAGGGAGCTCTACTTCCTAAGAAGATCCATTCCCTTTTTAGAGAGCTCTAATTGCTATGAAGTATTCCCTTTAAAAAGAGCCTAAAATCTGTCTTTGCAACTTCTCCCCATGACTCCTAGTTCTGCCCTCTGATGTCAGAGTATTTACTATAATACTGATACTATGCTTTTGCTATAATGTTCATTAACTAAAACATGCCTACATAATGCACCTGTCTAATTGGGCAATTATACGCAAGTAAGATACTGTAAGTTGCAAACCATGTTTATTTCCTGTGTGACTGAAAAAGTTTTGTAATTCTTAATTAAATGCTTCTAATACATAACAGGATAATTTATTTATAGTGGTAGCATTATAATTTTATTATATTTGAAACATATATGGTATAATGCTCAATCTTTAACACTCCCCCAGTAAAATTTGAATCTTTATTCTTCCACAAGGAAGAATTTTTGATTTTGTTTGAAAAATATGCTAAGACCCATAGTATACAACACAACTCATGACCACTTGTATATTGGAACAGTAGAATGGTTTCTAAGAATAATAAATGCTTGTTGAAGAAGCCTTCTTGAAACAACTGTCAGAATCTATGCAGCCAATATCTCAGGAACCCTATAGTCAACTGGGAGGGTATTTAGAAGAATGTTTTCTAAAGATTAAAAGGCTGACTTGGCCTCAGCCTTGTGAATGCCCAACTTGTCACTGTTTGGTGACATGCATTACCAGAATCATGTGCATACATTGAGAGGAGAATATACACCTATGTCCCTTGGAGAGAAAAAGTTGAATAATTTTTACTTTGGGATTCAAAATAATGCAACAACTGTCTTTATAATCCAAATTATTAAATTAGCTTTTCTGAGATAAAGCAAGGATATTAGTAATTACATTTTAAATTGCCTGAAGATAGGAAAAAAAACCAACATTTTTGTGATAAACATGAAACAAATCATTCAAGTTGAAACCATACCTGTAGAATACCTATATAATTGCAAAGTGTTAAAAGCATACATATACATAAATATATATATATATATACATTAGCTATCCCTATACACATATACATATATGTTTATTTAAATAAATGAAACACATTAAAAATTAACCCATTACACATATTTTTAGTGTGTGGGGTTGGATTATACTTAAAAGCACCTTAACAGTTTCCACAATGGAATAGAATCAGTGAAGTGGAATGAATATAGGAAAGAAATTGCTATTGATCTCAGCCCAGGCCACACTATGCCTTGCATAGCAAATGGCTTCCATTACCTTACTATCTTAAGATAATTAATGTGCAGTCACTGCCCTTATCTTATGTTATCGGTCATTCTGATACTGTTCAATTTCTATCAGGGAACTTAACGTTTTAGATGGGAGAGGCTTCATCAATAACTGTCATTGATGATAATTTTATAAATCATGATGCCACCTACCCAATCCAATCTGTAAAATATGCACTTCATAGCTGATTGACTGTTACATAAAGTCTTGCCATCAAATGTAGTGTGTGATTCTTTTTATAACAGTGCCTTTTAATCATAATTTCACTACAGAGTTTATACTCCTTAGTTCAACACTATATTCCAAAAAAATTACTATTTTTTCCCCTGGAAAATATTGTCATTTACTCTTATATGACATTGAACTGTTGTGTATATTTCTTATAAAATATTTTATTTGTTTTTAAGTCACAAGCACAAGCTATTTGAGAGGAATACACATTAAATCTATAACTTACTGTAATGCATGTCCACGTTAAACTATAAAGAAAACATTTTACTTTTGCTCACATCATCATGAGACAACATACGTTAGATAAAATTTTACCTTTACCATAGTATGGCTTTTTGACATGGCTGTCACTGGTTTTAGGCTTTCTCTCCTCCCCAGGAAGTTGTCTTGGAGGCTGCTCTTCAAATGACCTCATATTATCCCTCCTGCCAGCTTCCATTGCCATTTTCTCCCTCATGGCTTTTGCTCTCTCAGTTTCCAAAGCAATAGCTTTCTCAAGAAGGGTTAAATTACCCTTGGTCATATCAAATACTTCTTCAGACCTGTCTGAATTAACAGAGGTGGTGTCATCATCTCTTTCATGACACCCATCCTCTTTTGCGCAGCTAGCAAAAGTTCTAGATCTGGGACTTAACTGTTCTTCAAGCCTCATTAAGTTCATCATGTCAGAGTAATTCCTATCCGGTGTTCTTCCTGGGAAGTCATCTTCTTGCCTGACATGTTGACGGATGTTCATGTTTTGCTGTTGATTTCTTTCCTGTGGGTTTGTCTCACTGAGTTTCCTAGCAAGATCAAAACATTGGTTTCTCAAGCACTCCAAACTGCTGAGACATACCTCCTCATCACTCTCCTCTACCATTTTTTCCATAAGTCCATTGTTCATAGGCTTCCCTAGCATTACAAAGTTCATGTTTCTGTTATCTTGCTGTGATATATTGTCTGCATAATTTCTGTCATTAATGTTCTCTGAAAGCACTACACCATGTCCTTGTGCTAATAATTTAAGGGAGTCCACGGTTTCCCTAACAACATCACTGTCTAAGTCTAAACTCAGCTCAGTTTTTCGACCCATATTTTCATTTTTGTCACTATCATCTTCCAGACTATTGGACGTATTGCTGTTCATTTCTGATTCAGTCCTGGCTCGGTATGCTGCATCCTCAGCAATTTTGCCCAGATTTAACAATGACTTGGCCACCAGTTCATCATAATTATCATACTCGTCATTATTGTTATCATCTTTTTCTGTGTCTTGCATTATTCGAGTATTGTGACAATTCATTTGATGATCTTCTGCAAGAAAATTAAAAAAGAAAAAAGGAAAGGAAAAGGAAAAAAGCTAGAAGTTGAATTGTAGTTATATTAGCATGGTCAGAAAAGAAGCTACAAGTCAAACACTTTATCATAATTCTAGGACCTTTAAGCCACATTTGCGGTTAGGTTTAAATTGCTGACATTAAGAAAACAGATTACTCTAATGAACACAAGGCCATTTTTAATATTTGCTATGCACCATTAATTTCCTTCATTAATCTTACAATAAACCAGCAAATACTGTAAATATTTTTAGATATAAAATTTTACTTTTTTTTAAATTTCAAGAATAACTTTTCTTTTTTCTTTACTTATTTGCAACTTAATCAGATTCATAATAATTAATTATATTACTAAACTTTCTAAGAGCCTATGGGCTATGTTCATTGCCAGCTTTAAAATAGGTGTAAGGTATAATGGTTTTCCAGTAGTTTGTTTCCATGGCAATGCATTCTGCATCTCACTGAGGGAAAGACAAGTTCTTAAGTCACTACCCAGAGATGTATTTTACCATTCCTGTTCACTACCATAGTGAATTCTTAGGCTGAATTCAAAGGTTACCAGACTTATGCAAGTAATCACAAATTTGATACTATTGAGACATTACTTTTCATGACACAGTGAAGCAAAGGAAGCTTTGAAGAGAAATTTTAGGATGTCAACCAGGTTTCATATTTATCCCACAATCATTACAAAGTCAGGTGGGAAGGGGACAGGCAAGGAAATGGATGCTCAGGAAACAAATACCTATGTAGAACAGTATAGTTCCAGAGTGAATCCAAATTCCACTAAAATAATAGGATGACATTTGTGGTCTGATATGCAATTATGTTTTTTTCATGATCTTCATTTCAAGAAAATCTTTGTGAGAAGGTAGAATTGTTGCATGAGAGTGCCTGCTGGACCATGAATTCACTCACTTCCTCAAAACTATCTGAGAAACTGATTTTTTTAAACTAAGATTTCAGGACTCAAACAAAATCCCACTATTTTATCTCAAAAATTTTGTCATGAAGCAACATCCTTGAAATCATTGTGATCACGAAACATTACACAGTTCAACTCAACAAAATATTTATTTGGTGTCAACTATGTTTAGGGGCCAAAAGAGCATAGCTTAATGGTTTGAAATACATTTTCAGGGCCAGGATAATCTTATTTCAAGTCCTGCCTCTGACTATACTAGCTATGTGACCACAGGGAAGTCATTTAACCTCTCAGTATCTCAGTCAGCTTTCTAAGACTACAAGTCACTTATAGATTTCTGGTGGAGGAAGTTTTAATAATGTGAGCTACCTACCCTGATTAAACAACAAGTCTGGACTTTAAAAAAATTCATAACCCCAAATGACTATATATTGATCTTCCCTCTCCCCTCTGAAAATTAATTTAATGTGGAGAAAGAAAAATAGATTCTATAATATTTAACTCTTAAGGTTTTTTAGAGTTTGGTTCAGTCAAAGTATGTGCCAAAAATCAGGGGTGAACTCTGCTTTTTTCTCTTAAGTCAACTACAGAACAAGTTTTATTTATTGATGTGTTTGTGAAATGAGGATTGTTGGCATTAACACTTCCAGTTAGCTAAGGGTTAGTTCATGTTGCTTCTGGTATTCCCTTTAATGCTTTCTTTGCTCTTCATCCTCAGAATTGTAAATGATGGAATGTGCAGTCTCTTAAAACACAAGTGAATCACCTTTGTTTGGGAATGAGATTTTTTTTTCACCAGGAAAACAAACCAAAATCAGAAAATCTTAAAGTAATCCTGATTACCCAATGCATTGAGTCTCCAAGTCATTTGTCTCATGCACCTCAAATCACACATCCTTCTAAATATGAGTAAATTAAGCTCAATTACTTAGAATTCACAGGGCAAAAGTAGAAATCGCATTTTTCTAGATCATCCTCATCAGTCCTCACCTCTCTCTTAGAGGGGTAAAGGTATCCTCCAAGAGCAGTGAGAGGAAATAAAGATGGCCAGTGTAGTTATTTAGAAAGGTAGTGAAAGAACTCATCCCAGAAATAAGCTTGTGACATTTACCTAGAATTTAGAGATGTAGGAGCAGAAGTAGATTGCAATTTAAAAATTTCTGAAATTCTAAAAGTTATATTCTCCTCTCAATTCATGCACTTTAGTTTTGGATGCGTGGGCTGTGGTTTTGGGGTACCCCTTATGTTAAGCAGCTTGTGCCACGTCCATGCAGCTTCTCTTGTCTCTCTGTTTCTGAATTCTTCTCTGATGTAAAGTTGGTGGAGGTTTTTAAGCCCCAAATTACGGTGCCTATAAAGAATCTACAGGAAGAAGGATCTGAAAGATGTGACTCATGATCACTCAAAACATATACACAGTCTTGAAGCATTGGAAAGTTGAGTTAATGGATAAAGTAAAATAATTTTGAATTTTTAGCCTTCATGTTTCCTTCACAGATCTCCGAACTGGATGAGACTTCAGGGAATGTTCCATTGCTCCCAACTTTGGCCTTAGGAACCAAGTAGAACAAATCCGAGCCCTATTCCACATCATAGTGGAATACTTAAAGAGATCTGTCTTGCAAATACTTAAAGACAGCTATCTTAACCTCCCTCAACCCCCTGAGTTTTCTTTCTCCAGTCTAAGAATACCTAGGTCCTGTATCAGACCTTATACGATATGAACTCAAAGTGCCTCGCTGTCCTTATTTCCTTTCTATGGGCATTCTTCAGTTGATATTGCCCTTCCTAAAATATAGTTCTCAGAGCTGACCACAGTGTTCTATATGTGGTTGGAACAAGGTAATCAACTCCTTATTTCTAGGTATCTCCTTTACTAAACTCCAATATTGCAATAGTTTTCCTGGTCCCTCCTCCTCCCAAAGGTATAAGAGAAGAAAAATGCTTAGATTAGTAATGTGATGAGAATAGCCCACTCTTCTCCACCCAAAGACAACAACAACAAATACTAAATAATTTTTTGATGTTTCTATTTGCTAAAACTGAAAAAAAATCCATACATTGGGTAATACAGTTTTCTTCACTTGGGATATACTACAGGTACTATCTTAGGGCTATAACTGCAGAAATATAGAATCCAATGAGGTGGTAAACTGATCACACAGCAAGAGAAAGGGATTGCAGATAGACCAGCAAGGAATGCACTTATACTCGCCTTGTACAATAACTAAAAGAAGGCCATTAGCATGTTGACTAGATCGTGGAAGATTTCTGGAATGACATGAAAAAGAACACCTCGGGAAAGAGAGTATGGATGGTTTGTGATTTGCACTGATTGAAGCAGTCCTGAAAAGGATGCACTCAAGAATCCATTTGTGCATTGAATTAATGTTTTAACCTTTTTCCTAACCTTATTCTTCATGATTGAATCTTTCAATCCCCTAGGGTCCAAACTTTGCGATCACCTTTGATTCTCCCAAATTATGTTTTCTACCACCAAAATAAAGTCCAAGTGTTCTTCCTTTACTTCCCCACTGTTGCAGTGGGGATCCAGGTATGGCTTGCCTCCCCCATGGAACAGCATAAGGAGAGCTCTGTTAGATGTTCTACTTTAGTTCTCCCAAAAGAAATAAAAAATAGATATTAACCAATGCTTTTCAATTAAGCCTCAAAAAAGATGGAAATGAGAGAGAAATGGGTATTTGTCATACAAGTAGTAGCCACTGGCCATATTTTTTAGTATGGTACCAAAGGACTAGTACCTGGAAAAAATTAGGTTGACTGTGAAAAAAGCTAATTATAGGAAAGGAAAAATCCATGAAAACTGCAAATGCAAGTCATTCCACTGGCTTGGCTCATCTTTAACTCACAAAAGCTTGATTCCTGCCATCTGAAGGATCATGACTGACAGCAGTTAATATGTGAATGACTGGCGGAAATGATATGCTTGGCTCTAAATCCTTACAGGCTAATAGATTTTCTGAACCTACCTGTATTTAACCATTTCAGAAATACATTTGGTACAAAGTCAGCTCTTAATTATCTGGACTAATGGAGGGGAACAGTCAGTCAGTCAGTCAACAACCAATTACCTACTAATTACCTACTGTGCATCAGGAATGGTCTTCATAGCTCAGAAATCCTTTGTGTTTACTCTGGAACAAACTCAACAGTTTTATTTTCTTTCAGGTGATTTGCCTTTTTCTTTATGTTTTCTGAGGCTAATAATAACTTGAATCTCTATTCCTGAACACACAGAGTCTGAGTGGGATTAAACATTTCCTTGAGGCCCAATTGCTTATAATCAAAGTTTTATTCTACTCATACTTTTTGGTATGTTGATTCTTTAACCAAATCATCAGGATATATTTGTAGGGACACAGTACTTAATAAAACAATGAATGAATTGGTCCAACCAATCTAAAAAAAATTAGAATTACCAGAAAAAATAGCTGAAATGTTTATACTCCTCAACCCAGAGAGGCCCCTGCTAGGCACTTAATGGAAAGAGACCAAAGATAGAAACAAAGGTACCATACATGCCAAAATATTTATATCAGTACTTTTGTGGTAGAAAAGATCTGGAAACAAAATGGTTGCCCAATAGTTGGGGAATGGCTAAACAAAGTAAGGGGCATAACAGTAACGGAGTATTATTGTATCATAAGAAATGACAAACTATGAGGAATACAGTGAAACATGGAATGCTTATATGGATTGACGTAAAACGACGGAAAGCAACACCTGGGAAACAATATAAACATGATTACAGCAATGTAAATGGAAAAAACCCCAAAATCAATAAAATGAAACTTTATACTATGAAATGATTACCAACCAAGCTTGGCTCCAGAGAAGATGAAAAAAAAGCACATCTCTCCTTTCACAGGAGAGGTAGAGGAATATAGGTGAGTAATACTGCCTGTGCTCTCAATCATGGTTGATATATTAATTGGTTTCAACTTCTTTTTGGTACAAGGGAAGGCTTATTGGGTAGAGGTTTATATTTAGCAATGAATGTGATGAAAAAGCAAAAGTCATCAATAAAATTAAAAAGAAAATATAGGTCATCCAAAATGAACTACCGCAATTACCCTTCTTGCTACAGCAAACTTTCTCAGTGTACTCATTTTTCCTTATACTCATAAAGGGTAGTGTGGTACAACGAGAAGAGCATTGGCCTTCAGTTTGAGGGTATGAGTCCCAATCCTGCCTTTGGCATGTAATACCTATGCGACAATGGGTCAATCAATTTGCCTGCCTGTGATAAGGAGGTTGAATTAGATGGCCTCTAAGGTCGATTTTTTGCCTCTGTTAAACTTATGTTCTCAGTCTCGGCCCTTCTCAGTTCTAATTTATTCTCTCTTACGCTTTCTGTCTTTTTCTTCTACTATTTCTTTCTGTTCTATCTACATAGAACTTTGCAGTTTTAAAACACTCACTCAAACACTTGCACACACACACACACACACACACACATACACACACACACATTCATATTTCCCTAAAAACCCTGATGCCTCTTTACCCAAAGTTAAGACAACAAGCAAGAGGAAGTAGAGGCTTTAACACACTGAGTATGAACTCAGTGGTAGGGGGAAGGGAGGAAATAAACATTTATCAAGTGCCTTCTATATGCCAAGCATTGTACTAAGTGCTTATCACTGAGACAGGGTACTGAGACACTGACCCATAACTAAAATATTGCTTTAGACGGTTATACTTTAATTAAAGTAAACAGGGCAGGTCAAAGAGGTGGAATGAAATGGCCTTATGTAATAAGAAGGTATACTAATGTGAGGAAATACAAGAATTAAAGGGAGAAAGAAATGTAGAGAATACTTGAATAAAAGATTAATGGAAAGACAGAAAGAAGAAATAATTGAAGAGTTTGGGAAACATCAAAAATCTGGAACAGAAGCACAGTGTAGTAGCTATGGGGGACTCTATCCAGACATCTGTTAAGGCTCTCTCTCTTCCAAATGACAACAGATAATAGATTATTGACTTATATAAATGATAATTTCATCCTTCAACATGTAGAAGAACCAACAAGGAAGACTTCTATTCTGGATCTGATTCACTCAAGCAAGGAGGAACTGGTTATGAGTTGGAAATGATAGGGATCTTGTATGTAGAAGTAAAGAAGTGACCACTGCCTTCAACTACATCCCTCTTGGGACAGAAAAGGAGAGGGAAACTGACCATGGTCTAACATGAATTGTTGCTCTGAGAGAGTAGCCTTCAAATTGTTCAGAGAAAGAATAGCTAAGATCCCATGAACTAGAATGCTGCAGAGGAAGTAAGCTTATGAGGGATGGAAAACCCTCAAGATTGAAGTTTTTAAGGCATACCACAAAGGGAAATAATTCTGATGCAGAAGGAAAAAAAATGGGACATGTCTGATGAGACTGATGTATTTGCACAGAGGATTCACCAATCAAATTATATTCTAAAAAAACCACACATACATATTCATGGAAGATGGAAGCAAGGGCAGACGAGAGGATGAATATAACAGTGAAGCAAAGTCCTGAAAAATAGTGTCAGGAGTGCTAAAGCTCAAAGTGAGTGGAAGCTGGTGAAGGAAAGCTAGAGACCATAAGATTGTGGGGTTTTTTTTGTTTATTTCTTAGCCAGATTGGAAGATCACAGAATAGGTGATATTATTTAGGGTAGATGGTGTGGTGATAATGGACCAGAGGGAAGGCAAAGCTGCTCAGATCTTACTTGGTTTCTGTTTTCCCTGCCAAGAAAACTGATCTTCACATTAGAAATGACAGAACAAAATAGTTAAGAGGGTTAATATCCAAGATATGAAGGGGAATAGTAAAACAGTACCTGATGAAGTCAAGTCACCTGGCCCAGATTAACTACATTTGTAGATTCCTAGGCTAGTGAGCTTGATTTTAATTCCTAGGAAAATTCTAGATTAGATCATTAACAATGTGGTCAGTAAATATTTAGAAAAGCAAATGTGATTATAAAGAACCAGCATAGCTTTAATCAAGAGTAGGTCATGCTGGACTATTTTGACAGGCCTGGAAAATTAAGTAATCTTCAATATGTGTTACCTTGTTCAATCATTTCAGTCATGTCTGACTTTTTGTGACCCCATTTGGGATTTCCTGGGCAAAGATACTAGAGTGGTTTGCCATTCCCTTCCCCAGCTCATTTTACGGATGAGGAACTGAGGCTTCCACCACCTAGCTGCCCCACACCTTACCTACATAATATCAAAGGATTTGATAAAGCATCTTCTAATCTGTTTTTGAAAGGGCAACTAGGTGGTGCAGTAGATATAGTGACTCATCTTCCTGAGTTCAAATCAGGCCTCAGACACTTACTAGCCCTGTTTACCTCAGTTTCCTTATCTGTAAAATGTGCTAGAGAAGGAAATAGCAAACCACTCCAGTATCTTTGCCAAGAAAACTCCAAATGAGGAGTCAGACATAACTGAAAAACCACTGAACAACAACATCCTGCTCTACTAGACCACATCTGGAGGATTGCATTCAATTCTTAGTGACACAGATAAGGAAGGCCACTGATAAGATGAGTGTCTGGAAGACAGCAGCCTGCATAGTGAATGGCCTTGATTCCATTTCACATGAAAATTTTTTGAAAAGAACTGGGAATGTTTAGCTCAGAGAAGAAAAGACTTAGGGTGGTTGTTTATATACATATATATATATATACATATATATATATATATGTGTGTGTGTGTGTATGTATATATATATATATATATATATATATATATATATATACATACACACACACACACACACACACACACACACACACACACATAGAAGGGCTGTTTTGTGAAATAACTTCTGCAGTCCCACAGGGAAGAACTAGGAACAACAAGTGGATGTTACAAAGTGGCAAATTTAGGCTTTAAGGCTTTTAAGAGAACTTCCTCACAATCAGAACTGTACAAAAGTGGAACAGGCAGCCTCAGAAGGCACTGGATTTCCTTTAACTGGACGTTTTTGAGCAAAGGTTAGATATTGCCTTTTTGAGTTTGTTAAAATGGGAACTCCTTTTCAGGGATGGGTTGCATTAGGTGAGTGCTGAACTCCCTCCTTCCAACTCTGAAATACTGTTATTTTGAGCATCTCTCCTCTCTCTCTCCACTTTATTGATAGTCTCCATTTACTGCCATCAACTGTTCACCATTTACTCACTCCTCAGCCTGAAGACTCATTAAGGATCACAGAATCTCAGAATTAGAAGGTGCCTCAGAGGTCATCTAGCTCAACCCTAACTGAAATAAGAGTTTCCTTATGAATGGACCAACATAGTGATTGAAGAAAGAGATTTTTCAATCCTTAAGGTGCTTTGTGCAAATATTAGTTATTATAGTTATGATGATAATATGGAGTAAATATTCTAGTATTTTTTTTTAATATATGAAGCTGGGTTTTTAATAGTTTGTCTTTAAGGAAATATACCTAACACAAACACTTTAAAGGCTTCCAGATTTTTGAAACAGCTGGTTGTCTTGGATGCATTTTCTTAAAGTAAATCTATAAATCCTATTTTCTCATGAGACCCTATTTTCTTTATTCACAAAAATATAAAGGATCAAGACAGGATCAGTTGAAAAGCTGTGGCTTGCAACCTCTCATATCAGACACCATGATCCTTATGAGCCAATAGTAAACTCACCTTAGATCTCCTGCCAACCTTTCCAGTGTGATCTCTGAGAATATTACTCTGTTGTGGGGCAGCAAAGCTGCAGTTTGTATCTGGGCCCTGCCATTCCCTACCTCGGTGACCTTAAGGAAGAAATTTTGCTTCTATGGACTTTAGGTTCTTCATCTGTAGGATGAAAGAATTAGACCAGATGCCTTTCAAAGTCCCTTCCAGCTCAAAATCTATGATCCTATGGCCCTAGTTCTCTTCCTCTCATATTTATTCCATCTTATACTGATCACTGAAATGTAGTTCTCCTGCAATCATTCACATCTCTTGTCCCCCTCCTTATAGCTAGTGACTCTTTCACCCTATCTCCAGTACACAGATGTAGGAGGAGTTGGCATATGTTTTATTGCACAGGTCAACCTTCACACCCACCACCTGATATTCAGCAACCACTTGACCTCTTACAAAGAACATTGTCCTCCTTCAAATATCCTAGTCTTCATGCCCTCAATTTGCTCCAACACTGTGACATGTGCCTCAACATCGCTTCAAGCACATACAAGAGTAATCCAACCTTAGACTTCTCATCCCCAAGTATATTTGCACCAGTGCTAGAGTTCCTAGTTAGAGCTCTTAGACCCACCCAGCTTAAGAAAACATTTTCCCCCTAAAATATTTTTCCTTTGTCCTTATCACATTATAATCCAGAAATACTCTCCAGGTTTTCGGGTAATTCAGTACTCAGACTTGAACACATTGTTTCAGATGTGGTCGAACTAATGCAGAATATAATGGGACTATTACCTTCCTTGCTTCGGATACTGTGTTTCTCAGAAAGCAATCTAAAATTGCATTGTCTTTTATTTTGGCTACTATGTTTTACTGCTGCTTTATATTGAGTTTGGAGGGAGTATAGACTGCTTTTCTGCAAAGTTTGGCAATAAAGATTAGGGAATAGGGAAGCTTCTTTTAAGGACTTCCCTGAGCATGCATATCTATCTATCTATGCATCTATGCCATATATATAGGTCATATATCTCTCACACACACATATATCATGTATATATATATATGTGTGTATATACATATATGTGTGTATATATATGTGTGTATATCTGTATGTGTGTATGTGTATAGATAGGTATATATGTATATGTATGTATGTGTATATATATGTATGTGTGTATATATGTATATATGTGTGAACATGTTTGTAGTTTGAGAAGTAGCCAGGGAAGAACTTGCTGTACAAAAGCCAGGTTTGGATAAGGTTATATTATAGAAGGATAACTCAATCAGGACGAAAACATCAAAATTTTCATTGGTGGGATTTAGCCATCAAGTAAAGTCCTCTTTCAATACCTTCTTACAGTGTCATGACAATCCTGAATTCTCAAAGACTTGATAAGAAGAGCACAAACTGTAACAGGTCCTAGCTAGTTGGAAAGACTCTACGTTTGGTCCTGGTGTTTTTCCTCTTATGACCAGCCTAGGTAAGAGAGACTTATCACCAGATGGTTGGCTTTTTAGGGGTCATGGGTATCCATGTAATACATTGAAAAAATGGTCCTCTCTCCTATATGACCTTCTTCAGCTTCTTCAGTGACTGCTCCACAGTGATAGTATAGAAGGTGCTAAAAATCTCAGCTTTTAATCTACAAACAGTAATTTAGCTGTTGATAGTCAATATGTGACCTTTGCAAAGTCAGAGACCATTATTTGATATGCTAGTGGAGGAAGTGAATGAAATTGTAAGAATACTGATATTCTTTCTATACGTGACATAAGAAGGGGAAAAAAGCTGCTTCCAAAGAGGAACAAATAAAGGCACTATTGTAATTGTATATATGCATCAAGAGTCATCATTTCATGGAATATTTGGTCTCTTCATGTTGTAGTGCTTATGATGAGTGTAAGCAAGAAGATAACCATTAAAATAATTACAGTTTTCACTGTTGTAGGCGATGGAGTAGAAAAAATGATGATGAGGAGAGATGGTGATGCTGGTGATGGTGAAGATAATATTGGTTATGATGATCATGTTGTGATGATGATTACTGATATATATATATATATATATACATACATACATATATATGTATATATCACCTTGAAATTCATAAAGCATATTATTTATATGATCTCATTTGAGATGTGATGTTTAATGTGACAGGATCTTCCAAACTAAGTCAATGTATCAGTCAATCAACAAATAATAGGTGCCTACTACATGCTTGGTAATGTAATTGAAAAGGTGTGTGCAGAGAAGGACTATGAAAACGGCTTTGGAAAATATGATTCAGGATCAAGAAATAAGAGATCAAAAGTTTGTAGACAATTCAGAAGTTTCTTACCTGTACATAGGATCATGAATATGTCTTTTCAAGAAGATAGTTGAAAGACACTGGATGTGATGAGCACTGAACAACATTGGAAAGAAAGAAGGAAGGAAGGAAGGAAAGAAAGCAATAATGAAAAGAAGGAAGAAAGGAAGGAAGGAAGAAAGGAAGGAAGAAAAGCAAATTTACCATAAGCAAATTGACCATACAATAACAAATAGGAAATGACTAGTTACCAATATAAGTCATTTCAGAATCAGCTATCTTTATGCAATCAGCTCTTAAACTGGCTAAAGCAAAGGTAAAAATCAATACCAAATTAGAAGAAAGGATAAAGATGAGTAGACTCTGCATGTGATTAGAGTAGTTCCAATCTGACCTGTTTAAACAAATTGTCAACTTGAAAAATGGGAAATGGACAAAGTAGACATTGATTATGATTATCATGATTTCTTAGGGAGGTTTAACTGATACAAAAAGTAGTGATTTGTGTTGTAATGGCAGGCAGCATGATATAGTGATATGAGTGCTGGACTTGGATTTAAGGAGAGACCTGGGTTCAAATTTTTTTTTACATCATGCTAGCCCTATAATCATATACAAGTCATTTAACATCTCTGGGCATAAGTTTCCTCATCTGTAAATTGTAGATAACAATTCTTTCGGTACCAGACACACAGATTGGTTGTGAGATGTGAGTGAGACAATGTATGTAAAAGAATTTTGAAACCTCAAAACTCAGTATCAGCTATCACCTTCATTATTATTATTGCAAGTAGGAACCTGAAAGGATACAGTAATTGCCTCAGAAAACACTTGATCTCTTGCCAGGCAGAGAGACCAGGATGGTTAATACCAGTTTAGAGCATAAGCTCATTTGCAAAACATTACAAAAGAATCAGGCAGGTGGAAAATTATGAGCAAGATCATTACACAAAACAGTGAAAAGTAGTTAAAGGGAAAATAAGCCTACAGAAAGTTTGGCATAAGACCCAGCTTAGCTAGATTATTCTAAGAACATTGACAGATGAAAACGAAAATAGGGTAGCAAATAGACATCAAATGGAACAGATCTGCTGTGTCAGCATTTCTCTTGTGATCTAGTCTCATCAGCAACAGTATTGCAACTACCATATTTAGATGCTATTAATTCACTATCCAAGGTACTATGTGAGTAAATAGCCACTAAGAATATGAAACTGTGAAGATGACGTGTACTTGACTTCAGTGCTAGAGGAGATTTTTTTCTTTTTTTTTGAGGGGGAAGGCAGGGCAGTTGGGGTTAAGTGACTTGCCCAAGGTCATACAGCTAGTAATTGTGTCAAGTGTCTGAGGCCGGATTTGAACTCAGGTCCTCCTGACTCCAGGGCCAGTGCTCTACTCACTGTGCCACCTAGCTTCCCCGAGATACAATTTTAAAGTCATTTAAGGATCAATTTTAAAGATTTCTCAAAGAGAAGATTAAAAATGAAAATGTTCAAAATGGTACTTTAATTTTTTTTAAAGTTACCTGGAATTGTTTGGCAATTACTAACCCACATGCTATTATTTTCTCATCTCTAGAAATCTCTATCAGGGCATCTTTGATGAAAGCACCAAAATGGAGTAGGAAGACTTCTTTAAGTTGTTGGGTATAGCAGGCATTTCCATAATTCCATAATTAAGAAATTTAGAGACTCTAAGAGCCTACTGTATGTATGTCTGTGTTTTGTTTATTGATTTAAAAAAAAGCAAGTGACTCAATGGAACCAACTGCAGCATTGAGGACTTCCTTAAAAAAAGCTTCCCCCACATATATATTAAAATTACGCAAGATTCCATGACAGCTGGTACCACCAGCATAACTTTGTTCAATAATTAGCTGAATACTAACACCAAGCAAGGCATAAAACAGGGACACATAAGCTCACCTAAGGTTGGAAGTCCTGCCCAGAGAACAAATAAATAAAAAAAAATCTGTATTGATGGTGAAACTCTGTTCACAGATGGCATTGCATTCATTTTGAGCCCTAGAACATTATAAAACCTCTAAAATGAAATCCACAGTCATTTGAAAAAGACTGGCTTAGGCATCTATGTTAGAAAAACAAACTAATGAAAAATGTCTATGGCCTAGATTATGACATAAAGCTAGATGGACAGCCCATTGTGTGAGCTTCTCACTATAAGTATCTTGTAGAGGTGCTTCAGATAGACAGTGATTTGGACCTAGAACAACAGGATGAGGAAGAACTGGCTGGGAAACTGTGTAGCATTTTCAATGCTTGCAAGCTGCTCACTCCAACAGAAGTCTATCTTTTTTTAACACCAGTATCCTCCTAGAGATGATATGTGGGTATAACTTATGGAACACCTTGTAGGATCTTATGAGAATCAAAATTGAAAGTGACCCAAAGGGCAATGTAAAGGTACACAGTGTGTATAAATAAACTGTAGCCTATTACCAACAATGACTTGTATGAAAGAAGCTGTATCAATGCCATCCTCAAGGACACGTATGACCAGAAAAGAAAGTATGCTTGTCATATATCAAGAGTGATGGATGACTTGAATGCTCTGCTGTTATCCATGAAATATGAAAAAAAGCAAGTGAAGGCCTTTAGCATGTTGGGTAGATCATGAATCCATTGAGAAAGCAGGGTAAGCATGAAACATTTAGGATGCTTTCAATATTTATGTTGGAAGTAGTTTAATTGGTCCATGTCATTTCATAAAATATAGAAGTTCAATTAAGAATATCCCTCTTTGTCCCACTTCTCTGAGTCTTCCCATTATAATTGTCATAGATTCAAAGAATTCAGAAAGAAACCCTAGGTCAGACCCAGAAAGTTTAATTGACCTGCCTATTGGCACACACCTAGTCAGAACACAGGTTTCCTGACTACCAGGCCAGTGGTCTTTAAATTAACATCAAATTCCAATCTCTCTGAGGCTTGAAAACATTCTGGAAATTTAAAAGTGGTTCTCCCCAACCATTTCAAACAGAGAATCTGAACTCATATAAACATTCTGACCTGAAGAGTGAAGAATTTTCTGGTTCAAAGCAAAAAAGGCAAGCTTTGATTTGCTTTGCTTTCTACACCATCCAAATTGAGAAAAAAAGAGGCAGAGGGTTGGAGTTTTGGAATCAGCAGTGGCCTGACAACCATTTAGAGGGCTATGGGCCATGTGTTCAATACCTTGGACATAGTAGGCATTTAGCATATTTGTGGAATTGAAGTGAATTGTTCCTATTTCAAAGGAACTGAGAAGAGTCCCGGTGCAAAAACAAAATACACACACACACACACACACACACACACACACACACACACAAATAATCCCCCTCCCAACCAAATCAAAAACCTTTCTGCTGTTTGTTCACGGATTCCAGAAATTCCTTAAAAATGAAACACAGGCCTTTATAGTTCTTAATTAGAAATAAGGATACACGAAATGTAAATATCCCTGAAATAATTAAATTAACATAATAATAAATTCATGCTGTAGTTTCAGTACCTACACTCTTTAATGTGAGCTCTTCCCCTTCACAATGTTCCTTGGTATCATGTCCTTGACATTTACACCAGAATCTCTGCTAAAACCCTAGGGTCCCACAGAAGAGGAATTAGTGTAGAGTGTATGATGGCAATTTTGGCTGCCATCAGTTGGTGATGTTATCTCTGGGCAGTCCAGGAGGTGGCAGTCCAGTGGTGATTCATAAAGTCTCCAGAGTGGCTATTGAAGTGGGTTCTCTTTTTCCTGATACTTTTACACAATTTTTTTTTCTGTAAGCCTATGTGGATGTGGTGTAATTGGAGACATCCCCCCAACCCCCAAATTATACTGGACATGAGTAGATGGTATTTAACCTCACTCATCTTTCTATATTCCTGAATTATTTAGTGTTAGCGATTGTGTAGTTTTAATATCACCACTATCAACAAACATTTCTTCACTGCCTATAATAAACAGGGCAGTGTGCTAGGCTCTGGAGAGACCAAAAGGCCCTTTCCTTTTTCCTTTTTGTTTTTGCTCTGGTCCTGTAATCCATCAGGAACTCCCAGTTTGGTAAATCCTCCTACTAATCAGCTCAGTAACTTGTCTGAAACTTTAGTCTAAGAGAATGGCTTGCTCATGGATACATAGCTAGCATGGGCAGCTAGGTAGCACAGTGGATAGAGTGCTGGCCTGGAGTCATGAAGACTCATCTTCTTGAGTTCAAATGTGGCCTCAGATACTTACTAGCTGTGTGACCATGGGCAAGTCACTTAACCTTGTTTGCCTCAGTTTGTCTGTAAAATGAACTAGAAAAGGAAATAGCAAACCACTCCAGTATCTTTGCCAAGAAAACCCCAAATGGGGTCACAAAGAGTCAGACACAACCAAAACAACTCAACAAGAATACATAGCTACTATGTGTCATATGATCACATACTTAGAACTTAGAGGTCATTGAATCCAATCCCTTCTCTTAATAGATAGAGAAACTCAGGCCCAATAAGGATAAGTGACTTGCCAAAGGTCATGCAGAAAATAATTAGCAGAGCTAGGAATTGAATCCAAGGCCCTTGACTAAATTCAATGTATTTTTCCCCCCTCACTGTTCCAAGGCTTGAACAAAAGGTTTCCTGACCCCACTGTTGATCCACTCTGCATTGTTAATTCTCTTATTGCCCTTGAGTGGCTCATAATCTAGTTCGGAGATAGGTATAGAGAAAACAAGATAAATAATAGGATCTCAGGGTTGGGAGAGTTTAGAAGTCATCTATTCTAAGCAACAAATTCTGTCTACAATATCTCCAACAAGCAGTCACCTAGCCTCTGCTTAAAGACTTCTGGTGTTGGAGAGCTCACCTCTTCATAATTCATTCCATTCAGTTTATGTTAAACTGAAATCAACTTTGGGGTAACTTTCACCCATTGGTCCTTCCAAAGCTAAGGAGATAGATCAAAACACTTTTTTTCCACACAACAACCCCTCAAAAATTCATGCACACTTCTTTTTTCTCCATCCTTCTCCCTTTGCTTCTTTTTTAGGGTAAAAAGAATTTAACAGAAATTTATTTTCTTTCCCTCCCACTCCCACTCAAATCACTAATAACTAGAGAAATGCAAATTAAATCAATTCTTCCTTTACTTCTCACCACTTTCTCCCCTCCCCCTGCTCCTTCTAGATGTTCACTATCTCCAGGTTTATTATAATGATACCCTGCTGTGTAATGAATAACCACTACAGTATAACAGAGCCCCATTATATGACATTCAGAATGCCCATGATATTCCCTAATATACTGTCTTTACCCTCACATAATTCCTGAATACATCCTGCTGATTGATACCACATATGACCACCTCTGTTATTGTTTTGCTTTTACTTACTGCTGACAAACACCATGAACTTGATTTGTCTGTATTAGAGGCAATCATCCCAAATAATTTCCCAGGCTTCATTGTAAACTGTCCGTAGTTTCTTGTGATTAGTTTTGGGCTTCACTCTCATTGCCTTAAATGTCTGTATATCTAACTGTTTGACCTACTTATCAGCCAATAGCACCAGTCTCTTCCATTTGTAGTATTTTGCTCTGTTCCTTTGCATTTGTTACTCTCTTAGGCCTTCTGACTCTGTAAATCACTCTCTTACATTGAATAGTAACAATGCTTCCCTAAAATCCAGATAAATTATCTATAGCCTCTCTCTACTACCTACTGACTGACTCTTTGCTGTTCTCAGAACAAAGGCAAGGTCCATATTTCCCAGGCATAATTTTCCCTTTATAAATACATCATGATGGTTCCTTACTAAATTATGCATTTCTGAAATGGTTAGTAATATTGGCTCTAGTCACGGAATTTAATAACTTCTTTGTAACTGAAGTGCGGGTTAAAGGTCTGAGGTTTCCTGGATTCCCCCTTAGTATAAGTTTCCTTTCAAGTATATTGATTGTCTAAGATAATAATAGCACTCAGACTTTGTCTGACGGTTGATATTCTGAAAGAGATTTGCCAACATTGATCAGATTATACAGCTTCTATTAAAAGAAAGGTGGCCTGGGGAAACTGAGGCATGGTGAATTAGCTTCCTTAAGGCTACCCTTACATATAATCAGAGTATTTTCAAGTATTCCTTCAGGTGTAACTTGAGGGGGTCCAGAAATTCTGTTATTATGAATGAATTCCTTTGCATTCAGTTTCATGCAATGCAACACAATTTAGTTCCAATGTCTAGTGAAGACACTCTTCTAAACATTAGTGATACATGACAGAATTCTTGCCATCCCACTTTATAATTTAATGTGGGGGTGTGTGGAGAATAACACATGTAGGTTTACAAGAACACAGATTTAGAGGCATAAGGGATCTTAAGGAGATTAAATTAAAATATCTCATTTTATAGATGAAGAAACTGAGGCCTAGGGAGGCAAAATGACTTGCTTCAAGTTATACAAGTAGTCAGTAACAGTGCCAGGATTGGATTTAAGCCACTCGATTCCAAATGGTGTTCTTTCCATAGTACTTTGCCATGTACAGAACAAATGCTATAAGGTAGAATGTGAGAAAAGCAAGAAGTAAAGAGACAAAATGCTATAATAAAGTTGAGAAAAAACCTGAGGAGGAAGAGATGATTTTTAGCTGGGGGATAGTTAGGGAGGGCTTCATGGAGGAGGTCCACTCTGAATTGGGCCATGAAGGAAGATGATTTCAATTGGTAGAGATATAGAGTGAGTGCATTCCAGGCCTGAATGGAGAGTCAAGATTAGGGAATAGTTAATAGTCCATATAGGCCAAAAGTACCTGAAGAGGAGGGGGTACAGTAAAATAATGATAGAAAGGTAAATTACAAATAGATGATGGAAGACCTTTAATTGTTGTTGTTCAGTCACTTTTTTTAGTCATGCCTGACTCTTGTGACCCCATTTGTTTGTTTGTTTTTTGACAAAGATACTGGAATTGTTTGCCATTTCTGTCTCCAGGTCATTTTACAGATGAGGAAACAGGCAAAAAGGGTGACATGACTTGCCCAGGGTCACACAACTAGTAAATATCTGAGGCCAGATTTGAGCTCAGGAGGATGAGGCTTCCAGACTCTAGGCAGTAGAGCTCTTTATCAATGGAGTGATGTGGTAACTCCATTAGAATGATTCTAATGACAGCTCTGCAAAGGATGCACTGAAGGGTAAGGGTATGGAGAAAAAAGTGAAGGCAGTAAGAAAGATGTAACAATAGTCCAGGTGAGAGGTAATGAAGAACTATGCTAGGATGGGTCACGTGTGGCGGGGAAGGGTGGGGAAGGAATGAAGGGACAGATGTGAAAGGTATTGGTAAGATAGAATCATTAGGATTTTGGGATAAGAATTCACTTTTTAGTAAAAATTGTTGGGAAAACTGGAACGCAGTATGATAGAAACTGGGCATAGATCAATATCTTATACCATTTACTAAGATAAGGTCAAAATGGATACATGATCTGGATATAAAGAGAGATATTACAAGAAAGAAGAACATGGAACATATTACTTATCAGACTTATGGATATGTGAACAATTTATGAATAAACAAGAGATAGCAAAGTTAGGTATAAAATGGATAATTTTGATTACATTAAATTAAAAAGTTTTTATATAAATAAAACAAATGTAGTCAAGACCATAAGGAAAACAGAAAATTCTGAAAAAAGCTTTATAGACAATTTCTCACACAATGGTCTCATATCTCAAATATATAAAGAACTTTGTCAAATCTACAAGAATATAGTCATTCCCCAATTGATAAATGGTCAAAGGATATGAACAGGCAGTTTTGTAATGAAGAAATCAAAACAATTTATAGTCATATGAAAAAATGCTCTCAACCATCACTGATTAGAGAAATGCAAATTAAAACAAATTTGAGATACCATTTTACATCAACCAGTTGGCTAAAATGATTGAAGGAGAAAGTGACAAATGTTGGTGGACAATGTGGAAAAGTTGGAACGCTAATTCATTGTTGGTGGAATTATGAACTGATCCAACCACTTTGGAAACAATCTGGAATTATGCCAAAAGAATTATTAAACTACCTATATCCTCTAATCCAATAATACCACTACTAGGCCTATTTCCAAAGACTATTAGGGAAAAAAGAGAAGGACCTATATGTTCTAATAATATGGTTATAGCAGTTCTCTTTCTGGTGGCAAAGAACTGCAAATTGTAGGGATATCCATCAATTGGGGAATGGCTGAACAAGTTGTGGTATATGATTGTGATGGAATACTACTGTGCTATAAGAAATGACAACCTCAGTGATCTGAGAAAAACATAGAAAGACATACAAAATAATGAAGAATGAAATGAGTAGAAGCAAGAGAACACTGTATACAGAAACAGAAGAACTGATAAACAGAAATATATATAGAATAATTTTACATATACATATACATGTGTAGATACATAGATACATATGTATATAAATATGAAAAACATTTTGAGGTGGCAAAGAATGGGAGAGGGGTGCCCATCAAGTAGGGAAAGACTGAACAAGTTATGGTATATAAATTTGATGGAATACTATTATTCTGTAAAGAATAATGAAAAAGATGACTTCAGAGAAAATTGGGAAGATATGAATGAACTGATGTACAGTGAAGTAAGCAGAATCAAGGGAACAATATATACCATGACTTCAACATAGTAAAGATAAACAGCTTTGAAAGAACTAGAAACTCTGAACAGTGTAATGATTGACTGTGATTCCAGAAGATTAATGACAAAACAAGTTACTCACCTCCTGAAAGAGAGGTGAAGAACTCAGAGTGCAGAATGAGACATACTTTTTTGGACACAGCTGATGTGGAAATTTGTTTTGGTTGCCTATACATGCTTGTATCAGGTATTTTGTTTTTCTTTCATTCTAAGTTGGGGATGGGGTGGGAGGGAGAGATGGCAGATTTTTGCTGATTGATAAAAAATCAAGAAGGTCATTCTCTCCTATGGGGATGGAAAAAGCCTAGACACTCTATTTCAAGAAACCATAAATGAAAACTGCCCAGATCTATTAGAACAAGTAGACAAAATGAAGATAGGGAAAGAAAATTCCATCTATCACCTCCTGAAAAGAACCCCCAAAGAAAATGTCCCAGGGATGTCATAGTACCACCCTAAGAGATAGTAGTTTCTTAAAGTCTCAATGATTTTGACATGAAGTCATTTGGTGACTTGCCCAACCTAAGATAAAGACATTATCACCAATCCCTGATTTTAGACTTAACTGTGCCTTTGACCTTAGCCTGATGTCCTTGGGTACATTTTGTTATTTTTTTAATTTTATTTTTTATTATTTTTTTTGAAAGGGGGGAAGCAGGGCGATTGGGGTTAAGTGACTTGCCCAAGGTCACACAGCTAGTGTGTCTAGTGTCTGAGGCTATATTTGCACTCAGGTCCTCATGACTCTATCCACTGCGCCACCTAGCTGCTCCATCAGGTACATTTTAAATACCTAAGAGATATACCGGCTACATGGTAGCTGCATAGTTTTGCTGGGCCCTGGGTAAGCTCTTTTCAGAGTTGGGAGAGGTGTTTGCTAGCTGTACCAGCCCACTTTTGGCTCAGATTGGAGTGGAGGGAGGGAGAGAAATGAGGGAGATGTGCATCCTCTATAAGGCCCTGCTTATACCTTATGCCTGCTTTCACAAACCTTTGTACCCTGCCTTGGAAACCCACCCATCTGCCAATACCAATTTTTGGGTCATAACAGCAGCTAGCTGAGAGACTTAGACATCCATTGAAATATAACAGTGGCCAATCATACCACCTACCACTCTGCTAATACTGACCTGCACCCTTAGAACATCGTGAAGCTTTACCCACCCCATCTAGATACTGCAAAGAATTTTGCATGTGCACTCTACCCATTATTCTAAATCTTCATAGGTAAAGCAGTATCCAGGTGTGTGCTGATAAATATTTAAAAATTGACTCTCCATAAAAAACAAAAATAACATGTATGCAGGATACACACTTAAGTTTAATCTACATTAACATTTTCTTCATCACTTTAAGTCTAGATAATAAAAAAGCCCAATAAATGAAGCTCTGGTTTGTAGTGTTTGCCAGTTTCAGACATAGAAATGCTCACATTTAGAAATTAATAATTGGGAACAGTATGAGCTGGCTTTAGCATACTCTTAACTGTATGCCATATGTGGGCCCATGAATTTTGTAATACATTTTAAATAAAATTGTTTATATAGACAGGAACCCCATAAAAGAAATATTTTCTTAGTCCCCACACACCCAAGGGGAGCTCAGGTCATAGCCAAAATCTAGGCCTTCCATGTCAAAGAAAAAATACTACAAGTACATAGAAAGAAATAGTTTAAGTACCTAAGAACTGGTCAATATCACAGAAGACTTGGCAGATTTTACTAAAAATGAGAGGAGATCTTGGAATACAATACTGTATTCCAAAAGATATAGGCTTACAAAGAAAAATAATTTATTCTGTAAAGCTGAGTGCAATCCTCTGGGGGCTGAGAGGGGAAAGGACCAGAGCTGAGTAGCAACTTTGAGATGCAAACTCAATAGTTCAAAGAAACCTAGAAAGGTAAATTTATTTGACTGATTTGAAAGATCTATATGATGATCACATTCTAATAAGGGGAGATGAAATAAATGTCTCTTCAGAATCTGAATGTTGTGAAAAAGGAAGGAGTTAAGAAACCTACAGGTGTTGAGAATGGATTGATTCTATTCTGAGACTTTTAAAAGGGGAAAAATAGGGGAGAGAAAAATAATGAATACATTAGTTTAGAAAGCAGGAAGAAAGGGGATAACTTGATGTTTCTCATAATTGGAGTACTTGAGAAGAATATTCCAACATGGAAAGAGTAGGAGGAAATGGGCAGCTGTTTCATCTCACTCTTATGTAAAATGGATAAAGGAGGATTGAACCCACATGCACACACACATACACACAAAAAGAGTTCAGTGCAGAAATACATAAAGTTCTACATTGAAACAAACAGGGCTGGGATGGGAGGGTTCAGAGGGAGGAAATAACTAAAAGCAAAACAAGTTTCCTGGTATGGTGGGGAGGGGAAATTAAAGGAGGGAAAAAAGATATAGAAGACCAAAAGTAATGGGCGATACCTTAGCTTGCTTCTTCTACAATTGGGAAATAAACAAATTGTGGCATATGGATGTAAGAATATTTTGGTGCTGTAAAAAATGACAAAAGAGACAATTTCAGAGTATCCTGGGCCATATGAAATTATGCAGAATGAAGTGAAGAGATCAATTTGTATGAAAATAACTTTATAAAGAAAAAACAACAACAATCTTGGAAGACTTAAAGAATGCTTATCAAAGCAATGACCAAACATTTCCAGAAACCTAATGAGGAAGCATCATATCCATTTTCTAATAGAGAGGTAATCGACGCAAGGTGAAGAGACATGCTTTTGGACATGAACTTTGTTCCAAGCTTTTTTGTTTTGTTTCTCTCTCAATTAATGGGATGTGTGTGTGTGGAGGGGCACATCATGGAGAGAGGGAGGCTAGCAAGACTGATGCCCAAAATGAGAGGACCATTGAAACAGTTTTACAGATGGGCAGAAGAGAACAGAAATTCTAAAGGAAGCACAGACATGCAGAATAGTTTTGAGAGTAATATTTAGAATTCATTTCATTCTTAATAAAAAAGCAAACGGCATGAAATAGAGATTTAGGATTTCGTATAGAATCTTTTTGAGTGTACTGTTGTGTGTATGGAAATTCTCTCTCTCTCTCTCTCTCTCTCTCTCTCTCTCTCTCTCTCTCTCTCTCATTTTTACATCCAGAATAAAAATAAAATAAAAAAAGAAATGGAATATGATTAAAAATTCTTTGGGGTCAGACTAAAAAAAGAATCTACATGACGGGGTTAGGGGTATGATCAAAGGTATGAAGACTGCATAAGCTCAAGAAGAGCCCAGTGAGAACAAAGCTGGGTAGTTATCCTATATTCACTGTGTTCTATGTGCTTGGAATTGAATTATAACCAGAATACAGTTTGATAAAAGGTTAATAACAATTAAACAGCAATTTCTGTTGCGCTAAAGACTACCGGCCTTGGGATGTGGTTTTACTCTTTACTGAGAGGGTTGTCTATAAATCATGTAGGAGGGAATGCATTCTCTAGAACAAAGACCTAGTATTAGAATGTTCCAGGCCCATCTTGGGCCTCTTGGGCCTTTTTTGTAGCTTTGGAGGTAGGGAGGAGACATGCTTCTCTTGTATAACTGTAGCTTCCTATTTTAAGTGTGTTCAGAGAAGTTTAAATGGCTTATCCAAAGTCACAGGCATGGTCAGGAATAGAACTGTGTGTCTTCTGACTCCAAGTCATATGTATAGGCTACAACACGCACCTAGAATTCATATGCAAAAAATTGCAAATCAAAATTGCATATACAGAACACATGTAATCAGGGCCTGCTTCACTTTTGCTTCTGTATGCTAAGAACTGGGGCAGCTAGGTGGTGAAATGGATAGAGCGCCTGACCTAGAGTCAGGAAGACTCATCTGCCTGAGTTCAAATTTGGCCTCAGATGCTTACTAGCTGTGTGGACCTGGGCAAGTCACTTAATCCGGTTTGCCTCAGTTACTCATCTATAAAATGAACTGGAAAAGGAAATAGCAAACCACTTCAGTATCTTTGCCAAGAAAACACCAAATGGGGCCATGAAGAGTCAGACATGACTGGAAAATGACTAAACGAAAAGAATCCTAAGAAACTAGTGTGGTGTCTGGCACATAGTAGTGCTTGATCAATGCTTCTTGGTTGATTAGATGGCCCTTCAGAGAGAATGGATAAACAAACTGTATCTAGGTTAATCTTTTGTAAACTGATTGTTATACATAAAAATATTACTACTTAAAATAAACTGTATATGATAGAGAGGTGGGGAAAATCTTGTAAAAAATCAAATTGCAACACACTAGATAAGGTATTTCATTCTATTTTTAAAATTGCTGTATATTTTACTAACTCTGAGGTAAATTGGTGCTAGTAAGTAAAATGAGGCAAATTGGTTGAAATGTTGCCAGCTATAGCAGATCTACATTATGAGTTTTTATAAATATAAAAGTCCTGGATTATGCTTCTTATTTAGTAAGTCCAAGACATGCAATGTCAGAGTTATCCCAAATTCAGAATTAATGAAATTCTGCTAGTTCGCGTAGTTAGTTCTACATGCCTTTCTACTTTATTCCATAGTTCAAGGTAGTTTATCTGAGACTAAAGATTAAAAAAAAGAAGATACTAATTGATATACTCATTTTTCCCCACTGAAACCATCACATTTGAGCTATAAAATTAATTATAATAATAGTAGTAATGGTCAGGTTCAAACTAATTTTGTTTTAGATGTATGAGAATCATTAATTATATTTCCAATATTTGTGGACTTTGTGAAGAGGAGTGTTAGCAGCTTACTGAAAGAGGTCCCTTGTCATATCCAATATAAATACCGGAGACAATGGAAGCAAATGTTGAGAGAGTCAGTGATTTGGACTGGTTTAGAGAAGACTCCAGAACACAGGTTCACCCTGGGACCTATCTCCACTCCTTTAATACCTTTCCCCCCCTTTTGGATGTCACTCTCCTCTTCAAGAACTAAGGACAAACAACAACAACCATTTGAATGTAAACTCCTTGAGGGCAGGGTCTGTCTTTCTGTTTATATTTGTATTCCCAGTGCTTTGCACTGTGCCCCACACATAGTAAACGCTTGATTGTTGAACTGACCTCACTTTGCTCTAAATGATGTTTTTAATTGTTTGTCTTGGAGCAGAAAATAATAATGATATTGTCAGAAAGATGAACATAATTTCTCTTAAGGATAGACTAAATTTTATTTATTTATTTGAGGGGGTAAGGCAGGGTAGTTGGGGTTAAGTGACTTGCCCAAGGTCACATAGCTAGTAAGTGTGTCAAGTGTCTGAGTCAGAATTTGAACTCAGGTCCTCCTGACTCTAGGGCTTGTGCTTTACTCACTGCGCCACCTAGCTGTCCATAGACTAAACTTTTTTTTTTTTTCAGAAATAGGTAAGAGCTATGGAACTGCTGACCTCAAACTGAAACTTCATATCATTCTATGCTTAACTTGAAATTACTGCATTTCTTCACATAATAATAAGCTTGAAATTTCTTGCATAGATATTATATTTTTCAAAAGAAGACTGGTGTTCGGGATGTGCTGTTACCATTGTGAGAGCTCAGCATGAGAAGCACAGAAGAGATCAATGTTATGCACATCTATCCCTATACCACATATTGATTTTATTATGTCACTTCTCTACTTAATAACTTGGGAAAGATGCCTATTGGGTCAGTATCCAAACTCCTTCATCTGATGTTTAATTCTATCTGCCATTAATAGAAATCACTAAGCTTGTCCATTCAAATCCTCCTACAAATCCTTTGTTTATGTTATTCCATTTGATTGCCACAAGCTCTTCCTTTTTCTCAGCAAGTAATTCAGTCTAGCAGCATTTATTAAAAACACCTACTTTGTGCACCGTGCTAGGCAATGGAGAGACAAAGATGAAATGAAAAGTAGTCACTATCCTCAAAGACCTTATGTGTAATTAGGAGATCCAACATGCAAACAGATTATTAATATTTGAGGGAGAGAATATGTAAAACTATGGGAATAAAAAAAGGCTTTCTTTTTTTTGTAGGAGGTAGCATATGAGCTGAGCCCCAAAGGAAGCCAGAGATCCCAAGCGATGAGGGAGTACCTTCTAAGCACGATTGGGAAGGAGGATGTTACTGTGCCAATGGAGGACATAAAATGCTGAGTTTAGGGAATAGAAGGTAGGCCAGTTTGACAGGAATATGGAGTAAAGGAGAATGATGTGAAATAATTCTGGTAAATTGGACTGGAGTCAGATTGTGAAGGGCTTTAAATGCCAAGTCAAGGAGTTTGTAGTATATTCTAGAGGCAATAGGGAGGCACTAAAGGCTCTTGAGCAGGCAAGTGACACAGATAGTCTTAGGGTAAAGAAAGTGGTATGGAAGTGGTATGGAAGCATTGGAGAGAGAGCCAAGACTGGAAGCCAGGAGCCCACACTCCTTCAAAGACCAAGCAAATCCCACTCCTTTTTGAAACTTCCTGAAAAACTCCAAGACCACAATCATCTTTACCTCCTCTGAAATCCTATTTTGTGTTTATGCTTATACCATATAATCTAAGATTTGACATATATTATCTGAATTTTCCCATAGCTATTTTCTTAATGTAGTTCTTATCTCTCTAATGAAACTATGAGCTCCAGGGAAAAGAAAGTATTTTCCACCTTTGTATCTTCCCCATAGTGGACATAGAGATGTATACAGTATATACAGTGATAGATACAGCAGATGCTTAACAAATACTGGTTAATAGATTCTAGACTTTCACTGAATTTTCCTTCCCAGGGTACAAATCCTCATATCAAGGCCACCACATCTCGATATAGACTTTTAATTACCATCAACACCACATAGACTGTCAGGATCTGGGCAAGGACCAGAAGTTTGTAATTCCTCGGGACCTATATGAATTAGAGTGTAGCCTCAGGACTGGTGTTTGGTCTGGTGGGAATTTAGAGTCCAGCCTAAGATAGTGATTATAAATTTGATGAAGAGCTACCTTTGGGGAACTGGGCTATGTTTGTGGAGAAAGACTGCAAATTGAGGGAAAATTCAGCGATGATGTTTATGGCAATGACTTTGGTATGAGAGTGAGTTGGTAGTTGGGAGAACATGATCGAGTGTTTTATGAGGCAAATGCGAGCTAAAAGGCTTCATAGAATCATGATCCAGGTCCTGGTACAGCCCTTTGTCCATCTCCTCACATACACATGTATGCACACACGCACACACACACACACACACACACGTATGCATACATACTGCTGTGCAAGGTGAGCTTCAGTCAAAGGCTTCAAGATCAGATTTTTATCTCGTACAGTATATCTGAATTATAGATACTGGCAAATTGACCACTGAGGTAAGACTGAAGAACATTTGGGTTCATTGCTTCTCTACAATCTGAAAAATTTCAAGTTTCAGCAAAAAATGTTTTCCCTTTCCTCCCGTGACCTCCAATCCACTAAAACAGTTTTTTTACTTGTTTGTAGGGACTTTGAAGGGTTATCAGGCTCTTTGCTTCACTTTCGAGAAGAACCATATTTAAACCATTCCAGACAAAAGAAAATCTCTCCTATTTCTATTTACAAACAAAACCAAATCAAACCTCTTTACTAAAAGAAGACCTATCACTTCTAACTTTGAGACTTAGTCACTTAGACAACATCTTCGACAACCCCTTTGTTTCATGGATTAAAAAAACAAAACAAAACAAAAACAAGAACTGGGGCCTAAAGGGAAAGTAATTTTTCTAAAGTCACCCACACTTTTGACAGTTTTTAATGTTAGAAAACTTAAGTTCTAACAGGAATTCTTATTGCTTCTGTCTGATCTTATTGCCTTTTTATTGTTTTTGGAAGATGGCATTATTTTTTATTTATATGTGTCTTATCCCCACCAATGAGATGATAAATTTTTTTGAAGGCAAGGTGGTTCATATCTTACATGTTTTCCATCCATAATGGCACCTAGTCTAGTGTTGAACAGATATCAGGGGTTTAATAAATCTTAGCTGAATCGAACCATCACCATGTTTATCAGTGACTGTGGCATCAAGATAAACTGCTACCTTAACCATAGCCTGACTCACTAGTGTTCATACAGAGTTCAGTCAAGTATGAGTCAGTTCAAACTTGCATTTCCTTCTAAGGAGATTTTGGAAGTAACAGAATCACCTTGCTATATCATATCATTTAACAATGGGCCCTAAATATGACATTATATGTGATGTTATCATATGATAACATTGCTAGTAAATAATAATTATAATGTTCACGGAGCTTTATAACTTTCAATGAGCTTTCACAGATACGATTTCATTTGACCCTCACAACAACCTTGCAAGGCAGGTATTATATAGATGAGGAAATTGAGGATGAGAAACTTTAACTAACTTGCCCACTGGTGAGGGCAGTGTCAGGTGAAGAACCTTAATCTTATAGTTCCTGATCTTGCATGTAAACTAAAGTGTAAACTTCAAATTTGTGTTCTAAAACAGGTAATAAACAAATGATGAGAACACGATTAGTGATTAGTTCTGTAATGTAGACCTTAGAAACATGGACTAAACAAATACACAATACTCGTTCATTCTATGTCTTTTTACAATAGGATGATTATGATTTATGATTTCACTGATGTTACATTGTAAATTTCCATAACATTGTAAGCTTCTTAAGGGCATGGGATGTCTTTTGCCTCTTTTTGAATCCCTAGTGCTTAGCACAGTGTCTGGCACATAGTAGGCACTTAGTCAATGTTTACTGATTGATTGATTTAAGGAACTCCCAAGGAAGGGATTCCTTCTACTAATGCAAATCTACATTTTAAATTTTTTGCAACTTTTAGTCTTAGAGAGAATATCCTTGGGAACTGTAAGGTTAAGTAACTTAACCTTAAGTAGGCTAACTCTAGGGTCAGGACTATAATCCTAGAGTCAGAACAAGAACCCAGGTCTTTTTGACTCAAAGTATGGCCAGCTACCCACTAGTCAACAATGCTTTTATTTCTTTTAAAAGTTTTTTTTTAAGTCTGATTCTTCAAAGAATACACAGTTTTTAATTTTCAGCCCAGCTTTGAATTTTGTGTTGAAGGATATGTAAATCCATGAAATGTATGGATGATATCTGAAAATAAGCTCATAGGAATAATTCTATCCTGTCACAAATGAAACATTAGCTAGGTTTCTTTCTGAGTTATTCATTCCCAAATGGAAATGACACATACATCGACACACACTTAACTTACTGGTCAAAAACGGGTGTATTATAGGGTAAGTGGGATGTTAACTCTTCAGGTGGTAGAAGAATTATTTCTATCTTTTTATCCAATTGTATTCACAGATTTCCTTGTATCGAATTGTTATACATTCAACAAACTGAGGTGTTTTTTTTCCTGACAGTATCAGAATTTGCTCATCATTGTTTGATGACTATGACCCATGCTAGCAATTCTTTCCTTCCTCCCTGCCTCTTGGAACCCTTTCCTTAGGTCTCAGCTCAAGCACCACCGTTCAAAAGAAGCTTTTTCCCCCATTAAATTGCAAGTGTATTTTTTGTTTGTTTTTTATTTTATTTATTTTTTAAATTATTTATTTATTTATTTAATATTTTTAGTTTTCAGCATTGATTTTCACAAGAGTTTGAATTACAAATTTTCTCCCCATTTCTACCTTCCTGCCCACTCCAAGATGGCATATATTCTTATTGCCCTGTTCCCCAGTCAGCCCTCCCTTCTGTCACCCCACTCCCCGCTCCCATCCCCTTTTCCCTTACTTTCTTGTAGGGCAAGATAGATTTCTATGCGCCATTGCCTGTATATCTTATTTCCTAGTTGCATGCAAAAACTTTTTTTTGAACATCTGCTTTTAAAACTTTAAGTTCCAAATTATCTCCCCTCTTCCCTCCTTAAGAAGGCAAGCAATTCAACATAGGCTACATGTGTATCATTATGTGAATCCCTTCCACAATACTCATGTTGTGAAAGACTAACAATGTTTTGCTCCTTCCTATCCTATCCCCCTTTGTTCAATTTTCTCCCTTGACCCTGTCCCTTTTTGAAAGTGTTTGCTTTTAATTACCTCCTCCCCATATCTGCCCTCCCTTCTATCATCCCCCCTTTTTTATCTTCTTTCTCCTTTCCTGTGGGGTAAGATACCCAATTGAGTGTGTGTGTGTTATTCTAAAAGAAGCTTTTCTTATTCCTCTAGTTATCCTAGGGGATATCTAGGGCAGTATTTAGGGGATACCCTTCTATCCTGGGAGGGTAGTGCCCTACCCCCTAAATACCCTTTATTTATTTTGCATGGTTTGTTATATTAGGAATCTGGAAACCAACTGCTACCCTGGGATTTATAGTTTAGAGGGATAATCATTCCATCTTAACCTTGAGATAAATTTGGGACTGTTATGATCTTTGAAGCTGTTAGGTAGACTTGAGTCATAGCTTGGATTTCTCATTGGGACATATAGAATCCAGGAGACATGGACTGAATAGGAATGAGAAGAGCTGAGCCCAGCAACAGTGGGCATTCAGAACCCTCAGACCCACGTAAGAGTTAACAAGATGATCTGCAAAGAATTGGTGGCACAGGAGCAACAAGCAAAAGCAGAAACCAAAAGAGGATACAGAAAGGAGAAGAGAAATAAGAAGAGCAATCAGGCCCCTAAGGGCATCTCTGAATTAGATGACTTGAACTGAAGCTAATGATTGTACATACTTCTTCGAGGACTAAATAAAGTTCTTTAAAAGAAAAAAAGAAGATCTTTTCTTTCCCCAACTTCCTCTTACCATGCCTGTCTAGGACCAAGACAATAATATTTTGCTAGATTTTTTTAAAACCTAAATGTTTCCTGTATTAGGCCTCAAATATGAAGATGCTCTAGAAGATAAGGTCCTTCAAAGTAGAGACTGGCATGCTTCCGTATTTTTGAACATTGCATCCCTAATACAAAGCTGGAACATTGTGGCCACTTAATAATTGCTTATTGATTGAGTGAAATCTGCTGCTTAAGTTGATTCCCTCAAGTTTATCACTTCTTTAGACACCTCTATGTGACATTAGAAGACTTTTGGCTAATGAATTTAGGTGGCAATATAACAAAGTATAACAGGATTTGGAACCTTAGAGATCATATAATCCAATCCTTTAATTTTACATGTGAAAAATTAAGGCTCAGAAACTGTGTACATGTCATATAGATAGTAAATAATGGGTACATGATATGAAATATTTATCATACATATCAGAAAAGACTCTATAAAAATAATCATGAACTTATTTATTATGAATTTTAGGATGCTCTGGTTATCAGAAACATAATTTTGTTTGATTAGGAAACAATTTTGTTAAAATATTTTATAATAGGGCATTCAGAGGGAGGAAACTTAGAGATCACCTAATTGAACCCCATCATTTTCTGAGAAATGAGGAAACTAAGGCTCTGATAATTTATGTGACTTATCCAAGGAAAACAGGTAGCAGAGTCAGGATTTAAACCAGGTCTGATTGAGGCCAGAATTTCCTCCACTACTGAATTTTTTTTTGAAAAAGGAGATTGAAAGTCCATTAACTTTTAAAATTATTTATTAGTTGTGTACTTTAGTGCAGAGTGATAGGTCAGATACTTTCGACTGAAGTTTGGTTACTGGAAAAAAAGTAGAAAAAGTCCTGCTTAAACCTCCTTAACATGGGATAGGAATGGTAGTGGTGAAAAGCTCCTGATTTAATCTATTTGTGGCAGAAATGAATTCAGGAATTTTTTTTTTCTTGAAAGTCTAATTTCAATGTTGTTAAACAAACTTAGAGAATCCTTTCTGTTTTTATTGTGAACTGAAAGCATTGGAATACTGACCAGTAATGCTAGATATTTGGAAAAGCTTCACATAAATATTCTAATTTTCCCTCAAATCACCCAATTCTTCCTCAGATGTGAATATGTAAGGATCATATCAATTTACATTATCAAAAGACCTAAAAGAAAGGAAAGATACTTGCATTGCACCTAATTACATGGTTAACTGTCCTCCAAAGTAATTTTCAGTAATATACTTCAAGGGTTCAGTCAAGAAAAATAACCCATAGTAAAGAAATAGTATTAAAAAATGGCATTTTCCCGAGGATGACTCATGCAGTAGCCAAATGTTAGCAGTAAGGACAGTTCTCTTCAGTCTAGCTGGTAGCATTCTGTGCTCACTCCCCTCCTAGCCCTTCTATTATATCTATTGGGAACTGCAGAAAGAAGGATTTTTCCTTTTAAGTTGTACCATGTAAGAATTTAATAATTTATCATTAAAGAACCAGAGATTAATGATCACTTTAAAGCCCTGGTCTTTTTTAATGGGCTGAAGTATGAAAATGAATTATAACTCACTAGATTCTATGTAACAATTTATTCTGTTTTTCAGATCACAAGAGAATTAAGTGAGAGACACAGTGTCATTTAGATAGCAGAGAGAAACACGATGTGTAAAAATTGGAGTTAATGATTAGAAAAAAATCTTTGACCACTAAATAGTGGCCATTTTAATTTTAGCATGAGAGAATTTTCATAAATGTGGGCCCTGACTAGGGGCAGATTGATTCAATAACAATAACAACCACCACCCTTTCCTCATATACTAAGACAAGCAGAAAATGAGAATAAATGTAGATCAGAGCAGTTTAAAATGAATTCATAGTATACAGAAAGTATTTATCATTATCTCCCTATTTCCTCTTTGAGGGTCATTATGGCACTTATGGATTCTTGGTTTTCTTGAATCCTTTGACTTTCAAGGTATTTCTGGATCAAGAGGCCGGGTGGTATCGTTGTGGATGGAATTAACTGCTGCCCCAAAAGATGAAGTATTGTACTGTCTCTTAAGTTTACAGCTTTAAAGATACGAAAAATATTTAATTCACTGCCCTGATTTCCTCACTCAAACTTTGCCCCCTTTAGTTTGTATGTGTGGTAGTCAGTTTTCTTTCCTTCTCTATAGATAGCCTGTCCTGGTTCTCTGAGTACACTTGTGTTCTTTATCTTAAGACTGATGATTGCATCATCTGTTTAGAGAATATTGATGTGATCAGCTTTAGAAGGAACCTGATGAAAGGCTCAGAAAGATAAAGGTCACTGTTAATGCAAAATGGGAAAAATGAGAGTCATTGGGATTTCAAGGTTTCCTGACATAATGGTCCAGCTCTCTCTTGTATTCTTTATATGTGAGAAGGGAATACTTTCAGAAAATTCAGTTCAGACATACAGATTGCTGTTGGATCTGTTCAAGTGTGTGACTAAAATATCACTCACTCTATTTATGAGCAATGGCCTGCTATTTCAACAGCAAAACATGCAAAGTTTGGTTTTCATGTTATACATGTTGCTATGAGTAGCAGGAAGTTAGTGAGAGGATTACCACTTATAGCAGTGGTGTGAAATGCAAAATATTTGGCATATTTGGGAACAGAAATAAATGACTGACAGAGATGTCTTTTGAAAGTCCCGTTTCAGTAAACTCGGATGAATGCCTAGGAGTCTGGTCATGTGAAATGATCAAAATAGCATTCAGCCTATGGATGGGGCTCAGGCTGACTTCTCCTCACCCCACAGGATTAAGAAATACCTGGAGTACAAGCCACCTTGAGTATTTTCCTATGATATTGGCTAAATGGTGCCCTAAAACATTTGTTCTTGAAGCTTCTCCATTGGAGATTTACCCCTATAACAGAAAAAAAAAACTTTGCAAAACAGCCTTTGGGAATCAGTTATCTGAAGTAATTTCTTCTCAGGAGAAACATTTATAGTTGGTTTTGCAAATCAAACAAGCTTTGGTTGCCTTCTTCCAGAGGATGTGTAACAACTAGAGCACAGAAGAGCATTCCTAAAATTGACCTTTAGTTTTTGTCTTAAACTGACTGGGGTCCCTTGAGCATTGGGAATCATTTGACAGGTTATCTTAAAAGTGGCAACCTGACCTGTCTTCTCTACCTGGATTGCTAAGAATTTGGAAAAGATTTGTCTATAATGGTGCTGAATGGTACAAGAGACTTTTCAATGTTGTTGAGCCATCCTTGGGGGTTAGAGACAATTCCTCCAAAGCTATTCAGACATGTAAAAACTCCAGATTTAGAGCTGGGAGGGACCTTGAGGGTCTTCTCTTCTAATCCCCTTATTTCAGAGATGAGAAAACTAAGGCTGATTAACTTGTCCAAGGTCTCATTAAGTAGTAAGTTTTAGCATTGGAATTCGAACTCAGGTCCTTTGATTTCAAATCTTTTCATTGTACCCTACATACTGCTAAGTGGCACAGTAGATAGAGTGCTAGATTAGAGTCAGCAAGAACTGAATTAAAATCTTGTCCTAGATAATTTCTGGCTGTGTGACACTGGACAAGTCACTTAACTTCTCTCAGATTCAGTTTCCTCATCTGTAAAAGGGGGTAATAATAGCACCTATTCTACAGGATTATTTTAAGGATCAAAGGAGAAAACACATGTAAAGTAATTTGAAAACCTTAAAGTGCCATATAAACACTAGGTGACTATAATCATTATTAATATTACTATTATTATGTGGAAGAGGGATGTTGAAGGGAATTTTTAAAAACTTACATTTGGCAGAACTGTTTATTTGCTTCTGTAACATCTCTTCCAAATCATTAGATCTGAATAAGTCTTTTTTCTTTAAGCAGAATTCTAATGTGCCCTCTCTCCCACCCCCAGCATTAGAAATATAATGCAGAATAGGATAGTGTTTTTGTTTCTTCATGGTAATCTATTATGTTCTATCTACTATGTTCACCTAATTGGATTTTCCTCCCCCACATATATTTGTTTTTAGTTCCTTTATGCATCAAGAATAGGCTAAAGCCTGTGAATTTCCTGGTTCAATAGTTCATCCTCAAGGGCCTGTAATTTCATCAGTGTGGATGGATACACCCTCCACCAAGGCGCATCACAACCCTTCTATGCTTTGGTAGATAGCCTTGGTAAAATGCTGTGTCTATAAAATTCAATACCCCGAAGCTAATCTGGGGATGAGTGGTCTCAAGTAGTTTCCTTCCCAGATTATTTTTCATGTGAGGTTGGTTCTTGCATTGAAGACACACAGTCCATCACCGGCTAGCAGAACTTGCCAGAGCTTGTGCTCTGCTTGACTGAATTTCCAACACAACAATTACGTCTGAAATAGTTAAATCAGAGCCAAAGAACTCTATGTGAACCTCTAGCAGTCAAATCCTAAAAGTAAGGGTGTAAATCTGCTGGGCATTTCAGAAGATGTCCTCATAATGCTCAAATTAGGATGAGTCAAAGATCACAAAAAGTAATCTGAAATAGAAAATGTAGCATTTGAGAAAATAAACAGCAGAAGTGGAGATGTATCTTGGATGTTTGATCAATGGTGTGTCCAAATTTAAAAAAAATCTTTTATGTGATTAATATTAATCTCTGACTTTCATACAAACTTCCCATATTTTAAAACAAAAATTTCTACTGCATTCCAGACACAGAGACTAGAACTTGAGAGAATGATGCTCCATATTATTTTTTATCATAGGCCAGGGTGAATTTATGGAGTTGAATCAACTATGATCAGCTACGAAAGAGCAGGGCTAGCTCTAATAAGCTAATAAGTACACTGTCCAAGTTCCCAAATATTTTATTATATGAGAGCTCACCATGGGATTTTTTTAGCATGAAAATGATGCTTAAACTTTGGCTGACATGGGTCCCTCCTGACTAAAAACCACCCAAAAAAAATAATTTTATAATTTTAAAGAAAATATTAACACATCAGTTAAAAAATCTTGCCTTGCTGTGGAGCCTTTTCCAAACATAATTAAAACATTACAACAAAAATATCTCCCCCCCCCCCGAAAGTATATTGCTTAGGACCATGTCTTGTTTTCTAATATGATCATAGATTGTACTCCTTCTCTACTAGATTCTATAAAATCATTTCCAGAAAAATCTATGAATTAGTTGGCTAGGAGAATTTATCTCAGTTCCAAAGATTTAAAAAACAAACAAACTTATTTTGCGTGGTGTATATATGTTTTTCCATTATGACCGCAAACCACTGTAACCATTTCAAACAGTTTTCTTATGTGATCAAGCCAGGCTCCACAGGGGTTAAACTATCATTATTTCTGAAAAAGGAATGGTTAGAATGTTTAATGCTTGCCTTATGGGATTAGAAACAACCACCACACACCTACCTGAACTAAGAAAAGCTTTCCCCACAGGCTCTGGGAAATAGCAGTCCTTTGTATTAGGGAACTGGCTCCCTTAGCATTCAAACTCCTGAATAGCTTTCAGGCCAAGGATGGGGGAGAAGTGGATTTTAAAAAAAAACCCTACTTTCTCATTGAGTTTTGGCATTTTTGCTAGACAAATTCCAAGAGAATGAGAAGGACTATCACTGAAAAATCTCAAGCCTGTCTTCCTTCCTCCCTTCCTTCCTTCCTCCCTCCTTTCCTTCCTCCCTTCCTCCCTTCCTCCCTCTTGTCTGTCTGTCTTTCCTCCTTTCTCTCTCTCTCTCTTTCTCTCTTTCTTTCTTTCTTTCTTTCTTTCTTTCTTTCTTTCTTTCTTTCTTTCTTTCTTTCTTTCTTTCTTTCTTTCTTTCTATTATAGGTTTCATATTGGAAGAGACCTTGGAGAGCATAGAGTTCAACCTGCTCATTTTACAGATGAAGAAACTGAAATCCTTTATACAATAGTTCCTAACCCCTTTTTAGTTTTCATTAAGAGAAAGAATGAAAAATCAAACCACTAACATCTTGTTCCTGTAACCTTCTAATTCCAATGCCCTAAATGTCATTATTTGTTTACACTAGACAGAAAGGTAGACCTACCAAATCAGAGTAATATTTTGAAAATACAGAAGCAAAATATTTCTAGATTAATCAATTCCTTTGTCATTTCATTAATATCCATTTCCATACTAGGCTTATGATAAGATCGCTATCGTGAAACCTTTGCAACCAATATCCCAAACCCAGATTTTACCAATCAACATACTTCTAGCTACATGGAGATCCAAAATACCACTAAACAAATAGATGAGTTAAAATCATTTTTATAGCAAGGTCATATTAAGTAATAATCTCTCTTGCAAATTTGTCAGATCATTCAAGACAAAGTAAATTGCCTTGTGAATTTTCTAGCTAAACCAAACTCTAGTACTTTATAGAATTGATAATCTAAAGTACATTATATATGTATATATATGCACATACCTATATATGTGCAATACATTATATATGTAAACACATGCAGAAACATACATATCCGCAAACTATAGTAACTTCACACATTCCACTTAGACAGTTATTTGCCTGAAAGAAGTCTAAAGTCTTAAAGGATATCTAGATAAGTCTTTAAAATAAATATTATGGGGATTTCACAAAGGTTGAATCCTAAAGTAAGGAAGAAAATTTTCTGCATGACTTTCATTACTTGAAACTTGTCTCATGAAGATCAACCCAGAGAATTCATAATGAAAACTTAACCCAGAATACCATCTAGATTTTTATTAATATGTTAATGATTACCATGCTCTTCTTCTTCCTCCTCTTCTTCCTCCTCCTCCTCTTCTTCCTCTTCTTCATCCTCCACATCTTCTCCTTCTTCTTCATCATCTTCTTCCTCTTCTTCAATCTCCTCCTCTTCCTCGCGATCTATTTCTTCATCATCTTCATCCTCTTCCCCCTGTTCCTCATTGTCATCAGAGTATTCCTCCTCCTCCTCTTCCTCTTTCTCATCCATTTCTTCAGTTCCATCTGTTTCATAACATTCATCTACTGAGGAGTTGTCAGTTTTAACCACAAATGGCTTTCTTTTGGGAGCAGGCTCTTGGGGTTGCTTATCTTGTGTTTTTCTTTTTTTAGCCAAAGGACAGCCATAAACACTGTTTAGGAAAGTAAAAGAGGTGTGTTATTAAACCACCCTTGATGGTCAGAGTGATAGAAATCTTATATCATTTAATCAAGTTTATTAATTGCTGACTTTGAAATATATCTTCTGCAGTGTTTAGCAGACTAGCTTCAGTACCATCAGCGAGCTGATAGCACAGTAACCTATAACCTGGCAATTGTTACTGCAATTTTAATGCTTTGAAATATAGATTTTACTCATCTATCACTACTAAAAAATTTGGTTTTGAATGTTACTTTGATTTGCTGTGTTATAGGTTCCAAAAAATCATGATGCCTTAAATCTCCAATCAGTAAAATGGGCATAGTAATATCAACTCATTAAGATCCTATGAAGATTAATGATGCATACATTTTAATGGAAAGTCAATTAAATGAGAATGTTGGTAATGAATTAATATGTTTAATGCATTTCTATGGAAAAATTAATTTGAGAAATACTTCTATTGTATTCTTCTTTATATTTTATTGTAATTATCCTATCCTATTTCATGTTGTTTTATCCTACATTATATATTATATTATGAAAGGACTTGGTATTATAAGGATTTAGATGAACCATAGATACTATTTCATCCTCTGAAACTCAATTCAGTTCAATTTAACAAATATTTATCAAATATGTACTAAGTGCAAAGTGATTGGCAATGCAGAATAACAGACAGAAGGCAGTCCCTTAGGGTCAGGAAGACTTGAATTCAGGTTTTACTTCTGATGCATACTGTGCTATCAGAAGAAAAAAACTAACCTCTTAGTTCCTGATCTGTGTTGGTGGAGGAAATTTCCATACTAGAAGACCCCCACAATAAAGAAATCGTAGCTCTGGACTATTTTCCTACCACCTAAATACAACCTGGGAAAAATCTACTAGCTAGGTACTAGGCACAATAAACTAAATGAACAAATAGTTATGGTTCCAATTATAACTACATACCCACATGTAACTACATCCCCACTGTTAACCTGAACATGAGTTAATCCTATCCCATGCCTGGTCACTTTACTACTGTCATTAGTAGTACTATATCAATCTTATAAATAATCTAGGTTAACAGTACCATAGGCTGGGGATGACCAAACCTATTTGGGAGAGGTTTCTTTTCATTTTCTGCAAAGCACTGACATTAGGAGGGCAGTAGTACTACTAGGCAGTAGTATTTTTGCAGATGGTGAAAATACCGATCTGATCAGTAGCTGTAATTCCTGCCTTTCTGGGCATCCAGGAAAGCACAGGGAAATGACTGTGGAAACTAAGATGTTGCTGCAACATGAACCATCTTAGGGATTTACTATGATCACAATGATCAATCTAGTCCAGTCCTCTCAAGTGATGGATAGGGAGACTGAGTCCTAGATAAGTTAAGTAGCTAGTGCAAGATCATGTAGACAATATGTTAGGAGACCCAGGCATTTGACCCTCAATATCTGACTTCAAATCTAGTACTCTTTCAATGGTCCTACACTAGCTCCCTAATTTACTCACTATCAAGAATTGCAACAGAAATTTTACTCATTATAGCCCTTAGTAATTATGAAGGCAACAATCAAAAAACTACCTAGACATGATTTATAATATGAAACACAGGGAAATCCTGTGAGCAGATAAGGTTTTTGCATTTTCTAATCCAGGTATGCCATCCAATGAATGAATGAATAAATGAATGAATGAATGATAATAATCCCTGCCCCAACCTCCTATACTGGAAATGTATTAGCAATATGAACAAAAGCAGATTAAATGTCTATTTTATAAAAATTAATGATTGTAATGCTACCTTACATTTGTGTAGAAACTTGGAGTTTACAATGTATTTTTGCATACATTACCATTTGATGCTCACAAAAATGCCATGCATTACATAGCATTATTTTATCCCTATTTTTTAGGTGGGGAAAAGTGAACTCCAGAGAGGGTAAGTGACTTGATCACAGTGCTAGTCTAGTAGGTAGCAGGGGCCTGATTTGAATTTTGAGCTTTTGGCTAGTCCAGTATTCTTTTCACTAAACTGTCCTGTAAGTGTGTATAGAACAGATCACTGAGAGCAGAAAATTCCCCAAATGGAAAGCTCTCTGATCCAAACATTTAGTTCTTGTTTCAAATAGAGACATTCCAGGAGATTACATTCTAAAGAAAACTTATTTTGACATTGATTTTGTGTGTGTTCAAATATTAACTTATAACAATAATAAGGGTCTATGTTACTTTATCCCTTTTGCTTGCACATCTCCCTAAAACACACACACACACACACACACACACACACACACATTCATTAATGTAATGTTTATGAGTAGCATCAATATTTTTCTTCATTAAGAGATTCAAACTGAGCTTATGGGCTAGTCCATATTTATAATATTAATCTGGGCTGCTTGGAAGTAAACTATCCAATTATCTAAACCCTTTTGGGGATGTAATCCAGTTGCTTTTTCCAAATGGCAATGGAGAAACACCTTTCAGTCATTAACTTACCATTTCTAACATAGAGAGTCCTAGAAATGAAAATTCGTACTCTCTTTTCCTTACTCTATCCTTGACATTTTTATGTTTTTCTTTACTCTCCTCCTTGTCCTCTATGTAATCGTCCAGTCATTTATGTGTTCTTCCAGTGTCTCTAATTTTGAAGGTCAAGTTGCCTTGTCCATAGGATCATAGGATTATTGAGGAAAGGATTATAGCGGCCATCTAGTCCAAATCCTTAATATTTTATATGTGGAAACTGAGACTCAGAGTGATTAAGCCACTTGCACAGGCTCACACAATTAGTGTCATAGGCAGGATTTTAACCCAAGTCTTCCTGGTTCCAAACCTCACACTGTCCACCAAACTATGACTACCCCATCTTTCTCAATTCCGAGGAAAATTGTGTTAAACCTCACTCTTTTCATGGATTCTACCAAGGACTGAAGGACTGAAGTAGGTCCTACCTATAGGCCTGAGGGCCAAGCAAGAACTTTACTGCTCAAAGAATGAGTGCCTGAGGCAATATCTTTTAGTATCTTCCCATAGCTCCTGCTCTGACCTGGGTCTTAGTTTCTCCATTTGCAAAATCAAATGGCTAATCTTTAGATTATCATTTGACTCTGAAGTTATGATCTTGTGATGCTTCCTCTTCCATTTTCACTTCCAGAACAATGAGAGAAGAGAAAGTCCTTTGGGTTTCTGTCTCTTTCACGCAAAAGTGACTTAGAATTACAAAGTATTAGAGGAATACTTCTATGGGATTTAATAACTTTTTTTCCCCAATTCTTTCACTGTGAGATCATTTACTTTCATGAACTTTATGACCTAACAAAGGCTTAGCCATTCAGTAGCTGTTTAACTTTGCACAAGTGACTTTACCTTTCTGGCCCTCAATTTCTCATCTAAAAATGAGGGAGTGAATTAGATGATTTCAGCTCTATGATTTTATGAGTTCAATAGCTATATGACTTAGACTAGTTTTAGTTTCTTTCATTAATTATGATATTAAAATATATTTATATGTACAAATATGTACAATTTTGCATTTTGGGGCTATTTTCAATTTGAGGGGGGAAACTGGTCTTGTGGAGACATCAACTTGTAGAATTAGAAAAGACATTGGAGGTCCAATCCCTTCTCTATTTTACAAAAGAGAAAGCTGAGGTCAAGAGGTCATGTACTCACAGTCATACCACTAGACAGTACAATGACAGAGCTGAAGTCTGCCACCTCCCAGGCCAGTATTCATTTCATCTAGCCAGAGTTCCTCCTTAGAGCTATGTTTCTAGTTTGAGTATCATAGTTTCTTTGGGGATGAATTGAAGAGAGAGACAGGATTAGGGCCTGGACCTGTGCTTAATCAGTGTAAGTTACTCCCAGGTGAGGAAACTTCCCCTACCAATAGAGGCCAGCAGCATCTTGGCAACTTAAGTGACTAGCCCAGAGAGCTGAGAGGCAAAGTGATTTGCCGTGGGTTACAGAGCCATGTGTGTAAGAGGGAAAACTTAAATTCAAATCTTCCTGGTTACAAAGTCAGCTCTCTATTCGCTGCAAGATAATACCTCTCTGTCTTGAAAGATTTAGTGTAAACATGGTGTCTGTGATCCTTGGACTAAGCTTGCGGCCCGTATTGTACTCTCCATAAATCCATATGTACATTCCAAGTCGTCATCGATATATTTTAGCACCCCCAAAACGAAGCATGTCTAATGTAAGTAAGCAAGCTTACATTAGTAATGCATTTTGTGAATTAAATATCTCATGTATTCTTACTTTTCAAATGTATTTAGTTGCAATTATTAATGAAATATATGCTTATTTAGAATTATTACTGAATTCAAAGTAGCTTTTTACTATTACATATTTTGTCAATTAATAGATAATAATGACACAGTCACTTTCATGATGGGGTCCCAACAATTTTGACATTTAAAAAAGAATTCTCATTGTAAAATAATTGGGAAACACTGGTGAATAGGAAAGTTCACTGGACCAAAAATTAGTAGAACTAGGTTAGAACCTTGCTTTGCCATTGATTTTCCTATGTGACCTTGGACAAGCTATTTCCAAATCTGGACCCCTGCTTCCCCATCTGAAAAATGAAAGAGATGGACCAGATAATCTGTTAAGTCCCTTTCTGTGCCAACATTCTTTGATTTATGACCATGAACTCATTTACTTCTTGCTGTTGGTTTTTCCTGGTGAGTGAAGCTTTCAAAATACTTTTGCAATCTTTCCAATTCTACTTCGTTACCTTTTATTTTCCTTGCTGCCCCACATTACCCCCAAAATCACTTGACAAATCACAGTGTATTTTCCAGACTCCTGCCCTGGATCCAGTTTATCAACTGCTGGGGATGAACTGGCACTCCCATCCCAGAGTTTCATGCAGTTCCCATGCCCTGATGCACATATTTCTTGCTAAATCTATTGATGTAAAATGTAAATAAAACTGGTGCCCAATGGTGGCAGAATTCCCTTATGCTACTTCTTTATTTAATCTATAATTATTTAGTGCCAGCCTCTGGTATCTATTTTTAATGTGGTGACAAAACTCAAGCCAAAAAGGACTTCACCAGATTCTACCTGCAGTATTTAAGCAGCCATGTAGTCTAGAGCTAGTAAAGTCTGAGCATGTTTCCTGTTCTATGAGATTTGGTAGCTTGAGATGTTTCAAAGCCCTGATATGTGATGTGGGAGCACGGATTCACATAAACCTGTATATTGCGTATCATGGTTTTTCTTCCCAAAGAGGTGGGCAGCAAACCTGCAAAGAGAGGTTACTGCATGTCACAGCAAGAGCTCTGATTTCAGTGGGGTGTTAATCTCATTCCTTCTCCAACCTTGCAGCGATTTCAGAAGCTGCTGAGTGTCAGCACCAGGTCTGCCCCAGGGCTGCCATAGCATACTGATTCAGCCAGGCAGCTGAATCCTTAGAAATCTTTCAAAATTGGAAAAAAAAATCTTTGACACAAATCACAAACCTGTGACAATTCCAGTTCTACAGAAAGCTAAGGAAATGCATGACAACAGCTTGAGGATAATCCTAAATGTTAAACTAGATACTGGTGTATCCACTTGAGTTTCAAATAAGAAATTTGGAAAAGACTCATAGCTTTGTTTTTGGTATAGTCATGAATTAGGAAGACCGTGACATTTCACTTTCCATTGCCTTCTTAAATCCTGTTACTCAGCCTTCCCCTTTTTTATTTACTTATTTATGCACATATTTTCTCCCCCAATAGAATATAAACTCTTTGATGGTATGTACTGCTTCACTGTCTTAATCTCAACACCTAGCATATTGCTGGGTATATAGTAAGTACTTCATAAATGTTTGTTGATTAATATATTTTGATTGGAAAAATATATAACAAAAATTAATAGATGGTACAGTGAATAGAATATTGCATTTAAAGTCAGGAAGACCTGAATTCATTTCCTTACCACAGACATGATGCCAATTAACTTGCCTCAGTTTTGCTAGCTATAAAATAGGGATAATAATAGCATCTACCACACAAGGTTGCTGTGAAGAATAAGTTAATATATATATATATATATATATATATAAAGTGCTTTGCAATCCTTAAAGTGCTAGATATCATTATTGCAGTATAGATTTTGCATAGATTTATGTTGTTAATCACAACACCATCTGCATACATTTGAAAATACATAAATATGAGAGACATCATTCCTTCTATAGAAGGTAAATTTTTATTTACAGACTCACATATGGATTTGTAAATCCCATGACAAAATTCTAGAGCCTCTAGATTGTGAGTTATTAATATAGAGGCAGGTAAATGAGATATAACTTAAATAATGTGAATCCAGATATTCTTATTCAGGGGCAGCTAGGTAGTGCAGTGGATAGAATGCCAGGCCTGGAGTCAGGAAGACTAATCTTCCTGAATTCAAATCTGGCCTCAAACACTTACTGTGTGGCCCTGGAGAAGTCACTTAACCCTGTTTGCCTCAGTTTCCTCATCTGTAAAATATGAGCTGGAGAAGGAAATGGCAAACCACTCTGGTATCTTTGCCAAGAAAACCCTAAATGGGGTTGGAATTGGACTTGATTGGAAAATGACTCAATAACAACAAAAAATAGAATTTCAGATTTATGAGGCAGCATGGCATAGCAGAGAGAATGATGGACCTGAAATTAGAAGAGATCTGGTTCAGGTTCCAGCTTTACTACTTCCTAGCTTTATCAAACCACTAAATGCCTGAGACTCAGTTTATTCATCAGGCAAATGTGGAGCTTGAGTTTGAAAGCTCCTAAATATACTTTCAGCTTTCAAGATCTATGATTCTAAGGGAATTTCTGAGACTATCTAGTCACTAGATAGTCTCAGAAATTCCCTTAGAATCCAAATCCTTTTATTAAGAGTCCTGCGAAGTTTGGATTTAGTCAAAGGGCCACACTTGAGGACCTAGAGGGACACATGTGGCCTCCAGGCCACAGATACCCCACCCCTGATCTAGTCCAACCTCATTTCACAAATGAGTAAACTAAGGCCCAGAGTTATTAAGTGGCTTGTTTAAGGTCATACAGAGCCAGGACTAGATCCCAGGTATCACAGAGTATCTGTGTTGAAAGAACTGAAAGAGACCTTAGAAGCCACACAGTATTTATACCTTGAAAGCCTTTGGGGAGTGGGAGGGGTTAACTACCACTTCAGTAGGTCCATTTCACTTTTGGACAGTTTTACTTTTTAAGATTTTTTTCTTTATATTAAGCCTAAAATGGCAGTTTTGTGATTTTCACCTGCTACTACTAATTCTATCTTCTGGAATCTATTCCTCCTTAATGTGAAAGCCCCTTAAATATTTGAAAATAGTTATTATATTTCCCCCGAGTCTTCTCTTCTTGGTGCTAAACATCTCCAGTGTCTTCAACTGATCCCATATGACATGATTTTGACACATTTTATTATTCTAAATACTCTCCTTTGGTGGGGGGCAGGGCGAGCAGTTAGTGCAGTGGATGATGCAGTGCATAGAGCACTGGCCTGTAGTCAGGAGGATTTCTCTTCCTGAGTTTCAATCTGACCTTAGACATTAACTAACTGTGTGACCCTGGGCAAGTCACTTAATCCTTTTTACCTCAGTTTCCTTATCTGTAAAATGATCTGGAGAAGGAAATGCAAACTACTCCAGTATGTTTGCCAAGAAAATCCCAAACAGGGTAAGGAAGAATTGGACAGGACTGAAAAATGACCCAATAACAAAAAACCTCTCCTTGGGACGTGCCTTCCTAAACTGTAGCACACAGAACTGAACACAGCCCTCTAGATATGGTCTGAAAAGGGCAGAATACAATGGAATGAGCATTACCTTTGCTCTAGACACAATTCTTCTCAATACAACCCATGTTTCAGCTTTTTTGGCTACAGCATTACACCATTGACTCATAGATCTCCCAGTTTACTAAAACTCCCAGATTTTTGTTCAGGTTCACTGCCATATGGATGATCTCTAAAATCTCTTTTAATTTGAAATCTATGATTCTGTAAAGACATGCCCCACTATCCCAATCTTGTATTCGTTAAGCTGATTTTTGAACCCAAATTAAGACTCTACATTTACTTCTTTTAAATTTTGAATGACTAGACTTGGCTCAACTTTCTAGCCTGTCAGTAACATTTTGGCTAGAGATTTAAAACTATCCTAGTTTTATATCCTCTGGAAATTTGGTAAGTGCTCCACGGATGCTTTTTACTTCAAAGGCATTTAGGTACTTTCTTACTATCTCCTACTTATCTTGCATTTCACCTCCCTACTAGCCATTTTTGTTATGTTCATTTACATCTAAAGATTATTCACCTTGGAAGAGAAAACAGAAGTGAAATTAGAGTTAATTTAGTTTTGCTTATCTCCACAAGCATATTCATCATTCCATTCAAAACCTTAAAATAAGGAAAAGAAACAAAACAAAACAAAACTCTCTTGCTTTCCTTACCATTACTTGACTTTCAGCACATTCTGAACTTTAACTCTCCTGACACTATTCTTACAGGAACTTGTCAGATTTTTTGTATTCATCTTCCTTGACTGATCCTCCATTACCTGCCCTTGCTTCCATCCTTTGTATATGTCTTTTAAAAATCTAAATTGAGGTCTAACCATTTTGGAAAGCAGTGTGGAATCACACTGACAATGACTAACATGACCATTCCCTTTCATCCAGAGATCCCACTGCTAAGCATATATCCCAAGGAGGCTAGAGATAGAAAAGTCCCATATACACTAACATAGTCACGACAGCATTTTTTTGCTGGTAGCAAAGAAATGGAAATAAAATAGATGCCCATCATTTAGTGCATGCCTAACCAAATTGTGGTAAATGAATGTAATGGCATATTACTACTCCTTAAGAAATGGTGAATATGAAGAATTTAGAGAAGCATAGAAAGACATAAATGTTAAAGAGCAAAATAACCAGTCATGAGAAGAATATAATGTCATCCCTTGACATTTGTGTGGGCATTCTTGTGCCCACCACACACTGCAAATTTCCCCAAATTCCCATTTAATTATCCAAGGCCAAGTCCCAAATAACCAAAACTGTGAATGTGAAACTCCAGAATATTGAGGGATGACTATACACTCATATAGGTGCAGTACGTTGTTTTGTTTTTTGTGTTAAATAAATATGATCATAATTATTAAAAATAAAGACTTGGGGTGGAGTCTAGAGTTATTCTAGGCCCTATGCCCCTAACCCCTGTGAATGTCAAGAGACAATTGTACATAATGATTATGAGTGTAAATAGCAAAAATCAAAACAAAACAAAAGCTAGCCCTCAACCACTCCCAAAAACAAAACATACAAACAACAACAAAAACAAACCAGAAGACAATGAAATTGAATGTTACATATTTATAATGAGTGAGCTTGTTCCTGAAGAAATTTTGAGAAAAATTTTTTTCAGAAGTGAGACACTATAAATGTGAAATTTTATTCTATATATTGTCAAACTTGGTGGATATATTAGTTAATTTTACTGAATTGCTTTTTTTTTCCCTTTTTCATTATTCATTACAAGGGATGGCTAGGAGGAGGGGTGTAATCAAAATTATAAAAGATAAAAGACAAAAGTATAATAAAGTATAGCAAAGATATAAGTAAAAAGACAAAAATACAAATAAAAATTTAAAAAACCACTAAATTGATTAAAACATTCACCATGTATTCACATTGGTCTCTTTAAACAATTCTACTTCTTAGAATTCACTAGAATTCTCATTAGAATTAGAAACTTTACATCTTCTGATTTTATTGTTTACTGCTTTCCATCCCTCTTGGGTTTATTTCCCTTGTAGAATTTTAGGCTGTGAAACCTTCCTTATCATCCCTCTGAACTTTTGGAAATCTGTTCTCCCAAAATTGCAGGTCCATTTCAGACTGTGACTGCTTTCCCTTTCCTTCCTCACAAGTTCTGAAGTGGGCTGACCTCCACTCTCCAAGGTTCCCATACACTCTAGTAATCAGTTCTTCCTTTCAGATGAGGTTTATTAGTTCCAAAACAGAAGTTTCCCCTACCTTTGGAAAGGCAAAATTGTTATTAAGAAAAGCCAAGAAATTATAATAGCTGTTCTGGTTTGAGCAAACTGAGAGAGTGCCAGATAACTGAGAGAGCACCAGATATCTGAGAGAGTGCCAGTTTCCCATGACTACAAAGCTGTCTTCTAAATTACGTCTAATTTTGAAGATATAGGCAATCCAGACATTGTAGTATAGTGGAAGGTGCAATAACGTGAGAGGACTTGAATTCAAATCTCACTTCTAATGCTTATTACTTGTGTGATCCTTGACAAGTCAACATCCTAGCCTTTAGTTTCCTTAAAATTCTAAATGAGCAGGTTAGACTAGATGTCCTCTAAAGTCCCTGAAAAACCTTTGACATTCTCTATAGCCTACCAAATCAGAACTAAGCTCTTCTGGTTGGTATTCTAGGCCTTCACTATTGTCAGTATGGTCCCCTTACTCTTCCACAATAATCTTATCTTCATTAAGCTTTCTTTGCAGTTGTAGACTACAGATTTTTACTTTTCCTTTGAATTCTTCTATTACTTAAAATGTCATTATAATATTAGCACTTAATTATGTATTATTTTGCCTTATTTTCATCTAGTTTCATGCTTATGTGTCTTATTTCCAAAACTAGATTATGAGAGAGATCCTTAAGGGCAGAGGGTTTTTCAGGCTCGTAGTCAGTGTTTTAATAAATTCTTATGAAAAACCTTCATCACTATTTCATCATGGTGTGGACATGAACTGGACATCTTCAATTCAACAAGCATGTATTAAATGTTCAGGGCATGGGGAAAAACAAAAAGCCATTTTCTAACCTCAAGGAACTTACATTATACTGGAGTGGGGAAGCATGGAGGGGAACAACATGCACTCCGGTAAGTCATTACAAAGTAATTAGGGTGGGATAGTATTTACAACTGGGATAATCAATTGTGTTGAGTTGAACATTAAAGGAATTAGGAAACCTGAGAGGTAGAGGCGAGGAAGCAGTGTATTCCAGGCTTGGGGAATGTCTGTGCAAAGGTACAAGATGGAATGTTATGTATAGCGAATGACTCAACTACTTTATGTGTGATATAGAACAATGGTGTCAAATTTAAATAGAAACAAATCTCTGCAGGCTATGTTGACTTAGAAAACCACAAACCGACATTATCAATGATATATAAATTATATACACATGTATTATATACAATATACATATACGTATATATGTGTGTGTATATATACGTATAAACACATACACACATATACTTACTTAATTCCCAGCCCTCACATTAGGAGGCCCTATTGTAGAGAGTTTGCAATATTTGCTGCTGGACATAGGAACCCATGCTAATAAAACCATAGACTCTTGAGATTTTTAAGTAAAAAAAAAATTGACTTCCTTAACTGGAATAGGATTCAAAAGGCTTGGTTACCTTGATATTTGAGATGAAGCCAGTCATCTTTTTCTTAAGTACTGATCACATTCTATTTTGTATAGTTATTTGTGTTCATGGCTTATCTCCTCTACTAGATTGCAGGACCTTTCTATAGAGAACCAGATAGATATCTTCATAACTCCCTAAACACCAGTGCATAGCAATCAATCAAGTATTAATGTGCTAAACACTGTGCTATGCTCTGAGATACAAATAAAAGAATGAAACAGTTCCTATTCTCAAGGAGCTTACATTCTATCACATAGAATACTCGAGTTAGAGGGAACCTTACATATCATAAAATCCAATCAAACAAGGAAACTGAGGTTTAGAGAAGAGAGAATGGTCACATGGCTAATAAATGACAAAGCTGGGACTTGAATCCAAGCTTCCTTACTCCTTATCAAGCAGACTATGCTTGTTGTTGTTATTCAGTAATTCAGATATGTGAGACTATGTGATCCCATGGACTTTTTTCCCTGGGGTTATCTTGGCAAAGATACTTGAGTGCTTTGTCATTTCCTTCTCCAGTGTGCCCCCATTTTACAGATGAAGAACTGAGACAAATAGGGTTAATTGATTTGCTGAGTATCTGATTCCAGATTTGAATTCAGATCTTCTTGACTCCAAGCCTGATGGCCTATCCGCTGCACCATGTAGCTGCCCCAAAGACTATGCTACCCCCAGATTGTAATGCAATTGTTTATTGACCAGCATACAGTTACTTCAGTACAACTATCTATGCAAGCTCAATGAATTTAAGTAAAGAGAGAAGGATGGAGAATCTTGCTATTAACCCCTTGCATACTTTACTTCATAGTGCATATAGAGAGCTGGCCTTGGAGTCAGGAAGACCAGGGTTCAAGTACTACTTTTAACTGTGCAACTCTGGTGGAGTCACATCTCAGTGCTCCAAATAACTCTGTAAGAACATAAATTGTATAGCAGGTGTCAATCTGCATTGTCAAAGGAAATTTCTTTCTAAGGTATCCCTTTCACCAATGAAATCATAGATCTAGGGAAAAAAATGCATCCTATAACTCTGCCCCTGAGGTGCCTTCTAATTGGCTAGTTCCTCCCAGGACCTTCAATTTAATGAGAAGGTCCAGGTCAAAGATGTCTCCATTCTTCTCTAGGATACCCTCCTGACTCATCTCCAAAGCACTTTTTCTACCATGCCCTTAGAAGTGATACCTCCCCCTTCGACTCCTTTTTAGCACCCTTTTGTTTGTTTTCTTCCTCATTAGAATGTCAGCTCCTTGAAGGCTTTCTGCTTATATTTGTAATGCCAGTGCTTAGCACAGTGCCTGACATGTAGTAAGTACTTAATAAATTCTAGTTGATTGGTCATTAACACCTTTGAATTGGTCCAGAGTGGCTGACTGTAAATTGTTGAGAAAGTGGTGGTGGAATTCAGGATCATAGGTTCTACAATTAGAGGACAGCCTAGAAATCATCTCACCCAATTCCTTCACCTGCTATATAAAGGAAGTGAAACCTTTAGAAGCCAGCCAGTTGCCCGAGGGACACAAAATGTAAGCAGCAGAGGGGCATTTAATAAATATTTGTGGAATAAATGAAAGAATCTGTCCCCTTCCCCATAGGCAAAATGGTACTTAAGCTTTTCCACTTATATCTAAGTACTGAGAATAATAGAATCAGATTCTTTTTAAGTTTAAACTAATCATCTGTTCGCATATGGAATCTATACACTTAGACTACTAGTGTACTATTTAAGGGATCTTTGTGTTCCAGTAGTATATCTCAAATAGTTGGACCAGCTTGTTCCCTGAATATTGCATCCCATGGCAATTCCCTCTCCCTCCCTGCTTTCACAGAGTTGGTCTTCCATGCTTGGAATGTACTCTTTCCTCATCTCTCCTACCTTTCAGAAACCTTATTTTTCTAGAAGTGCTCTCTCAGATGCCATGTGCTTCCTGTAGCCTTGCCCATCTTCTCAGCTAATAAAGCTTTCTCTCCCCTCAACTATTCCTATGGCATTTGGTCTGGATTTCCCCTTTGTTCTTATCATGGTATCTACCTTGTATTAGGCTTGTCTATGTGTGTGTCATGCCCACTTAGATGGCTAAATACCAGCTACTTGAGGGAAGAGACCTTTTTGGCCTTGTCTGTTTCCTGAATCCCTTGCACACTGCTTTATACATAGTAGATGCTTAATAAATGTTTGTGGAATTGAATTAAGCTACTTCCAAAGGTGGTCAGTTTATAACAACACAGGCAATTATGCACTAGTAGAGACTTTGTACTAATTAGAGGTGTTTTAAAGAACATGATGTTCAACCTGGAAGGGATGAATGTTGGTCTGATACTTTAAATTTACAGATTTAAAACAAACAAACCCAAGAACCAGAGGGTTGAAGTGATTTGTTTTACGGTCATATAAGGAGCTAACAAGAGTCCTAAAATACTTGTCTCTTGATTCCTAATTCAATGTTCTTTCCATTATGGTGCCAGCAGAAAGAAAGTTAGATCAAAAGTATAATAATTCACTGGAGAAGTTACATCCACCGGTTTATTCTTTACTGTCATTTGGCATAATGGCTAGACAGCTGGACTCTCTTTAGGAAGACCTGGATTTAAAGCGTCACCTCCACCATATATTGTCTGTGTGATCTTGGGCAAGTCACTTAATCATTTCAGTGCCCTAGCAGCTAAGACTATAAGTTACAGAGAAAGTGCTGATCTATATTGGTAGAGAGAATTTCCTCATCTGGAAGTTTCTGATATTAATGAAACCATGGGAACCAGTCTATCTCCTGCGTGTGTGTAAGCAAACACATACACATACACGTATTTGTGTGTATTTGCTTGCAAGTTTGACTTCCCTTGAGAGGTAAGGAATCCAAACTTGAAAGTCTTTGATTTGGGTGAATTAATATTAAAGTACTGTCTTTATAAAGCTAATTTAGTTCAAAAACAAATTAAATAAGTTAAACTAAGATCATTCAGGAGCCAAATTGTAATATGCTAACATCCATTCCCTTTCCTTGTTAAAGTATTTTAAAAATAGTCCACTTCCTCTAGGTCATGGGATGACAGATGCTTCTTTACTAGCTTAATTGGATCCCTTTTCTAACCTGTTTTCTGTCCAGGGTGACAGAGGAAAGGAAATGTTCCATTCCATTGTCTGTTGTTATTTGTAGTGCAACACATTGCTCTCACCTCTAAAATGAGGGGGTTGGATGAAATGACCTCTAAGGCCCTTCTAATTCTAATTCCTGGAATATATCCAGTATAATCCTTTCCTTTTTTTTTAAAAAAAGGACCCATGAGGATTTTCCTTGACATAAAATAAATTTAAGCACCTTAAGCATGCCTTTAGGCTGTCAATCATTTAACAGCACATCTATCTGAATAGTACTGCAATCAACACCCTCCAGCAGAAATTCGAAAGATCACATTTAACATCAACACAAAAGGCTAAATTTTCTCATTCCTGGTGGAACTTAAGTACTAAGATAGAGAAGGCGTAAGGTCTTTTTGGTGCATCCTTAAGGCAGGACTACTATTGTACCATTACTTGCCTTTCCTATCCCAAATACTATTCTTATTCTCCTTTAAAAATTCACCAGACTAGAGTTCTGCTTTTTAAAATAATTACAATTAAGTTTCGTAGGTATAACAGAGGAAGTGGAAGGCACATAACTGCTCTGAGCTTCAGTTCCCTCATCTGCAAAGCTGAGAAAATGATACCTAGAGCAGCTCCCACACAGGGATGTTTTGAGGATCAAATGAAATAATGTCTATAAAGTACTTCACAAATTTCAAAGCCTTCAAGGGATTAATTATCTCATTTTCATACTTTTTGATTGAGTTCAGGCAGTACAATTATTATGATGACCACTACTGTTATTATTCTTGGTGTACTTCCAAGTCAACTCCGATTGTTTCCCTTAATGGTGAAGAGATGAATGGCAGGAAGAACATAAAACACTGTTAACATGTTGTCTTTCCAAGAGAATAGAAGTATCTTGAAAGCAGGGGTTGTCTCAGTTTTGTATTTGTATCCTAGGTGCCCTGACAGTCCCAGGTATGTTGAAGGCATTTAATAAATGCTTGTTGATTTTGCTGATTGATTACGGACTACTGTGTTGATTCCGGAGTACATACAAGACATATGGAGAAATGATTTTAAAAAAGACCATTAACAGAAGAATGAGCAGAGGTATAGCCATTCTTGAGCTTACGATCTAGGCTTTCACCCGCTCACATAAGCCACAGGACACTGTGCTTTGTCTTATACGGTTGGTTAGGAGTCATTCAAGTGGGAAATATTCTAAATTCTTATCGTTAGAGGATTGAGATGTTTATACGTTTCTGCTTTGGTAGGAGAAAAGGTGTGTGAACATTTCTAGCTCCAGGAAATGTGAATGTTCTGAACAGACTGGAAAAGAAAACATTCCAAACTCCAGGGAAAAAAGATATCTTTATAGGAAAATTGTGAGGCACCTTCAATATGCATTTGCTGAAAGTGCCATTACTGGTAAATGATAAACATATATTCTGTTTTAGCTTTTCAAAAATGCTCTGTATCTCAGTGGATACCAGGCCACAAATAATATGCCTCAGAAAAATCTGTTTATAGATAAGACAGATCTTCAAAAATGGTTTCTCTATTATGCTTTCCTGAGTTTAATTTCTGCAGCAACACTTAGTTAACAAGCTGTGTCTTTCATTTTTCTGGCAAAGCGTTACCTTATAACCCAACCCCATCTGCCTTTGTGGCCTCCCACCCAGGGTTCATTTAATATTTTGGCTGGACACAGTCATTTCATTCCATTTATTTACTTTTCAAATGATCATTAGAAATTCCATGCACCATCCCCCTCATCCCCCACTTTAACAAGAAGCCACATGGTGGGTTTCCTACTACTGTATCATTTCCCTCTGCATAATCCACTGGATTTGGGAAACTGACCTGGGTTTTATCACATTTAACACCATATAATGTTACTTCCACAGTGCTGTTTTGTCATCTAATGCTACTTCTGTGGCTACAGATACATAGCAAGTACATGTTATTTTTATAAAACTCAGATGACAAGAGATGTGAAATCTAATGTGGCATAAACCACACCATTGAAGAACATGTAATTCTCCTCTTCATGGTGCAACCTAGTGAAAAATAAAATTCCCAGCTTATTGCCAAAGGAACTAGGTTCATGAAACTTCACAGCAAAGATGCTGTCAGGAAGTTTCAGAATATTCGACATACTACAATCTTCCAAGACATTCATATTCTCTCTCTCTCTCTCTCTCTCTCTCTCTCTCTCTCTCTCTCTCTCTTCTCTCTTCTCCTCTGCTCTCCACTTGTCTCTTTGTCTCTTTCCTTATCCTTTCTCTAGCTCTCTTCTCTCCCCTTCCCCCTCTTTTTTAATCTCTCTCTGCCCCTCCTCCCTTCTCCTTTTCCTCTCCTTTTCTTATTTTTTCTTCCTTTCCTCTTCTTCCCTTCCCCTCTCATCTTCTTTCCCTTTGATATTTAAATTTGTATAGGCAGACAGAGATCCTTTGAGGGGGGCATACAGTAAGCTTTCCAGGCTCAAATGCCAGGGTTAAAGCTATCTTTAGTCCAGGAATAATTCCAGAAATCAAATGGAGGAGAGATAGATATAGGTTGAAGTTGAATCACTGCTCTCTGTTTCCCCTCCTCAGACAAATATCTTGGCCAGCTTTGTCTTGGCACAGATCAAGGTCTCAAAAGGGAGATTTGCAATATGTGCAGACTATCCAACACTTTGTATAGCCATGGAGGTCTTCCCTGGCTGCCCTTGGACTCACAGTATATAGTCTGCCTCAGTTTATAGAAATTAAAACTTGTATATGCTAAATTCTCTAGTTAAAATGCCTGCATTTCCTCAATCCCCATAATATTTTGTTGATTTACAATATTGTGTCTTCACTGACACAATTTTTGTACCCCCATACCTAGAATGCCTTTTTCCATATCCTGTATTCATTGAAATTCTCTTTCCCTTTCAAGGCCCAGCTCACTATCACCTTTCTTTATTAAAACATCTCTGATTCTTATTCCATTTCAACGTTTCTTGTGGATTTTTCTCTGAGTCTTTCCACATCATCTTTCTTTTTCACATCCTACCCTGTGTTACACCTATTTTTGGAGATATTATGTCATTCTGTTAGACTGTATGCTCCATGAGGGTGTGGTAGCAGGGCCTATTTTCACTGCTTGTTGCTAACAGGAAGCACAGTACTTTGCATATAATAGATGGCTAATCTATATTTATTAAATTTTAATTGGGAGATTGCTGAAGCTCTTATACATCCTTGAGGGTATGTACCATTTAAACTTGTGGAATGAAAATAACAGCACACACTGATGTAATACTTCATGCTTTTTGATGTGCTTTTACATGTGTTATATTATTTGAATTTTCCAAAAATATCATGAGGTAGAGTGGGACAAGGATTATTATCCCAATTTTCCAGATGAGAAAAATGAGACTCAAAGACTTGGCCAGGACAATGTAACTAGTAAATGGTAGAGTGGGGACTCTAACCAGGTCTTTTCATTCCAAGTCCAATACTTTTTTAAAACCATGTCACATTGTTTTCCACTGGTGAAACATGCATAGTAATCTAGCCAAATATCAATTAATCAATGCCAAGCATTTATTAAGCACCTACTATGTGTTAGATGCTTTTATCAATAGATACACACAACAACAACAACATTAGCTTATTATTCTTAAAAAAATCTCCCTGTGCCTTAAAAGGTACCATGTTCTTAGAAAACAGAAGTAACTTAGACAGGCTTGGGGGTCCTCAACAGGGAGATCTAAGAGCTTGAAATGACAGTTCTCACTTGGCAGTACTTATCTGAAAGCATGGGGCTTTGCACATAGTACATCTTCAATTAGTATTGAATTGACCTACGAGCTCATGGCCATGGCCACGTTCTTTTTTAGGCAGTCTCTTAGGATACCAGGTGGGGAGGAGAATAGGGACATGAGTGATACCCTTTGTCTAGCTCCACTCAAGGGGACATCCCTTACAGTTATCTCAAAGCTGTAAATGCAGTAAAAACGAAAACCGGACCCTCCTCATTGAGAGAAAGTGATCACCTGAGCATTAGACAAATCTAATTTAAGTATACAAACAAATGATCTAATTTAAATATACAAACATTTAATTCCACTTGGGGTCCTATGTTTACATGTGTACATTGACATTGACAGATTAAGGTGAAGTTGTCCTCTGAGTTAACTGGAGATTCAGTCAGAATTACTTCAGAAGAAAAAAGGCAGTCTGGTATGTTATTGCAGACACTGAAGCCAGTCTGAGCTAGTCTATTTAGATAGAGAAAAATTCTTAAATTTGATACCTTGCTCCCTTCAATTTGTTTTTGTAGGAGTTAACCTTCATCTAACAAGTCTTATTTGAGAACATACTGTGTGCCCAGGACTTGACCTTTTAGGCAATATTCAGTAGAAGGGAGAGATGGAATTTATCAATAGTAAGGTAGACAACACATTGAAACTGAGGCCCACAGAAGGCAAGTCACTTCCCTAACATCAGAGAAAGCATCAAACCAAGGTTCCCTGGATCCATGTCTAGCAGTCCATTCTGCTTCCACCAAAGTCTTTTTTCTAACCAAAGAATCAGAGTACTTCATCTGCATTCTTCTGCGTGACAGCTTCAATCTGAAAAGAAACATCTCTTCTACTTATAAAATCTGCCTTCTATTCCAAGAAGCCTTTTGGACAAAGCCCATTTGGCTCTCATCACTCTGATTCTATCTTCCAGCCTTGAATAATTGACATTTAGGCATACGTTACTGAAGAACTGCAGTTAATTGGCCCCATATCTATCTGTTCCTGTTACTCCCATCTTGTCCATTAGACTCTAAGTGCCTTTACAACGGAGACTAAGAAATCTTCCTAACAATAAGAGCTATCCAAAAGTGGAAAATGGGCTATCTTGGGAGGTAGCAATTTCTCTTCGCTGTGGGTCTTCATGTAAAGGTTGGAGGACTACTCTATGGGAAACTAGAGGAGATTCTTAATCCCATTTGGGCTTGGATAGATGGTGCTGAAATTCTATGACTCTATGACCATCTCTTCTAACTGATTTGTAGTTCCTCACAGTGCCTGTTAAAGTGTTCTACCTGCAATGGGCATTCAATAAAACATCATTTTTGTTGGACAACTATTAGTCAAAATTGAGTGATATAGACAGCCTGAGCTGCAGGAATTCAGAAAAGGCAGCTATCACAAAGTACCAGAACAAATTCTGGTTTATAGTATAGTATATAGATAGTTTTTTGTGTCTGGTCAGTTAGAGATGTAATATTCCTAACTTGCCAACAGGTCTCACTCTGTAAAATAGTTTCTGAAATTAACTCAAGAGGTGATTGCCAAATTGACAGAATGAAATGCTATAATTTATTTGGGAAAAAGTGCCCAAGTACAATGCTTTCCACTTCAGAAATACCATGACAACACTACATGTAATACTACAAACAGATCCATTGCAAGTACGTCATGAAAAGCCCCTGGTGATGTCAGATGATTCCTCAATGGTGGCTGCAATCTCATTAGAACATTTTTTTCTGAAAACAATGCCAGTGAAATCACTGGAGAGTACAGTGGCATTGGAGGGCATCTCCAAGGTCTGCTAATCCAAATACCTCTCATCCCACATGATGGAATCCCTGCTACACTACCCTTGACAAGTGGGGTACTCTCTCTGTTCAGAAAAAAAAGTCCTCCTCCTTTGAGGCCTAGCTGAAGTCCGGCACTCTGTATGAGACCTTCTCAGATTTCCTCAGCCCTCAGGGATGGCTCCTGCCTCTGAATGCTGGAAAGAAGCGCTGTCAAAATCACGCTTCTGGTCCCTGGCACATGCCTACCTTATCTTGCTATTTATCTGTTCATGTCTAAGGTCTCTTTCTTTAATTATAAATTAGAGACAAGGGTAAGAACATTTTCCATGTTTTTATCTCCCCACAGGCCTCACACAATGCCCCAAATGTGGCAGATGCATAATTATGATATCATCACCATCATCATCATCATTAATCATCATGATAATCCCTATTTTATGGTGTTTTTAGGTTTATAAAGTACATTATGGCTACTCTGTATTTATCTTGTATGTACCAATTTGTGTATAGGTTATCTCCTCCTTTAGAATGTAAGCCCTTTTTGCTTTTTCTTTGTAACCCTAGCACTTAGCACAGTGCCTCTCCCACAGCCCTTGGAAAATACTGGTCGATTGAATGATTGCTCACGACACTTGAATGAAGCAAGAGTGAAAGCATTCATCCCCTTTTTATGGATGGGAACCTGAGTCTCAGAAAGGTCATGTGATTTACCCAAGTTCGTAGGGAATTAGGACCCGAACCCAGGTTATATAACTAGAAAGCAGCAGAACAGCTGGACGTTCTGACACATCAGGTGTCTGAACCAAGTTCAGCATTAAGACATGAAACCCCAGGAGCAGGAATTCATGACGTTGCCCAGGAAGGGGCAAACTGGCCAATTTTAGAAGCAGAACAGGTCAGATCAATAGTGGGATTGTGCATGTGAATAGCCCCTATATTGCCTAGCTGAAGCAACAGCGTCCAGTTTTTTTGAAATCAATTTATTACCTGCACACAACAGAATTCAGCTATATAGAAAGCAGCATTGTAAAACTAGATCTTAAAAAGTTCCAACCCCAAAACGTTAATTCAGAGACATTAATTTTGACAAATATGCTTGGTATGGGCATTGTAGAATCATGCCAAGTCATTTTAAAAGCATGTCAGTACCGAAGTCTGTGGGTTAGCAATAGTTAAAATGAGACCTAGGTAGCACAGTGAATAGAATGCTAGGCCTGGAGTTGCAAAGTCTTCTCTTCCTGAGTTAAAATCTGACCTCAGACTAGCTGTATGACCCTGGGAAAGTCTCTTAACCCTGTTTGCTTCAGTTTGCTCATTTGCAAAATGAGCTGGAGAAGAAAATGGCAACCCATTCCTGTATCTTTTCCAGGAAAACTCCAAATAGAATCATGAAGAGATGGACGTGACTAACAAACAACAGAACCATAACAACAGTGGTTAAAAGGAAGACTGGACAGGTCAGTATCATGCTTGCTGATCCTCTTCTACCCCCAGCTCCTGTCAAGTCAAAGTCTCATCTGAGCAAGTGTTTCCACAATCCCAAACACTGGCCTTTTGCTTAAGAAAAATCAGATATGTGCCTTCAGTAACATAAATTTGTAATTAAAAAGAATTAAAATGAATTATATATGTACATGTATATATATACACACATATATATCCATATACATATATACACATATATTTAAAAAGCTTCCCTTTTCAGAAAAAAGGAGGCATATGACGAGAACATGTTCACATCAAGGACGTATTTTTTAAAAATTCATATTCTGTGTCCTGATATAAGCCCAATTTCTTCAGCCTTTTAGGTCTAGGGGCAGTGTGATATAATGGACTCAATGTCACAAGCAGAATCAGAACATCTGGGATTAAAACCGCCCACTGCCACTTACTAGCTGGGTGACCGTGGGGAAATCAATTAACCTTTCTGAGTTAGATTCCTCATCTTTTAAACAAGGATAATAATGCCTCTAGTGGCTACTTCATGGGGTTATTGTGAAGTTCAAGTGAGATAATGCATGTAGAGTACTTTGCGAATCTTAGAGCTTAAGGCTCTATGCTATGTGCTTGGGATACAACGATGAAAAACTACACTGTCTCTGCCCTGAAGGAACTTACAGTCTGGTATGGGCAAATGTACAGATGAGGTCAAACATGGAGAGATGAGATTTGGGAAGGAAGGTACCACTTGGCTGGGAAATAAGGAAAGGCTTAATGGACTGGGGGTACTTCAGCTAAATCTTAAAGAATAGCAAGAATTTCAACAGGTGGCAATCTGGAGGAAATACCCTGCTCATGGAATATCAGTTGAGTCAGTGCAAGGAAGTAGAAGAAAGTGGGATAAGATGGGGGAATGGCTAGCAGTCCAGCTAATTTAGAATGTGTGAGATCAGCAGCATAGAATAGGGCTAAGAGGTGGACTGGAGATGAATTGTTAAAGGCCTTAGATTCTAGGCCACGAATTTGTATTTTATCCTAGGAGCAACAGAGAATCACCGAAGTTTTTTGAGCTGGTATTGAGGAGAGGGAGGTAACATGGCCAAAGCTAAGCCTTTTAATATTAATTTGTGGTGTGAACTACAGAATGGAGAGGATGATCTATTAGTAAATTTTAATAATACAGGGGAGAGGGAAAGAAAAAATGAATTTGTAGTGTTGGTGAAGTGAGAGAATGTGAGGGAGAGACCAACACCTATCATATGTGATGGGAATTTAAACAATAGGTAGTTAAGTTTCCACGATATGTGATTTGACATACAGTTTATCTAAATTTATGTGATGATGATCTATGTTTTATAGGCTTCTAACAATAAGTTATATATACACACATACATATATATATATATATAAATTTACACGTATAATATACATACATACATATACATATTTCCCAGTCCTTCCAAATTAATATTCTTAGGACAAAGTTCTGATCATGTCATTATACAGCTTAAAAATCTTTGGTGGCTTTTTATTACCTCTAAGATAACCACAGTAGACGGAATACTGGGACTGGAGTAAGGAAAACCTGAGTTAAATCCAACCTCAAATACTTACTAGCTGGGTGACCCTGGGCAAGTCACTTAACCTCTGCCTTAGTTTTCTCAACTGTAAAATGGATATGATAGCCTACCTCAGAGGGTTGTGAGGATCAAATGAGATAATATTTGCAAAGTGTTTAGAACAGTCCTTGCACATAAGTGCTTAATAAATGCTTTTTTTTCCTTCCCTTCCTCTAACATTTATATATCACTTCAAGTTTTCCAAAGTACTTTCTGTATATTATTTTATTTAAGAAAACAAAATACCTTGAGGGCAAGGACTATTTCATTTTCGTCTTTGTACCAATGGCATCTAACATAGTTCCTGACAATGTGGTAGTCACTCAGTAAATCCTCTCCCTCTGTGTCTCTGTCTCTCTCTCCTCTGTCTCTGTCTCTCTGTCTCTTTCTACTTCTCCCACCCCCTTCTCACTGATCCTCACAATCACCATATGAGTAAGCAGAGTGGGTATTATTATCCCCCATATAGAGATGAGGAAAATATAGATCCAATGGGGGAAATAATTTATGCAAGGTCACAAACTAATAAATAAGGGAGACGAGTCTATAACCCGTGTCTTTTAACTGATTTTTCTCATGTTTATCTCATGATAACAAACTGCTTCATGGAATTCCATTTAGCTTAGGGACTTGTCCACAGGTAGAGTTTCTGGGATTTAAGGGTGAAAGGATCAATTCTCATTATTATCATATGGCTGGTCCCAGGCCATGCTTCCTCCCATCTAGCCACTGACATGGGCACTAGGGTCTAGCTAGTGAGGGCTTCTTGACATATGCCCTGCTGCTAGGTATATACCCTGTGCCTTCCTCCTCATCCTCTTTTTCCTCCCAGTTTTTCTCCTTTTCCTCAGGGAACAATAGTCAAATGAATATTGCCACTGCTACTGTTAAGGGACTGTTAAAGTTACTGTTAAAGGGACAATCTCTAGCCCTTTGGCTCCACTCAGAATCCCCATGACTGCTTAGACCACAACTTCCTTTCTTGACTATCAATCCCTGATATGTTTTACGCCCCCCTGCCCCCTTCAAAAGTCTTCCTTGAAGAGAAGAATGGTCTCAGTTTTATAGTTACATCTCAATCACCTAGCACAGTGCCTGGCACACAGTGCGCATTTAATGAATCCTTGACGATTGACTTGGAAATATATAAAACATGTCATAGTTTGTCCAGAGCATGCCTTAGAGACAGAAGGCTGGTAAAAAGCAATCAGGTCCATTTCTGGCAGGGGTTGAAGAATATTAACCTTTTGGTCTCATGGCCTCATGGCCTCATGGGATAGACAGATACAAATTGAGATATGACATTGAAATAATACAGAAATAATACTAGATTGGAAGTTAGAATTGCTGAGTTCACATCACAGCAGTTGTTTACTTCTAGTTCTATACTTGAAGTTTAAATAATATAACTCAAGAAAGAAAAGGACAGCGATTAACTGAGAATCATGGAAGAGAGCTATCATAGAAAAGAATCCAAGTGGAGGAGGAAATAAAGGAAGGAGTTAGGATACGTGATCACTTTCTATCCTAGCTGTTAGACACTGACGAAGGCACCTAAAAAAAAGCTAGCTAAAGATCACCACCTTCCAGATCACACTGAAATAGTGAGCATTGTTAAAAATCTGGTCTAGTCACTGACTTACATGTCACATGAAGTGCCTGCTGAAATCTTATACCATATTTACTCGACAGTTGGTTTCATAGCACTCTGGGCATGGTAGTGGTTGAAACGATTGACTGGGGGTGGGTGGGGTGGGTGTGGAGAAATCAACTGTTAATTGAGAGACTAGATAAGGCTGGCATCTTTGTTTTTTTTTATAGTGGTTATGTTTATGGGTCTTTTTTTTTCTTAGTCAGAGAGTAGCTAACAAGACCTTGGGGAAAAAGTACTCTCTATATCTTCCAAGATTGTTTCCATTCCCTCCCCCAATAACCATTATCCATTCTTGGGGAAAATGCTTTCCTTCCTAGGACCCAGGTGGCACAGAGCATGACTGGGCATTTTGAGTCCCATAACAATTATTGGCATGCTGTAGGAGTTAGAGGCAGAATCTCAGTGTTGGAAGGGACCTCAGAGGGCATCTAATCCAAATTTTACCTAAGTAGGATCCCCTCTATAACGTTCCTAAGAAGACATTTGGTCTCTGCCTGAAGACCTCTAGTAAAGGGAACTCATTAGCACCTGAAGTAGCCTGCTACACTTTTAGATAGCTCAAAGTGTTAGAAGGTTTTTCATCACATGGTCTAAAATTACCTCTGTATCTTCTAACCGTTGTTCCTACTTCAGTCTCTAAACTGAGCTCTCTAAACAAAAACATTCCAATCTCTCTTAAATATTACAGGTCTTTAAATACTTACAGATAAGCACCATGTCTTAATTCTTCTCCAGTCTAAACACTTCTAGTTCTTATACATGAGCCTTATATGAAATGGAATCCTCCCAACGTTAACCATTATCTTCTAGGTTTATTAACGTCCTTCCTAAGGACAAGATTTCTCATGCTAGCCTCATGGACAGTCTGGAGAGACATAGGCTAGACAATAGTAGCTGGATTTTGAGTAGTTGTCATTAGTGGGCCCATATTGGTGTGGCAGAATATCTTTCATATAGTGCCCTCAGGGATCTCTTTTTGGTTCTGCATTTGACATTTTTATCAATTACTTAAAGGCACACAAAGGTAACATAGAAAGTAAGTGGCAGAATTAGGATTGGGGGATTAGAAGCCAGATCCTCTGACACCAAAGCCATTACTTTTCCCACTGTACTGCCCTGTCATACTGTGTCCAGATCAAATCATATCTATAATATAGTGTTTATGTCTGGGTGGTGTCATAATTTGGTAAGGATATCAGTAATCTAGAAGGCAGATGTGATCAGGATGGTGAAAGGCCTGGGGATTATGCCATATGAGCATAGCCTGAGGCAACTGGAGATGTTTAGCCTTAAGAAGAGACCTAGCAGAGACTTAACAGGGACAGAACAGCTGTCTTTAAGTATTTGAAGGGCAAGGGTAATGTAGATTAGACTTGTTCTATTTAGTCTCAGTGGCCAGAACTAGGAACAATGGCTGGAAATTGCAAAGAAGAAAATTTAATTTTGATGTAAGAAAAATTCTTCTTAAGAATTAGAGTTATCTAAGAGTGGAAAGGTTTGTTTTTGGGGGGCAGCAGATTTCCTCTTACAGGCAGATCTTAATAATGATAATAATTATAACTAGCATTTATGTACTACTTTAAGGTTTTCAAAATGCTTTATAAATGTTATCTCAGATCTTCACAACAATCTTGTGTGGTAGGTCTATTATTATCCCCATTTTACAGATGAGCTTTAGTGACTTGCTCATGGTCACACATCTGTTAAGTTATCTGAGGCAAGATCTGAACTCAGGTCTTCCAGAGTCCAAGTTCAGCACTCTTTCCACTATGCCAAATAGAAGGTCTTCAATTAGAAGTTGAATGATCTCTCACTGAGCATGTTATAGAGAGGATTCCTATTCAAGTATAAGCTGAATTTCATGACCCTTGGTTCCCTTTATGAAATGAAGACTCTGTGATCCTTCAGGGTGCTCATGCCAGGCATGCTCTTACCAGGATGGAATGCAGAGGAATCTTCTTTTCTGTCATTCTAGATACTATGACTTTACTGGCCAGGCTTAGAAAAGTCACAAGCTAAGAAAGTTGCTTATTAGCAGAAATTGACTTGTTTCAGACTGTTGCTCCCTCTTAGAAGAACTTTCTTGGACTGGCATTATAGACTTAAAGTTATTTTATCCTTATGTCATTATAGATTTAGGGCTAGAAGAAACTTCAAAATCATTCTATCTAGAAGTGGAAAGTGAGAATCAGGGGGCTTAAGTCATTTGCTTAAGGACACAGAGAAAATAAATTATAGCTAGGATTTGAACTTAGGTCTTCTGACTCTAAATTCAGCAGACATTTATTGCACTATGCTATCTCCTAACAAATTCTTAGGTGAATTTCTATTTTTTCTTTTCTGAAAGCAAAATATCACCCTGAAACAAATTCTAAATTATATTTCTGACCCATTAATCCCAAATAACAGTTCACCAGTGTACATTTATTTCTACTCCAACATGGAATATTTTTATTCGGGTTATAGCTAAGATCATAAGTCAACACACTATAGTGAATAGAGTGCTGATGTTAGAGTCAGTAAGACCTAGGTTTAATATTGATGGAAGATGTTTATACTCTTGGAATTTCATAGGCTGATGAAATCAAATCACAGATCTGGACATATATGCATAGATCAGCATTTCAGTCATATAGGCTTGATTGTCAACAATTATCAACAATTCACCCTGGGAAAGTCAGTCATGAAAATATATTTTTACATTAAAATGTATTTAACCCTTTAACTCATATCTTGTAATGATTTTATACACATATATTAACAATAATAATAATAACAATAGCTAACACTTATGTAGCACTTACTGTGTGCCAGGCACTGTGCTAAGCACTTTACAACTGTCTCATTTGATCCTCACAACAACCCTGGGAGGCAGGTGCTATTACTATCCCCATGTTACAGATGAGGAAACTCAGGCAAATAGGGATTAAATGACTTGCCCAGAGTTACACAGCTAGTGTCTGAGAGGATCTATACACTGTACCACCTAGCAATAAGAGGCAAAATCTTGTCATTTCTATTCCCACAGCACCTCTTATATATAGCCTTTCTCTTGAATCACATAGCTACCCTCCTAATTGAGACTTTCATCATCTCTCATCTGGATTGTGAAAGTAGCCTCCTAAGCCCTCCTTCCTCATGTCTTGTCTCAATGCAATCCCAGCTGCCAAAGTTATTTTCTTAAAGTACAGGTCTGACTAGGTCACCCTTTAGCCCTGTAACACACACACATACACACATACACATACCCACATGTGTGCGTGTGCTTCAGTGGTTTCTATTCCCTTTAGGATCAAATATAAACCCACCTCTTTGGCATTTAAAGCCTTTCCTACCCTATCTCCTACCTTTCCATTTTTCTTCTATATTACTTTCCACACACCCAAGAGTCTAGCTATATCAGCCTACTTGCTATTCCTTGCATGAGATGCTCCCTCTCCCGTCTCTTTCCCTCTGTTGTGACTGTCCTCCATACTTGAAAGTCTCTTGTGTCATACTTCTATCTTGTGGAATCTCAAAGATTATTAGAGAAAAAGGAAAAGAACCTAAATGTTCTAAAATGTTTATAGCAGCTCTCTTTGTGGTGGCAAAGAACTGGAAATTGAGGGGATGCCCATCAATTGGGGAATGGCTGAACAAGTTGTGATGCATGATTGGTTGGAATACTATTGTGCTATCTATAAGAAATGATAAGCTGAATGATCTTAGAAAAACATGGAAGGATTCCTGGTTTCTTTTGAGACTCAGCTCAATATCACCTTTTGCATAAAGCCTTTTCTACTGTCAGCTGTTAGTGCTTTCCCCTTCAAGGTTATACTGTATTTGATTTGTACATGTATCACCATCTATGTACATGATATCTTTGCTATTAAAACCTAAGCTCCTTCAGGGTAGAGATTGTTTCAACTTTGTGTTTTTATCTTCAGGGCTCAGTGTGGTTCATGGCACATAATAAGTGCTTAATAATTGGTGTTGATTAATTATATAGGCATACCCTGCATAATAGTGCATTTCAAAATAAGGTTGCTGAAACCTTATAAGGAATTCTGCCCTACATTTTGGATGCTTGCTGATTTGTAACATTGTTCTCATGGAACCGGTGGTCCCCTGAAATGTTGTTTCACCTAATGTTTTCTATGGAAACCAATGATCTTTTATTCTATATCCCTTCTCTTTTCTTTCTAGTTTAATGCAAATGATTCATAATATAGTTTTAAATATTCATGACATGCACTGTGCCAAAGGATGCACTCTCCTCAAACCAGTGACCATTAGTTTACTGAAATTTGTGGGCTTTAGTTCATAGAATTAAGGAAGAGCTTGGGCACATGCTGAATGGATTCAATATTGTATCCTTTCTTTGTGTGAGCAGAACCTGCTTAAAAATATTATTCCCATGGATTGTGACAATTGGAGATTTCTTTGAGATCTAAAGCAATGCAAATTCAAATGCAGACACATCCTGATAAGGTTAACTTGATTAGTCATTCAATCTTAGTGTAAATTACCTCCATTAATCACTCAGAGATCATTAATTGTCTGGGAATATGAGTTTTGATCAGGACAGAGAAAGGAGTAGCATAATTTTGGAGTGGGAGGGCAAAAGTTGGATATTATGAAAGGTTGATAACTATAAGGCAGAATTTATTCCTTGGGAACTGAAGAAACTAGAGAAAGAAGGAAGTAGGAAGGTGGGCCAAAGAACATTATTCTTTGTCATTTTCCTAGGTCTCTCTTGAACCTGTAGTAGCCACTGTAAATCATATGTGCAAAGAGTGTTGCATGTGACTGATTTCAAATAATAGGACTGAGAAGATTGGAAACCCTGGCCTCCCTTAATCAGTCCATACTCCTTATTTAGAGTAGTCTGGTGGAACTTTTCTAATTCCTTGAACCGTATCCCTATCAAATTTTAGCTCCATCACTAACTGGGAGAAGGCATCCAATCCTCATGTTAATGTATCTTTTCTTTTATGTTATTGGTTAAAAATGTGAAGATCTCACTTGGGAACTCTTAGAACCCTCCTTAATAATGCCAAGCATTTGTCATGTTATTATGTACAACTCTCAGGTGATAGAAAAATGAGGCTAAAACAAGCATTATATTGCAACTGAGAAATAGATGCAATATGAACTCACCTTCAGAAATTGCAATCCACTGTATTTTCCTCAGGAAGCCCTATTACCTCTCAACTTCCCCAGGCTCCTCTGAGCACTCAAAGTGTCAAGAGGTTAGGTTACACAGAAGCCTTCAGCTCTTAGGCTGAAGAAAAGCAGGTGTTATTATTTCATTCCTTTCCTCTCCTCTCTGCCCACTCTCCCTGCTCCTAAACTCTCTGGGGAACTTACACACAGTTCATTCAGAAGCATAATAAGCAGTCTCATTGGTTGGTGGGGCTAATGAAGGAAGTCTAGAGCATCCCTGAATCATGTATACATTATTTATGAAAAGAATCTCTTATGAAGTATTCACTCCTCCTGCCCTGCCCCTTTCCTCCCCAGCGTCTTAGGAAAATGCATTTACTCACATATGAAGCATGTCTCTTGAGATGTCAAATATAGCATAAGATAATACAGCTTTCCACAATGTCTACTAAATGACAATGAATGGATCTTTTTAAGACTATGAGATTATATGAATTGAGCTTAATTCTCTTTCTCATTGGAGAGAAGGGAAGGGCAGTTTGTCTTAAAGATGTAGGAGGAGCCAGACGTATTGATATGTGCTCATACCCATATGGTGTACATTATGTGGCGTATAAAGCCACACCATCATCAATTATCATCGTAACAACAAATTACATTTATATAGCACTTTATAATTATCTTATTTGATGACAGCTTGGCCAAGCAACTCTTTGTAAACTCTTTAGTAAAAGAGTAAACTCTTATGTAATAAGGTAGTCAGGTACCCTCAACGGGAGGGCATTTATAATTGCTGGATGTTTGCAGGGCATGGTTCAGCAGAAGGGATCATAAGTCCATAAATTGAGAATTGGAAAAGATGTTAAAGGTCATTTGGTTCAGCTCTTCATTTGATAGATGAAGAATGAGGAAACCGCTTCTGTCTTCCTTTCCTCTCTTCCCCCCAACCTTTCTCTATCCAACTGTGACCTCATATGTTCCTGGAAGAGAGGCAGCAGTGTCATAGGAGAAGATTACCCTTGCTTTGCTATCTGTTTTGTGTGTGACATTGGATAAACCATTTTACTTCTCTGGGCCTCCATTTTCTGAACTGTAAAATGAAGGGGTTGGACTAGGTGGCTTCCAATTTCCCTTGCAGTTCTAGATGTATGATTTTCGATCCTAGAGTCATGAAGTCCTTCCTCTGATAGATACTGTGTGAGGCTAAGTCATTTATACTCTCTCTGCTCCAGGCAGCTTTTAAAGCTTCTAAATTATACTAACATTGGTGGAGGGAGTTTCCACACCGGGAGTTCTTTATATAGATTAAATTTGAGTTTGGGATAAAAAAATTCTGGGAAAAAGAGGTGGGCTCTGTTCCAAGTCTAGGGATATTTTTCTACTCCTGGCATTGCTGATTTGGCTGTTTCCTGGCAGCTAGTGACTCTTGCCTCCTGTCAGACCAAGCCTGAGCTGAAGAGGGAAAAGATAGCAGGAGGTAAGGTGGCCTGACAACTGTATGCAATTAAAAAGAAAAGCACATGGCCTGTGCTACCAAAGGGCAAAGGAGAAATTGGCACATGTTGTGTTTTCTTTTATAAGCCCTAGATGAATTATAGATTCAGAGAATTGGAAAGGCCCTGTGGGGGCCATGCAGAACAGGCTGCCAGCATCAGACAGGGCTGTTCCTACCTCCGCCTAGTCAGACAGGAGCCTGCATTATTCTTGCATATCTCCAAGGAAGGTGATGGCACTACTTTTCTTGTTTAGTAGATTCATAAATCTATGGTGTGAAGAAAAAGCAGCTTGGATGCAATTTTCTCAATAAAAACAGATATTTTTGGTCTATTGTCTTTTCTGCATCCTTTACTAACTTCCCATCCAATCCTCTTGGCTGCTCACATATGAGAGGAAATTAGTGGGCCATAGTAAAAACAGGAGTCAACAGGGATACTTGCTCCCTGGCTTGAGACCCACCTGTCTATAATGTACACTGATAGAATTATGAAAGGGAGTTACTCTTGGGCTTATTAAGGTTAGGAAAGGGAGGTAATACTAGTGTGCTGATTGGTCTGTTATTTTTTCTCCACCCCCCCGCCCCCACCTGAACAGATGCTTTCCTGTACATATATAAATACTATACATAAGAGGCAGTGGGGCATAACGGATAAAGGGTTAGCCCTGGAGTCAGGAAGCCTTGGGTGCAAATCCTGCCCATGGCACTATGTTATGTATGTGTTACCTCTTGGTACCCTGAACAACATTATAAGACTATAATTCACAGGATGCCAATCTGCAATGGTGGTGGGAATTTTCATGCCAGAAGTTTGCCACACCAATAAAATAACAAGATTAATCCCTCAAATCACACACACACACACACACACACACACACACACACACACACTTGAATAACTTTCTTTGGTAATATGTGCATATTGGGATTTGGAGTTATAGATCACATTTCACGGTCCAATGTTAAATAACATTATACTTTTGGCGCTGAAAAATTGGCCTAGAGGCTGCATTTTAATAGGTTTGGGGCAAGACGGTACTGGGGAAATGGACATATTTGTATCTGGAGTCAGAGAACCTTGGTTTAAAACTTGGCACTGCTAGCTACACAACCTATCCCATGTAAGCTTGGCCAAAATATTTGCCCTCTTTTTGCCTGGATTTCCTCATATGTAAAGTGAGCAATTTGGGTTTTAAATTCTCTAAGGTTTCTTCTACATCTAAATTTTATGACAAAAAGCATACAGTGGAAACTAAGTGGGGTCAAATTTACTTATCACCAACTACCTGCAAAGTGGTGACATCTCCCCTATCAGTTTACCTCCTTTTATTTGTGTTAAAAACCCACTAATAAAATATTATTACCCAATGCCTCAAAAAGTCATTTGTCACTAGGAGAATGGTCTAAACACCAAGCAGGAGTACTGTTCCTCACATACGGCATTCCATTTCCTAACTCTCAGCATTTTCCTTGGTGATCATTCCTGGAATGCTCTCTCTCCTCATCTCTACCCGGGGCCTACCTGGCTTCCTTCAAATCTGAGCTCAAATCCTACATTCCATAAGAGGGCTTTCTCAGACCTCTGTCATCTCAGTGTCTTCCCTCTGCAATTTTATAGCCAATTTATTCTGTATAAATCTTGTTTCTACATAGTTGTTTTCCTGCTGACTCCTCCATTAGAGTGTGAGCACTTTGAGAGTAGAGATTGTTTTTTGCCTCCTTTGTACCTCAGTGCTTAGCAGAGTGACTGGCACATAGTAGGTGCTTAATAAATTCCTTTTGTCTTGTCTTGTTACCAGGAGTGGCCCCTAGTGTCTATTACGGTGAGTGGCTGCTAATCCTTACATTATGTATATCTCAGGGCCTTTGTTGCCTCCTTTCATCAGCAGAATATGGTCACACACACAGACACATCCCCAAAGAACCTCTCAACATTTGAATGTGAAATATTTAGCATCTTCCCTTTCAAATAAAATGTGAATTGTATTTCTGCTATAACTTTTGCATACAAGTTTGGGGATATGTTCATAATTACAAAGGCCACTTTGTGCTAGATGTATATTTCTGTCTCTCTGTGTCTTTGTGTCTCCCTCCCTCTCCCTCTCCCTCTCCCTCTCCCTCCCACCCCCCCCCTCTCTCTCATTGTACAGATGGATCAACCACCTCTGACATTCTGTCTTTGAATTTTTCACGTTCATGTCATGCTCCTCACTCCTGGCAAATTGAGATCTACAAAGCTGTTGCTATTGATTGTATCATAGATATTCTCAACCTAGATGGTGGTGGAAGGAAATGACCTGTGGTTTCTTTTGTGGAGTAAGTCCCGGATGATAGTTGCTATTCAGCAGAGCCGCACACAAATTTCTGGTGTATGTTTTAGAACTGTGTTTGTGCCTTTTTAATCATTAATCAAGAAATCAGACAACGAGCATATAGCTAAATCTAGACAGCATCCAATACAGACCTCTAATACAGTATGGATTCTCTGTCAGTATGTTTATTTATGGTTTGCTATATTCCATTCGAAAATTTCCTGTGCTCTTCCTCTTTTTTCTGTAGTACAAAATTAATTTTGGAAAATATTTAGATTAAGCAGTGGTTCTTTATCAAAATATAAAAAAGTTCTTAAAAATAAATTTTATCAAAATATCCAAAATATTCTCTTAATTTCATGTGTTATTATATAATTTTAGACTCTAGTGTTATTACAATGCACATCTAATCCTATATAAGTATGTGTATATATGTATACACACATATGCATACATATACGCATTTGTAAGGATTGTTGTTGTTCAGTCATTTTCAATCATGTCTGATTCTTCACGTTCCATTTGGGGTTTTCTTGGCAAAGAAACTATAGTGGTTTGCCATCTCTTTCTCCAGTTATAAGGATTAGCAATCACTCATTGTGATAGAACCTAGAGGCCACTCTAGGAATCAAGTCAAATCAAGAATCATTTATTAAATACCTAGTACATACCAGGTACTATAAGATATATCTATTTATATCTATATCTACATCTATGTTAAAGTTATTTATTCACAAACATATACATATATGTGTGTGTGCACCCACATATATGTATATATTTAAAGAAACTAGAGCTGAAACAGACCTAAGAAATCATCTAGTCTAATCTTATGTTATTGATGAAGAAATTGAGGCACATAAAAATTAAATGACTTCCTGAAGGTCGTAAAAGTATCAGAGGGGTTTTGAGCCCATCTTGTGATTCCAAACCTAATGCTCTTTCCACTGCCTCAATAGATGCATCTGAAATATATTATTCTGGGACTGATGAAGTATATGTGTGTGTATGTATGTGTGTATGTATATACATGAAGTATGTATGTATATATGCATATGTGTATAACATATTCTTACCTATATTGCGTATGGGGTTCAGATCTCTGATTTAATCAATATGGGGAATTCTCAGTATAGGAACTCCTTCCACTGATGCAGATAAGCAAATTGCCAGCAATTTTCATCTTACATAGTCTCCTGGGGGCACTGAGAAGTTAAATAGCTTTCTCAGGGTCACATGGCTAGTAGGCATCAAAGACAGAGCTTAAACCCAGGTCTTCACAATTTCATGTTTTGTCTTCTATCCACTATACCATGCTGCTTTACACACATGAAATAGAATGTAAACAATTGAATATTTTTTTTTACAAAGTTTTTCCTTAGGAAAATGTCCAGTGGCTAACTATATCACAATTTTAATACAATAATAAAGGTTAGCTCAATTCAGTCCCAAAAGAAAATGGTGTCTATAGATTGATCCAAGTATTCACACAATTAGCATGAACATGCCAAGGGGGAAATGCTAACAACTAGGGAATCCACTTGATTGGGTTCTCCACTTCACACAAATGCCTTGGTGGCTCTCGAATTTCTGCACAGTGTGCAACCTTGCTCTGCTATCAAATTAATGTTAAAATATGTATGCCCTGACTTCTGATTTATAATATCAGTGACAAATAGTAAAAAGGACAGGCATGCCATAAAGTTTATGGATGGAGTGATGGCATGCACAATGATGTCTCATAAAGAATAAGGGGGGGGGGAGAGTTATTTATTCTTGTGGATTCATGAACTAAAATACAGATAGACTGGCTGTGTGGCTGCGTGCATGGAATTTTTCATAAATATCCCACAGTGCACCCTGTTGTACAGCAGCCATACATTAATTAGAGCATTCGGCAGACACTGCAATGTGTTACACTCACCCAAGTGAATCTTCATTTTTCACATGCAGGGGCTTACTAATTAAAATCAGCTTTGCAATTAAATGTGGAAAATTGTGTTAAACTTTCAAGCGTGGTTAAGAAAAAAATGTAATTATTTTTAGGGTATTTTATTTTGATGCAAATGAATTTTCCATCAAAGTGAAACTGGTAAAAGGGAGGTATGAGGGTCTCTCTCACTCTCTCTCTCTCTCTCTCTCTCTCTCTCTCTCTCTCTCATTCTCCTCTCTCTTTTTTTGTATTATAGATGCTCCTCTCAGTTGCAAGTTGCAATGCTCCCCTATATCTCTCTGCCAGCACCTGGCTCTGTTCCAATGCTTTTAGTGAGTGCTATCTGTCAAGGCATGAATAATACAGCCCCTAGGCTGTTGGCAGAATCCAAATGAGGCATACATCAGGAAGCAGGCACTCGGCTTCAGCTCCAGAACATGCTCTTGTGAAGACAGGCAATTATTCACCCGAGGCTGCAGCCATGGCAATCATACTGGTGGGTGAAAAGGTATAGGAAATGAAAAAAGAATTTTTTTGAATAAGAAATATGGCACAGGCCAGAGAATATTCAATAATTTTTGTAATAAGAGAGAAAATCTATTTTTCCTCATGTTTGAAGATTTTAGTTTAAAGTTTCATTTGAATTTTTGAGGGCTCATTCTTTTCTAAATGGGGAAGGACATAAAATAACTGGGATATCCAAGCAAATCATCCAACTCCATGGTTGTTTCCTTTGGTCAATATGCCAAAGCTAAAGGACACTTTGAAGACAGCAAAAAAAAAAAAATAGATTTAAAAAATTCCGTGGTCAATAAACTAATAACTCAACCTTTAGTGCAAGATGAGCATAACTGAAATCTATAGTAATACAAACATTTCCAGAGTAATATAAATACAGAAGATTCATTAAAAAACCCTATGGAAATATGAATTGCCTAATTTCCAATATCTTTACCAGGTATCTCCTAATCTGACAGAAAAAAAAGACTAGCATAGAACTGCTGATGTGAAAAAAAAATCTCCTGATAGACATTTCTATTATCTTTTTGTGTGTATATGTGTGAGTTTGGGGGCTAAATGCAAAAACTACTATTTAGAAAAGAGAGAAATCCAATTAATTTCTAACTTCCTGGGTGGAGCGTGCATGATAATTGCATGTGAATAGGAAATATTAGATTCTGCTATGTTTTAATTTGATTTTTTTGCAAAGATATCAATGAATGATTGTTATTTCCATTTCTGATTTTTTATTAGAAAGATTTCAAAATATAGAAATCATAATGAGATCATGTCCACTAAAGTTTAGCTAAGATCATAGGAGGGCAGATTTTGAACTAGACAGCACCTTAAAGATGACCTGTTTCTAAAGGCTTCATTTCACAGATGAAGAAACTGAGACCTGAAGAGGAGAACCGACCTGCTTTGAAGTAAAAGAGCTAGGATAATGAGAGGCTAAAATCTCACATAAAAAGTTTAGTGTCTCCCAACGCTAATTTTCAATTTGGCTTTTCTAAATCAAGTTGTAAATAAGGAAAATAAATTGTAAAGATAAGTCAAGATTTTTTTTTTATCTTAGCCAGGTATTTCAAAGGTATGCTTCTATAGTAAAGACTTTTCCATCACAAGTCTGAATACCAGCGATATTTGTTGTTAGGGACTAACTGGTCAGGCAGCTAAGTGGCACAGTGGATAGAGTGCTGGCCCTGGAGTCAGGAAGACATGAATTCAAATTCAGCCTCAGATACTACTAGCTGTGTGACTCTGGGAAAGTTACTTAACCCTGTTTGCCTCAGTTTCCTTACCTGTAAAATGAGCTAGAGAGGGAAATGGCAAAACACTGTATTATCTTTGCCAAGAAAACGTAAATGGAGTCATGAAGAGTCAGACATACTGAACAACAACTATCGAGTAGATCAGTCACATGTAAACCACTTTATGTGAAACTTATATCAGGAAGTTCATGCCCTTTGTAGTAGATAACAAATTCCACATTTTCATGGTGTCGAATGAGCAATGTCCAAACACTTAAAGTAAGTGCCATCAGGTGGCCTATTTGGCTATTTTCAGGTCCTTCTCATTTAGTCAAAAGCAGATTAGACTTGTAGAAACATATCTTTTTTGCACGTTTGCTTCGGTTTTTATAATTATGCAAATTCACTGGCCTTTAGCAGTTTGATGTTTGCAGAACACTTTGCTGCAAGGTATGCAATATAAGTTAAATCCTCATTTTATAGATGAGGAAACAAAGGGTCAAAGGGATGACTTGCCAAAATTTATTCTGCTAGTGAGTGTCAAAGGCAGGACTCAAACCTAGGTCTTCAGATGACAAGTACAATGCTCTTTTCTTACATCATGTTGTTTCTTTTATACATGTGAGAGTTAATTCGTGCCAGTATCTATACACATTAGGCCTGATGAGTCCCCTGTTTTTTTGCGGTGAGTCCTAATCTATAAATACTTTAGCCTTTGTTTCCTCATCTGTAAAATGAAGGATGAGGAAATGAGGATATTGTAGAGAAAGCACTGGATTATGGGCAACTACTTTTGTCACTGTGTGATAGTCACTTACTCTCTGTGAACCTTAGTTTCCTCGTCTGTTAAGCTGGGTACCTTTTAACATCACTCCTAACTCCAGATTGTATGACTAATAAGCTCTGACTTTATGACGCCTCTATGACACCTCAACAAGGAGATGATTTGACAGCAAAACTCAGCAGGCAAGCGACAAGGAATGGATGTTTGTTGAGGAGACCCTATCTTATTAAGCTCATTACTTTCTAGCCTAGCCTTCCTCTCTGTGAGAAATGCCCCTAGGAAACAAGGATAGAGGAGGTAGGTTCCCATCTTCTGATCACAACCTTTTCCTCTTCCTTAAGGGCATTTCCTATCAGAATTTCAAATACCTGTAGAATATTGAGTAGGGGACATGGTTGGATGCTCCCTCCATTCCTAAAGGTTTGATATCTACTAATATCTCCAGAAGAAAAGAACAAATACCAAATTCATCAACTGGCATTCTGATTACATGTCTTAGGGAGTTTACTATTTGTTAGTAAGACACTATGACTTGATTACAGATTCAGTCCAAAAAAATGTTGACTGAATTTGGGTCCTTGCTAAGAAATGTGGGGAAATGCAAACACTACCACTGGCTCAAGGGTTAAGTCTTAACTAAGGCAGCAGATTTTACATAAAATACACCAACAATTAACTTAGCAAAAAAAAAAAAGGATAAATAGGTTCCCAAAGAGAGAGGTGTCATAGAATAATGAAAAGAACATTGGATAGGAAATCAAAAAAGGTGGAATTTACTACTTATGGGAGCTTGGCAATGTTTTTCACATCCCTGAACCTTGGGTTTTTTATCTAAAAAAGGGGACAACAATTGCCAAATCAGCTACTTTTTAGAATTGTAAGAAAAACATTACATATGTGTTTTTTTTAATCATTATTCTAAATGCATGAATTTGTTTACTTTTCTTCCATATTATAGGTTTAGATATTTAACTTTAGGGTTAGGCCTTTAAAGACTTAAAATGCCTACACACACATATACATGTATACACACAATTTATATACACATATAATATATAATACAGATATTATTTTATCAAACATATGTGGTTTATACTACATTTTAGATAATAATTAATCCCTAGTTAATGTTACTGAGACAGAAACTATTATCAGATAAACAATCTCTGTCCTGCCCCTCTCCACCAAAAACAATAATAACTTAACAACCTTGTATTTTTAACATAGCAGCATATCTTTGGTTAGTAAGATGTGTTAATAGAATTACATGATATTTTATGGGGGTAAATGAAAGTTCTATAATGGAATAAAAGAAAAAACCTTGTACAAGGACAAAGTGAGGGAAAACGTGACTTTATGATAGCTCAAGTGAAAAAGACCTGAGTGTTTTGGCACTGGTTTACCCTCTTCTCTAGGTTTCTAGAACACTGCTGTCTCTTAGTTCTTCTACTTTTCAGACCACTTCTTCAGTCTCTTTGGCTGGAACTTTATCTAATTATGACCCCTTCATCTTTGGTGTCCCCTAAGACTCTATCCTGGATCTTCTTGTCCTCTCCCTCTTTGGGGATTTCATCAACTCCCATAGGTTAAATGATCATTTTTAGGGAGATGATTCTCAGATTTATTTAGCTCTAAACTCTCTTCTGAGTTTCTGTCTCATATCTACAAATTGCTTCTTGGACCTATCAGAGATATCGCAGAATAGAACTCATTTTCTTACCTCAAACCTTCCCCTGAACAATTGTTGAGGGCACCACTATCCTTCCAGTCACCCAGGAAGATTGTGAGATTCTTCATGTCATTCTCGACTCCTCACTTGTACTCTCCCCACATATTCAGTCTGTTGCCAAAACTTGTCATTTTTAATATTTACAACATGCTTCATATATGTTCCCTTCTCTCTGTTAACTCAGGTGCCATGCTCATCACCTCACTCTTGGACTGTTGAAATAGTTTCATGGTTGTTTTGCCTGCTCAAATCTTTTTCTAGTCAAACCGTTCTCCATTAAGCCACCAAAATGATCTCCCTAAAGTGCAAATCTGACCATATCATCCCATCTCCTCAATAACCTACAGTGGCTCCCTATTATGTCCAAGACCAAATGCAAACTCCTATTTTTGACATTTAAGGGCCTTAACAACTAGACCCTTTCCAATCTTTCCAATCTTCTTATATTTTATCCCATTTTACAATCCAGACACTGCCATTCCTGGGGTTTTCTGCCTGTGGCCGTGGTACTCCTGACTGTGCCTTTTCACTGGTTGTATCCATATTTCCTGGAATTTCCTCCCTCATCAACCTCACTTTCTGGCCCCCTTCAAGACTCAGGTTCAATCCCATCTTCTGTAGGAGGCCTTTCTTAGTCCTATCCCTCCCATTTCCACCTTCCTAATAAAACTACTTTCTATTTAAAATTTATATACCTCATAGATATATTATTATTATTAATTGCTATGTTATTGCCCTATTTAGGATGTAAGCACCATGAAGATGGGGGCCATGCTTTTGCCTTTCTTTGTATTCATAGTCCTTCATACCTAATTCAACAGCCTCATTTTAGAGATGAGGTAAGGAGAAGGGAACTAGCTCGCCCAAATGTTAAATCATGGAGGGATTTGTAAGCATACTCTGACTCCAATAGTGTGGAATGACATCTACAAAAGCAAAGAGCTAGGTTGCCCTGACAGACCATATGCAGAGCAATAGAGGTGACAATCCCACTCACCGCCACCCCCTCCCCCATCAGATCATATCTGAAATATTGTGTCCAGCACTCTAAATGCTCTACAAATGATGATGTAACTAGGTACAGTCAATGGACTCAAAGCCATGCCATAGCGAATTCAAAAAATACATACTAATTACCTACCATGTGTCAGTCACTGTCTTTAACATTGGGGTCACAGACAAAAATTAAATAGTTTCTGCCCTAAAGAGCTGACATCTGCTCAGGAATACAATATTTTCTAGATAAGTATAGTACAAGTAAAATTGAGGACAGAGAAAGTACTAGAAATAAGGGGGTAGATGCTGAGGGATATGCTCGTAGAGGAGGTGACACCTGAGTTGAACACTGAAGGAAGCTGGGGCAGCTTGGTGGTTCAATGGAGAGAGCACTGGCCTTGGAGTCAGGTGGACCTGAGTTCAAATCTGGCCTTAGATACTTCTTAGCTGTGTGACCCTGGGCAAGCCACTTAACCCTGTTTGCCTCAAGTTTCTCATCTGAAAGAAGTGGCAAACCACTCCACTTTGTCAAAGAAAAACTCAAATGGGGGTTACGGACAGTTGGGCACAACTGAAAAATGAGTGAACAATGACAGTAACAAAAAGGAATCTGAGAAGTAAGGATAAAGACAGCACATTCCAGGCATGGGGAATGTCTAGTGTGAATGCACAGAAGTGGTAGATGGATTACTAAGTTTGGGGAATGTGAAGTAATTTGTCTGAATCATATGGTTCGGATAGGAGAATAGTAAGGTGAGAAGTAGGTGGTAGTCAGATTGTGGACGACCTTAAATGCCATGATAATTGGCTCATACTTTATCCTTGACGTAATAGGGATCCATTGAAGGTTTTTGAGTAGGGGAATGGGAACTAGGGATATTTATCTTGGAGAACAGAAGACTCAAATGAGACAAGAGAGCAGTCTTTAAGTATTCGAAGGGCTGTCATATTGAAAAAGGATTAGTCTTATTCTGTTCTAGGGCTTGGAGTTACAGGGAGGCAGGTTTTGGCTCCATGAAAGGAAAAAAATTCAAATCAACAGAGCAGTCAAAAAAATGGAATGAGTTCTCTCCCATGTGTCCACTGCCACTTGAGGTATTCAAGAAGATTCTGGATGACCACTTATTAGGGATGTACTTGTTGAGGCAGTATAGCATGATGAGAAAAGCACTGATTGGACTTGGGATCAGAAAACTAGGTCTAAAATCCGGTTCTGCTATTTATTAGATATGTCATCTTGAACAAGTATTTTATCCTTCTAGGATACAGTTTTTTCATCTGTAAAGAGGTAATAGTCATAGTTGTACTACTTAATATACAAATTTGTCTTGTGAAAATTAAATGAGGTAACACATATAAAATATTCTCTGCATTAGATTTGGGTTGAAGGACCTAGATTTATATTCTGACTTTGCCACTAAGTATCTTTTCACATTTGGGCAAGTTACTTCCCTGCTCTGTGCCTCAGTTTCTTCATATATGAACCAAAGAAACTGGATTAGGTGAATTTTAAATAATCTCAAGCTTTAATTCTATGATGTTAAGACACTTAAGCCATCGTTATTATGTTGTAAAGGGGATTTAGTAATTAGACTAAATTTAGACTAGATGACTTCTAAGGTCCTTTTTATTTCTATGATTCTATAACTCAAAGTAGATCCAATGAATATTTTGCATCATGCATCTGCTTAGGTATATTTTAATTTCCTTACAAAGGTTTGGATTTTTTAAAATGTAATTATAAATCTAAATGGAACACTCTTTAGATGATGAATCATTTCACCATTTGGGGTTAAGAACTCACAAAAAGTAAAATTGACATCTGACCTCTGACCTTGCTGTTTCCTCCCCCAAAAATCAACTAAAGAATTTAATTTTTGTTTCAAAGTGAAGTGAGTAGCTCAGCTAAAATCTTCCTCCAGTACTTCAGTATGTTGTGGAAGTGACTTTGGCCCCTTGGGGGATATATGAGAATGGCTCATGTTTTGGTAAATCCTGCCAATCTGGAAAGACTTTAAGTATGGCCCAGGTGATGAAATGGATATCCTTTAACAAGGGGCTAATTAGAAGACTGGCCATCAGGTCATGTATTTTCAATTATTTATTTATTTATTTTTTAATTCATTCATTCATTCATTTATCTGTCTATCTATTTATTTATTTATTTTTGGCAACAACAGCTCATGAATACTATCTGCTAAGGTGTGAAAGGGTTGTGAAGTATATGGGAAGAGGAATTAGCCACTATAATGAAACATGGATATTTCAAGTATTGCAGTAAATTGATTTGCTTTATGAATTAAGGGACATTATTATCTTAATTGGAATTCATTAATTTTAAAAAATGAACTCAAAGCCAAATCTTCTTAAAAAAGAGGACAAAATATTGTATTTTTAAAAGAGCAACAAAAATGGGAGGAGACACATATTTAGAATATTCAGAATTTTAAAGCTAGAAGGGAACATCCAGGGAATCATTTAGTCCAATCACTTCATTTTACAGTGCAAAAAATAGTGGCCCATAGAGAAGAAATGCCTTGCCCAAGGTCACATGACTTATAATAGCAGAGTCAGTATGAAAACTCAGAGAATCTCCCTTCAAATCCACTGGTCTTTCTACACTACAACATGCTGCCTCTCTTTGCTCAAACATATAGTGTTAAGCAAATATAATTTTTTTGACCTTCCAGATATATAAATACATACACACATATATGTCTATGTGTGTGAGTATATATATATGTACACACACATATGTTGTTGTTCAGTCACTTTTAATTTGTGTCCAACTCTTCATGACCCCATTCGGAGTTTTCTTGGCAAAGATACTGGAGTGGTTTGCCATTTCCTTCTCCAGCTCATTTTACAGATGAGGTACTGTGGCAAACAAGATTAAGCGACTTGCCCAGGGTCACACAGCTAGTAAATGTCTGAGGTGGGATTTGAATTCATGAAGATGAGTGTTCCTGATTTTAGGATCAGCACTCCAACCACTGTGTGACCTGGTTGCCTCTCTCTCTCTCTCTCTCTCTCTCTCTCTCTCTCTCTCTCTTTCTCTCTCTCTCTCTCTCTCACACACGCACACACACAAACACACACCCACACACAAACAGTATTCATTAAAAGTCCCTAACAAATAAAATACATGCATTCTTATAAGATGAAGTGAATAATTAAAAAAATCCTTTCAAAATCCACTAGAAGCATAAATATAAATTCTCCTTCTGCAAAAAGAAAAACAAAACAGAATAACAGAATTTTTGATTTGCAAAATATCTTAAATGTTACCTAGTACAACTCTTTCATTTTCTGGATGAGGAAACTGAAGTTCATGTTGGTAACCTAATTTGTCCAAGGTCACACAAAGAGTTGGGGAAAAAATGGGACTGGAACTTACGTCCTTTCATTCCCAGGCCCATGCCTTTTTTAATTAAAAAAAAAACAGGGCAAGATTTATTTTGCATATGTTTTTATGAGAATTTCAGGATCCAGAAGTGAAGCTATGTGCTAGCTTTTATTTCTTTCTGTTTTCAGCATTTTATCCATTTTTAAAAAATACATCACTTTGCAATGATCCACCACAATCCCTCGCTTTCACTAGGAGTAATTTCCCTTTGTAATAAATAGGTGCAAATTAGTAAAACAAATAAAGACATTGCTATGCAGTAAAATGGATGTCTCACTCCATTCCCATAGTCCACCACCTCTCTTTTGAGAGGTGGAAGCATGCTTTACTGTCATTCCTTTGAAGGCATGATTGGTAACTGAACTGCTCAAACTGTGCTCTTTCCAACATATTCTAATGCATCTGTCAGCAATTCCTATTCAAACTAATCAGAAGTCTATTAACGGGATGTAATCTGACTGGTGTATAGATAATTAAGATAGCATAAATAGAGAGAAACTTGAACAACTAAAAAAATGGGATTTTTTGGCATACATTTCTAAATTTACATGCATGTGTGAGTTCTCCTCAAGATTTCATCCAATTAGCAGGTCTAAGATTCAGGCTGTTCACATACTGACAAACCAGAATCATGCCTCAAAAGCAAGATGCAGAATTACCATCTTATAAGTACACCTAACCTAACCTTCCTTATCCTTACTTCAATTGCTTGTTCTGTTCATTTGGAATAAGATGTCTATAAGATTTCATATACACACATGCTCTCACATACATTACTCAGATTAGGTGTGTACACACATTTGTACACTCACATAAATAGTATGCAATTTGGCAAAGAATGTGTAAATAGCAAATTGGAAACTGTTTATGTTGAACAAATTTTAGTTGTGAAATAATTCAAATTATACCTAATTAATAAAATATTTTCACAAGTCATACTGTGTAATTCCTTTTGTACACATTGCCTTTTTATTCAACTACTAATTTTATTCAACTGCTGACTGGCCAAGAAAGTATAACAGGAAGACATACTGCTCCTTAAATAGATATCGGTTTTATGTTCAAAAGGAAATAAACAATGATGTATTTTCTACTTATGTGAAAAGTGTGGTGTGGTCTCATGAAATTATTTAAATAATTTTAAAACTCCAGATTCTAGTTACATTATTCCTGAAAATGAAAGTGAGCTATCTTTTCTTTTGTTCTTGTTAAATATCAGCCATTGACAAATCAAACGCACTCTTCTGCTAACTTAAAATTTTCTTGCTTCCTTACAATATAGCATAGAGCAATTAATTTGTTTAGTAATTAACAATTGTCCCTTAATTTTCCTGAAAGACAATCAAAATAATCATTTCCTTTCCATTTTATATTTCTGAAAAAGAAATGCTTATTTGATACTGAAATAAAGTTGCTATTTTGGGTTCTATGGTGATAGTCAACTCTAGTTTTCCTAAAAGGAATGTAAGCTGTGTATTACTAACCTAATCTATAATGACTTTGTACTTAAATTTTTCTTCTTATTTTTGGTCTGCTTCTATTATTTCATCTAAATGAGTAACTTGGTATTGAAAGTTCCTTTTCTGAGGTCAATCAGAATTTTTTCTATAACTTACAGTCTTTGAGAATTGTTTGGAGGCACTGAGAGGCTCAGTGACTTACTCATAGTCACATAGCTAGTATGTGAAAAAGGGAAGATTTGAACTCAGATCTTCCTGACTTCGAGGTCAGCCTTCTATCTAGTTTGCTGCACCAGTTCTCTTTTTCCTTAAGTGGCTAAAAATAGACATTCTCAAAAAATGCATAAAAATCTACGACAAATGTCATGACTTCTTGGTTGACAATACCAGTGGTCATGTTGTCTGCTATTTAATTTTCTATACCAATTTTCTTAGAAACACTGGTGTTTATATTCTTATATTTGAAATGTTCTCAGCCATTATAACCAAGGTCTGAATGCTGAGGGTTAACAGTACACAGTTATGGTTTTCTCTGGAGGCTAACCCACTGCAGTATTTCAGATACTTGCCCTCCACTCCATCCCAGGTAAAGAAACACAGAAAGATTAGATTGCTGTATGAATTTCAGCTACAGTTTGAAATATGTAATTTGGTTTTGCTGTCTTATTCCCAATAATAATCTAAACACATTCTTTTCTTGGGGGCCTCTGCAGTTTGTTCCCATTGAGAAGCTAGACTAACACTCTTTATGAGCATAATATAATCATTTGGATCTCCAAGTCTCATTATCGCTGATCTGTCCCAGACTTTGACCTTTGAGGCTAACCTTATCACATGACTACCTCTGTTTCAAAGCCTATGCTTTGTTTCCCGATATTAACTATGTTAAATGACAGAAGTCGTCGTAGCACAAGAATGTCACTGAGGTCACATTTTAATTTGCCATACGTGATTTACAGACCTACCATGATGAAAATGAGAGAAAATAGAAGGAAGAAACAAGAGTTTGCAGTGAAGTGGTGGGGGATGGCGGGTCATTTCAGCATGCCATCCCCATGATAATCATTTACACATTGGCAAGAAAAATGTATATTAAAATGGGTGAGGGTATCTGTCTACATATGTGTGCGTGTATGTAGCTTCTGGCTAATCAAAATTTGTGCTGACTTTTATATTATTATGACTTTATGCCACGCAGAGATGGTCAGGTTGGCTCATATTCTAAGAAATGCTGTAACTGTGTAAGACAAAGAGGGAGTTTCAAAGGGAAAGAGGAAGGGAAAAAACCAACCAAACAAAAAAACCCAAGTATGAAATGTATTGTTTTCCAAGAACACTCAACCAGTCATTTTCACCATTTGGTTCCGGTCATTCAACAAGGTCACCAAACCCTTCCAGTCACATTGTTGGAAAGAACACCAGAATTACCTTCTATGTCTTGCATATTTGCCACTAACATGACCGCTACCATCACAGCCAGGAGTGGGGCAGCTGAAAAAAAGGAAGAGAATTAATTACAGAGGTGTTTTCTGCTGCGGAGAGATTATACTAAAAGCAGGCAGTAGGTTTTGCCGAGATGGAGGGCAACAAAGACAGAAAGAGAGAAATCAAATAACTGAAGGGAAGGAAAAAAAAGAGGGGGGATGCTTTTTATTAGCAAGTCTCAGGGGAATTAATTTCATCAGTGCAGCAGGGCATGAGCAAAGCACCAATGAACTTGAAAGTGCATTATACCCATTAAAAGGCATGAATTTTCTAAATTGCTAATGGGGATACATTTTACACTCAGAGCACTAACCTGAACAGCTCCTGTATGGCTGGTTCCACGGGAACTGCAGAGAGATGGAAAATATATAAAAATTTATTATCTATTACAAGTACCCCTCTTCTAGAGAAAATTACGAAAAAGGTTGTGCAAAAGCAGGGGTCAGAATGAATCGTGCAAAGAGATTCTGGAGGATGAAGGTCACCCTGAGCAGGAGCCTCCAGTGATTTAGTGAAGCAGCAGACGTACCTCGAACCCCTTTGGAGCGTGTGCGATGGCGTTTCTCGTCGGCATCCACCTCCATCTGGGAATAGATTAGCAGGCAGTCAATGTTCTTATCCTGCATGCACAGACTATCAATGTACTGAGTGGTACCAGCTCCCTCACCATTTATTGACAATATTTTAATTCCATTTTATTCTGCAAAGTGAAGTTCCTGGGAGGGGAGTGGGAGTGGAGGAGTGAGTTTCAGGAAACCTAGATATATTATTTAATGGCAAACACTGCCTGCCTCCCCCCACCCCACCTCAAAGCCCCATCATAGGCAATGTTTAATCAACAGACTTGCACCTTTTTTTTTTCCAAAATGTTTTAAAAAATGAAAATACATTGTATTACTCCTCTTTAAGTAGTTTTTCTTACAAGACAGCTGAGGTTACTTCGAGATATACTTTCAAATATGTACATCACTCAGACTTAATCTAAGAGTTAGAAGAGAAGTCTATTTGTTCATTCTGTACCTGAACAGTAATTCCCTCTGTATTATCCTCCAGGGGTGGGGATTCTGTGGCCTTGAAGCCACGTGTGTCCCTCTAGGTCCTCAAGTGTGGCCTTTTGAGTGAATCTAAACTTTACAGAACAAATCCTTTTATTAGGGGGTTAAGTTTAGATTCAGCCAAAGGGCAGCACTTGAGGACCTAGAGGGCCACATTTGGCCTCCAGACCGCAGGATCCTCACCCCTGTTAGTCCCTTCCCTTTCACAGGGATCCTTAAAATGAGGGCCTGCACAGGGTGGCAGTTACATGTACGCCTCCTATTACACATCTGTAGCTAAGGCCATAGGAGAGAATTCTTAAGTTAAATGATCACTATCTGTGAAGTTAAAAATGAAACTTAAAAAAAGCCTAGAGGCATATTTCCCTAAAACAGAAGGTTGTGGAATGACCAAATAGGAACAAAAACAAAATCAAACAGGAGGGAATGAGTGAGAGAAAAAAAGTGAGAGGGAGAAAAAGAGAGGGGAAGAGAGGGAGAGAGAGATACAGGGAGGGAGAGGGAGAGGAAGAGACAGATGGAGGGACTGGGATGGAGGAAGAAAAGAAGAGAGGGATAAAGGGAAACAGAGGAAGAGGGAACTAGGAAGAGAGAAGAGGGAAAAAGTGAGAGGTGGAGTGCAGGAGAGAGAAAGAGAGGAAGAGAAAGGAGAAAGAAGAGAGAAAACAAATACCTCATGTCCCATCTAACTGAACTATACTTCTTAGTTTTCATTCATATAGATAAATCAGATCTCTTTGAATAGATTTGGACATTTCATCATTGGCATGTAATAACATATGTGTGTAATAAATAATTTTATAATGTATTAATAATTAACCAACAGCAGATCTACCCAGCAACCTTTACTGGAGAATCCTCCTTATAACGGAGAGGCCAGTAAGTGATAAGCCACTGAAATGACAGCTGATCTCTACCCCATGACATGAATGTGACTTCAGTTTTCTGAGCTGTGATTTCTCTGTCCTATCCATGTGTTGATGTTCAGATTTCTAAACAGAATAGAGATGTCAGGTACTGACACATGTACACTATACTATAGAGTAACAGACTATACTATAGAATAACAGACTTCCTGGGCTGGTTGTGATTTCATAGGCAGTTCTAAGCAGTTTGACCTGATGATATCAATCACTTTGATGAATAAACATTTGCTCAGTGCCTGCTATGGGGTCATCACTGTGCTTGGCTCTTGGGGTACAAATAGAAAAATGAAACAGTTCCTGCTTTCAAGTGGCTTACATTTTACATACAGAAGTCTGTGTTATGGCTGACATAATCTAAAGATATCTCAAAGAGGGGCATATCTCCCCCTTTCCCAGGGGAGAAGATCACAGAAAATGCTTTTACAAAAAAAAAAAAACGGTACCAACAGCTGCCCACTCCCTCATTTCTATAAGATTTTTCTGATTTTTTTCTATGCACGTATCAAGGGTATCCATTATGAAAATGTAAGTAGGGAATAGGCAGACTTTCTTAGATGATTTTCTATAGCAGATGACAACTTCTTTTAGAAATCATTTTTAAAGTGCTAATAAGCCTTTCTCAATTCTGAACTGAGTTGGGGGAACTATTTTTAACCCATCTGTATCATTGTACAATATTTTCTATGTAGTCAATTTCCAGTTACTTGGGGAAAGTCATTCATGGGGATGGGATAACCTGAAAAAACCAAATAGGTATACACATAAAATATTCATAGGTATAATTTTTTGACCTTATTTTCACTAGTAGCTTTCACTTTGTCCCCATCAGCGACCATGCCACCTCACTCCTTACTAGCTTACTTAAAAGTGATAACATTGATTAATTTGGATTTTACAATCACTTATTTCTTATAATGACCATTGATGTTGTGAAGATACTGGGCAGAAAAGGGTCTAAATAGTTGCTTATTGGATAGTTGAAGAGTTGTATTTTGTAAAATGGGTTTCTAGACACCAACTTCAATGTATAATAATCTTGGAATGGAAAAGATCCAGTCCTAAACTTTTTGTTTCTACATACCTATCCCTGAATGAAAGACTTTCATGTCACAACATTTAAAAGGTTGAAGAGACATAATTTATGGCTACTTTAATAATTTTATTAATAATGCCAGCATGTTTACTAATAAAAGGATGTTTATTTGGTTGTCTCTCTCTTAGACCAAAGACAATCTTAGCTGTGGGCTCACGGCTTATGTGCTCATTGAAAGAGGGGTGTCCTCAAGGGTAGCAGTCAACTCTGATTGGTTAACAATTAATAAGACAATGAATATTATACTGAAGGGCTGAACCTATTCAAATGAACTTTGACTATGTCATTTGCTTTTAAGCTACCCCCAGCCTTGGACAATCTATTCAAAAAATTTATTCCCCACCTAGAGCAGGGAGGGAAACTGATCTGGTTGGGTGGAGTAGCAATATCCAGAATGAGGAAAATGTTAATCCTATCTTCTATCAGTCCTGTCCTTGACTGATTGGACAAAGAAGTAGGACAAGGGAAAAAAAAAACCTTGGGTCTCCTCAATTTTAATGATTGGTGTTAATATGAGAAAGAAATAATCATTTCTCTCAGTGTTAACATAGATACACATACTTTAGTCTTTCTATATTCTACTAACAAGCCCAGAAGGAAAAACTAGAAAAATATATTCCATTCCAGTCTACGTATTTCAAAACTCATAGGAACTATATGAATCCAACTACAAAACACTCTTTAGAGAAATAAAGACATACCTAAATAAGTGGTATGATATTAATTCTTCATGGTTGTATAATGTCAATATAATTAAAATAGCAATAACGTGTAAATTAATTAATTATTCAATGCCATGCCAAACTACCAAAAGATTACTTTGGAGAGCTAGAAAAAAATAACAACACTTATCTAGAGAAAGAGAGGGTTATTACCTTTAAGGGAAATAGTGAGAAAAAACAAGACCTAGGCTAGGAATACCAGATCTAAATATACTGCAAAGGCAGGAATTTTCAAAACTATTTAGTATGGGCTAAAACATGGGAAAGTCAATCAGTGGAGGAGGTTAGGTAGACAAATATGGAAACAAATCAACTTAATATTAACTTTCCACAAAATCTTTCTAAGTTAACTATAAATTAAAGATAACATTCACAATAAATTCCAAGAGTATTGGATGGTGGGAGGAAAGTAAAGTGGTTTAGTGAAAGGAGCACTAATATTTAACTGGGCTTTGCTACATATTCCCTAGGACCTAGGACCTGGGACAAATCATTTGGCTTTTGCAGATTTCAAGTTCCCTGTTTATAAAGTGAGGGTGTGAGACTTAAATAATCTCTAAAGTCCCTTCCAACTCTAAAAACTGTGATCCAAGCAAGAAAATGAAAGATATGAACTAGTTTGTATTTTTAAAGCCGTTCTTTCATTTATTCAGTAGAAGTATTCTTAGGTACTTAATAGCATTGTACTTGGTGCTATGCAGAATACATAGTTAAGTACAAATAGGCTGCTTCTCTGGAGTTGCTTGTATTTTAGTAAAGATCATACCATATACACAAAGATAAATAACCATAATACAAAGCAGAATGAGATAAGGACTTAAAAAAGGTACAATAAGAGGCTATGGAAATTCTGAAGAAAGTTTATCTAAGGTAAACTATCTTCCTCACTGAACCTCAATGTCCTTTCTCCAGATCTTGCTGAATCCATGTCCAGCATTCTGTCCTGATCTCTATGTGTCCAAATCCTTCTTTCTCTTTAAGGCCCAGAACAGGGACTACCTTCTCCAGTTCTTCAAATCTCCAATCCCCTTACTCATTTGAAAGCTTTCTCTCCCTCCTGAAACCTTTCTTGGAATTCTACCTAGATGTAGCTTTTGCTCTCATCACATCCTATCTTGCACATGCCATTGCCCTTCTAATAAATGCCAAGCCCCTGAGGGCTAAGTTAATATTTGTAGACCCAGTACTGAGAACAGTTCCTCGAATAGTAAGTGCTTAATAAATGTTTGTTGAATCAAAGTAAGCTTATAATTAGGCACATCTTTGCAAACATTCTTATACTTTGTGTGGTGAGGGTAGGGTACTCTGGTTGGCTCAGTTTCTTCATCCATAAAGTTTCTACTTTGAGGTGCATAGATTAAATTTCTCAGTGGAATAGTAATATGGTTGCTAGAGGATACTATAAAAATAAAGCTGTATTGTTAAAGTAATACCATATAAAAAGGGAAGGCCATTCTACTAACCTCAGCATTATGCAGGTTCTGATTAGAGTTCTATGGCCATTTTAGGGCTTAATGATTTAAAAATGATGTTAAAACCTGGAAAAACCACAGAAGCCAGAAATGAAAATAATGCTGAGTTAGAATAAAGGTTCAATAACAACTTGGCACCTATCATGAGAAACTCAGTCTTCCTGAATGCATGACATGTGGGTTCAGGTTAGTGGTGTTTATTTTTCTTGAAGCTACTGTAGCAAAGAAGGCAAGTTGACTCTATGGTATTCCATACCTCCCAAACCTGTATATGTTCCCATGTCTTCTCTCCAAAGTGTAGAGGTTCTGGGGTTAGATCCTGTTTTTGGACAGGATTCAAGTTACTTGAAAATCACTGAAGTTTCTCTGTCTATAATGTAAGGGTTTGGATTAGATAACTTCTAAGGTTTACTTGAAAGCCTATGATCTTATATAAAGTGATGGTTTGGATCGAAGTAAGCTTAGGAGACTCACTCTAGCAAGAAGTAAACACTGGGACACAGTTCAATTTAATTGAAGTACTTAGTAAACACATTCTCCATGCAAGGAACTGGGCTAGGTGCTAGAGACTACAAAGCAAAGCAAAACAAAACAAAACCCTTTCTCTCTCTTAAGAAACTTGAATTTTACTTAGTGACACACTATTTACAATATAGGGATTTATAATCTAAGGATTTTAAGAGGTGGAGGAGGGAAGGAAGTACATTGCAGGAGTTAGTCAATAAGCTTTTATTAAGGGCTTTTGATGTGCTAGGCACTGTGCTAAGCACAGGGGATACAAAGAAAGAGAAAAAAAAAAACAGTCCATGCCTTCCAGGAGCTCAAAGATAGTCTGTGCAAAGGCACAGGGGAAGAAGATGGAGTGCCAAGTTTAAGGAAAGTAAGGAGGCCAACTTGGGGGCAACATAGCATGCATGAAGGTGAATAATTGGAAATAAATCTGTAAATATACCTAGAACCAGACTATGAAGGCCTTTTTAAAGGCTAGGTTGAAGAATGCGTTCTGAAATAATAGGGACCCTTGGAGGGCAAAACAATTTTGAAATGTTTTTGGGGGATCTAAATAACTTTGAAAGAAATGAAATTGGTTTTAGGGCTTCTGAATTGAACTTAATTCTCTGGATAGCCTTCTGAGCAGCTTAGAACACTTACAAAGATATTATGTGTGTTTTGACTTTTTAATAGGGTTGGGTATCATGGGATAAAGCAGTTGGCAAGTAGGTGTTCTCTTGACAATTAACTAAATAAAAATTTAAAAATCTAAGATGTGTTTATATAATTGTAAAATATATTTCTGTATTTTAGAAAAGTGGTTAACAACAATAAGGTAATGAGAGATTTCATGGCATTAGGATAGCAAGTGGTTAATTGTGGGAATTGAGTGAAACACAGTAACTCCATCTTGTGACTCAATTTTGGAGCTAGCTTAATTTCTATTCAATTACGGGTTTAGGCCAAATTCTGTCCTGTGAGAATACTTTATTCAGTGGTGGGAATTGGGAGAAAATCTTGTTGTATTGTTTGAATCTATCCTTGCATGGCTGGGAAACTGGACCATCTCTCCTTGCTTAGAGACTTAATCGAGACTAGGTTATGCTGAACAGAAACCCAGTCAAATCCAAAGACTGATGCAAGGAGTTTTCTCACTTGTACATCTCAAGCAACCCATATGTCTTATCTGAAAACTGACCTCACCCTTATCAATCAGTTATTATTTCCATGTTCCCTTGATGCTTGGTGAATAGCACCCCTCCTTTTCTGAATTCAGGGAATTGTATCTGTTCACTTTCCTCCATCCAACTTGGAAGGAATTCCTAATCTTTACCTAATGTTGTATTGTTTCCTTTTAATTAATTGACCTTAATTGATTAATTGATTTTAGTGTATAGAAGTCTGTCTTCCCCTGTATTGTGGGTCCAGGTTTTAGCTGAGGAAGTCTGGTCCCAGTTTGTTAGGGAATTGGCATGTTGCTTAATAAATCGATAGAAGCTTTGTTTTCCTCAGACAATTCATCTTTCACCTGCCACAGTAAAGACCTCCTTGTTTGCATAGGTAAGCACAAAGATTATACATACATACATATATATTCACCTATGTATGTGTATATATGTATAAAGACACATTCACATACAAACACAGTGATACTCAGAATCACAGAATCAGAGTCATTGTCATAGACTTTAAGAACTGGAAGAGACCTGAGAGCTTTTACTGGTCCAATCCTCTCATTTTAAACATTTATAAAGCCCCTTCTATGTTTCATGTACTGTGCTAAACTCTAGGAACACAAATAAGAAAAAGACAGTTCTTGACCTCAGGATGCTTACAATCTAATGGGGTGGGAGGAGTGGGGGAAGACAACACACAAAAGGAAGCTGAAGGGAATGGAGAAAGAAGGGACATGATGCAGAAATCCAAAGGAGTGCACCTGGGTGGGAAATGAAGACATAGCTGGCCAGTTCACTCTCCTTAAATGGAGGTTTTGAGAAAAGTTCTTTCCTCTTCCCTCCAATCAGAAGGGAAGAGGGCACTGATGAGGCGTGAGGACCAAGGCTGATTCGATCTTACAGGATGGTAAGGTTCCTAGGGACATGATAGAGAAGTTCAAAGGAATGTAGCTAGGTGAGAAACGAAGGTGAAGAAACTGAGACTGCTCTCTGATATTTCACTTTGGTTGGACATTATTTTCTCAACTATATTGTAAGTTCCTTGAGGGCAAAGACCATTCTCTTCTTCTATCCCAAATACTACTTGATAAGGTGCTGGGCATGGAACACTTGCTCAGCAGGCCATTGATTGATTTCTGTTAGGATGGTTGGAAGACAAGTGCGAAGAGAAAAAAAGGAACTCATCAAGGATTATCCGAATAAATCACCTAGATGCAGCCTTTAATGGCATGCAAGGTTAAAGTTATTATGGAGGCATTAGCTATTGCTTTTAAGAGCTCATAGAAGATAAATGAGTTGCTTAAAGGTTGGTAAAGATCCAACATTTAAAATATGGAAGGACAAGCTCAGAGTTGATAAAAAAAATCCTTGCATGAATACTAGGGATATCAAATTAACTATTAAATAAACATTGGGTAAAATCAGAAGTTGCTGAATTTAAAACATCTTGTTTTGTTTGTCTGAGGTCTTTTTTGAAAATCACGTTATACAAAGCTAATTTAATTTATGTCACTTTTAGGACAGTGACAGGTCTATAGATAGGAGAGAAGCAACAGCTGTTATGTTATCATGAATTCCACTCTTTTTCTTCACAATTGGGGATGCTCAGTCTTGAGCTTAGAAGATGAAATTGTGGGTGGGGTAAGGAATGCTAGCTGATTTCAGGTTCTTGATATGGGATAGAGGCATTTGATTTTACTTGGCCCCAAAGAATAGAAAAACAAACAATGGGTAGAAATTGCAGAAAGCGTAATTTGGGTTCCGTATAAGGGAAATTTTCTAATAATTAGAACCATCTTAAAATAGAGTGCTATTTTTCTCCTTATTGGGGCCTTCGTGCAGTGTCTAAATGATCACTTGTTAGAGATATTATAGAAGTGATTCCTTTTCAGATATAGGACTTTTCTGAACCTGACCTTCTATGCTTCTATAGGAGCATAAATGATCAACTGAAATATATATAGGTAATAAAAGTACAGGTTTGGAGGATCAATAAAAGAAGAGCTATCAGTGGTTTAGTATTTCAGTACTGCTCAATGGTGACATGTCCTTAATTCAATATTACTCCATATTTCTATCAGTGAGTTAAATAAGTTTATAGGCAATATAAAGCTTTCTGATGAGGTGGCTGGTAGTTTGAAGGATATTGAAAGATTTTTGAGTAAAAGAATAGCAACAACCTTACTGAAAAAGTTTAGATAGTTCTGCTTAGAGGCAGGGGTAGGTATTTGATAAACAGAAGAGAAATGTTTTTTCAACTTCCATCAACTACATATAACATTTCTCTCAATATTGTCATATTTTTAAAATACATTTTTTTCCAATCAGCAAAAATCTTTCTTCTTTCTTTCCTACTACACAAAACCCTCCTTTAGAAAGAAAAACAAATTCCCTGTTAGAAACATACAAAGTCAGGCAAAAGATATTTCTACATAAGCCATGTCCAAAAAATATGTCTCATTATTTGAGTCATATCTTCTATGTGAATCATCCCTAATTATTATTGATCATTGCACTCATAAGAAATCTTATTTTTTCAGTTGTCTGTCTTTATGATATTGTTGTCATTGTATAAATTATTCTCCTGATTCTTTTCATGTCACTTTCTACTATTTCATTCAAGTCTTTCCAGGTTTCTATGAAACCATCCACTTCATCATTTCCTAAAACACAGTAGTATTCCATATGCCATGACTTGTTCAGCCATTCCCCAATTGATGATAATTCCTTCAGATTCCATTCTTTGTCATCACAAAAGAACTGCTATAAGTATTTTTTATAGCCTTAGAGGTTTTTTTTTTTTTGACTAGGACTAACACCTCTCTTAATTTGCTCTCCTTATCCCACCTTGTCCCTTTCCCCTCCTATTTCCTGGTTTAGTAAAAATCCATTGCTGTACCCAACACCATGTGCCTTCTTTCCTCCTTTGGCCACTTCAGATGAAAATGAACCTCAAATGTCACACACTCCCTGTATTCCTTTCTCCTTCTTTATAAAGACTTCTACTTGTGCACTTAATTATATGAGATAATTTTTCCTAACTTTTTTCCCCACTCCTTTAATATCATCAAGACATGATAGAACCACTCTCAAGCCCCCTTTCTCTAATTAGACTTTTTCTATGGCCCCTGATAATAGGTTTCAGAGGAACACATGTATTATTTCCTTTTATTAGAATACAAACAATTTATCCTTATTTGTCTTTTGTCTTTACACGTCCTTACTGTTCATTGTTTCATTTGTCTACTGTGTTTGCACTTCAAAGTTTTGATCTCTTATCTTCAAATCAGAGATGGTTGGAAGCCCTCTATTTGATTAAAGGTCCATTTTTCTTCTGTAGGTTTATACTCAGTTTTGCTAACTAAGTTATTCTTGGCAATGAACCTCTGTCTTTTGCCTACTAAAATATCACATTACAAGTTCTCTACTCTTTCAAGTGGTTGCTTCTAAATCTTGTATGATCCTGACCATGACTCCTTGGTACTTGAATGATTTCTTTCTTGCTTCTTGAAGTGTTTTTTTTTACCTGGAAACTCTGGATTTGGGTTATAATATTCTTGGAGTTTTGGTCTGGGGGTTTCTTTTTGGAAGTCCATTCTTTCTACTTCTACTCTGCCTTCTGTTTCTAAGAAGTTTCATTTAATGATTTCTTGAAATATGTTTGGTTTGGCTCTTTTTTTGGCTTTCAGGTAGCCCAGTGATTTTTAAATTATCTTCTCTCAATATGTTTTTCCAGGTCAATTGTTTCTACATTTTCTTGTATGTTTTAGTCTTTTGATTTTGTTTTAACGTCTGTTTTGTTATCTCAAGGAGTCATTGATTTCTATTTGTCCTAATTTTGAGGGATTTATTTATTTTTTTGTTTGAGCAACATTTTGTACTTCTTATAACAAGCTATTAATTCTCTTTCTAATTCTTTTAATCCATTGCGCTTTTCTTTTCCCTTTAATATTCTCATTTAATTTCAAAAAATTTTCTTAATTCTTTCCCCCAAATTCCTGTTTTATCTTTCCAGGAATTCTAGTTGAATATGTATTCTAGCTACATTTTTCTTTGAGACTTAGCTTGTAGATATTCTGGATCATTCTTTTCTTCCGGATTTGTGTCTTAAGCTTCACTCTTACCACAAAAGCTTTTTATGGTAACATTCCTTCTTTTTGCTCAATCTTTGATCTTACTACCTGACTTCAGACAATAAAAGGTCTGGTTCTGGTTCTGCATGCTTCTGGAGGGAAGTCTGGGCTGATCTTGTTGCTGCTTTCTTTGGGTTTTGTAAGTTTTATAAGTTATGTTATTCTAGTTTCTCAGATAGCTTGGGGTGAGGGAGGCAGTACTGCCAAAGCATTCTGATCCAGGGTAAATTTGACTGCTGCTCCCCCATCCCCACCCTCAGTCTTATCCCTGCAAGTTCTTGACTTGTGTTTGAGACTGAGCAATGTACCTATTCACTTTCCCCATTTAGAGTTTCAGTAAACTGCCACTAGACTCAGCCACTAATCAACTAGCTAGAAATCTCAGCTGGTTCAAAGTGACAACAGTTTGTGCTTCTTCTTGGTTTGGGATTCCTGCTCTGGTTATTCCTCTGTAGTCTACAGATTGGTCTGCAAGTTGGAATTGAGATCCTACTCCACTCTTGAGAAGGTCTGAGTCACACAGCTGAAGCTTACATCTGAACTTTCTCTTTTCTGAGTACTTTGGTTAATGCCCATGTCCACTCCTTATCCTGGACCGTTAGGCAAAGGTTTCCTTAGTCTGTTCTGATATGACTTAGAACTGGATAGTGAGTGACAAAGTTGCTAGTGAGCATCAGTTTCTTCACCTTAAAGAAGTTTAGGCCCATTTTTGCTGGATTTGGGACCTTTGTTTGCCCTTGGGCATAGTCTCTTCCTGTGCTTGAATGCTTCCTGTGGTGTAAGCCTGGCCAGAATCTATCTCCATTGACCATAGGCCTCTAATGTCTATGGGGACTAGAGCTGGAAAAAATGAGTCACTGTGATTTTTCTCTTGGATTTCCAATTAGGATTAAGACTGGTACATTTTATAGCTCTTTTTGGAGAAGTTGGAGAAAGGAAAGGGGCTCATTGTATTTCATCCTGCTACTGTGCAATCTTGGATCCTTGTCATCTTCCATAAGATGAAATCACAAATCTCTTAGACACAGTATGAAAAAAAGCTTTGCCTTTTATTTTTTTTATCATGGCTTTGAGTTCTCTAGTCATTTAGATAAATATGTTTAAATATAGTAATGTTAGATATTATATAATATAATTATAATATTACACATAAGAAATATATAAATACATAAGTAATTTAGATAAATATAAAGCCATATATGTATAGGTATAAATGTATATGTGTACACATATACATACATGCACACACATGCACATGTGCATGCACACGCGCACACACACATATTTATCCAAATGCCTAGGGAACTAAAAGTCATGAAAAAGGGAAGCTCTTTTTATGAATATATTTATAACATTTTATTTATGCATATATGTATGTATATGTACACACATATATGTATATATATACTGTTCAAATGCACAGCTTACCATTTAAAGTAATAATGAAATTATGCCACAGACAAGATGACCCTTCCTGCCAAATGAGAAAGGACTAGAAGATATATGTTGATTATGAATGTATACTTTTCCTCTGATGGAAAGTTCCCCTACAGTACACTTCCCTCACAGTATACTGTTGATTGAACTGTGCATTGGTCCACCCATTCTGGAAAGCAATTTGGAACTATGCCCTCAAAGCTATTAAACCGTGTGTACTCTTTGACCTGCTATTTGACTACTATCCTACTATTAGGCCTATGTGCCAAAGAGATCAAAGAAAGAGGAAAAGGATGTAGATGTACACACACACACACACACACACATACACACACACACACATGCAAACATGCACATATACACACATGTATATGCTTTTTTTGTAGTTGCTAAAAACTGGAAATTAAAGGACTGTCTTCCTTTTGGGGAATGGTTAAACATATCTGGTATGTTAATGTAATAGAATATTAGTGTACTATAAGAAATGGTGAAATAATTTCAGAGGAAACCAGGAAGATGTTTGTAAGCTGTTGCAGAATTAAGTGAGAAATAGGAGAACAATTTATATCACAAAAAAGTTTCAAAAACTTTAAAAGCCTTTAGGACTTAGATCACTGGAATGACAAAATATATTTCCAGAAGACTAAAAATGAAACATGCTTCTTATCTCCTGCCTGAGACATGGTGAACTTAAAATGCCGATGCATACATTTTCAGATATGGAAAATAAAGGAACTTGTTATTGGATTATTCATATTTATGATAATGATTTGATTGTATTTTTGCTAGTTTATTTTGTTCAAGTAGAGAGGGGTCAATGAGTAGGAATAATGATTTTACAAACAAACAAACAACAAAACCCTTCCCCTACATGAAAGTTCCTACTTCTTCCTCTCTATTTAGCTGAAAACTATCAATCCATCAGGGCCCCAAACCTTTATTATTTGCTAAGCTTTTCCTGATTACTCTAGCCTACAGTGACCTGTCACTTCCCTGAAAGTAAGAATCTAAGTGTTGGAAAGGTTATGGAGTCTTATCTGTAATTGAACAAAAATGTATTCATTCATTCATTTCTTCATCAAATTGTGATTAAGAACCAGGAGTTAAGGATTCAAAGGCAAAAATGAAACAATCCTTACCCTCAAGGAACTTATATTCTACTTGAAAGGAACAACATGTATACAGAAAATTAAATAGAGAATATAAACAAAATAGATACAAAGTTATTTCTGAGAGAAAGGCTCTGGTCTCTGAGGTGATCCAGAAACTTAGAAGATATGGAAGTTGAGACAAGCTATGAAGGAGACCAGAGATTTTATGAGGCGGAAGTCAGGGGGGAATGAATTCCATGTATGCAGTATGGCCCATACAAAGACATGAAGATGGGAAATGGAATGTCATACATGGGGAATAGGAAGTAGGTTAATTTGACTAGAATGTAAAGTACATGAAGAGAAATATGAAATCAACCTAGGAAGGGTAGAATGAAGCTGGATTGTAAAAGGTTTTAAAAGCCAAACAGAGCCATTTGTATTTTATGCTAGAGGCAAGAGGGAACCACTATAGCTTTTTAAGCTAGGCAGTACTGTGTTCAGACCTGGGTGGTCAGTAATATCTATTTGTTTGAGAGACATACTGAAGAGGGGACAAGATAGAGTCAAAGATACAAAAAGCTAATTTACAGTACACTAGCAGATAAGTGATGAAGGTCTGAACTAGGGTGGTGACTATGACATTCAGTCTTTTGAGGAACACTTCTAGCACAGGAGAACCCACTACCTCCTGAGACAATCTGTTCCACTTTGGAGAGGTCCAATTTTTAGAGTTTTTTAAAAAAATATTAGCCTAATTCTGCTTCTCTTTGACTTCTACCCTTTTGTGCTTAAACTCCTTGGGAAGGCAATCAATAATTGATGCCTCCACTACTTTTTTTTCACTTCTGAGCTCTTGATAGTATGCCTTTTGACTTCTGTAATCAAATGAAATGGCTCTCTCCAAAGTTAAAAATGATTTCTTAATTGCCAAATCCAATCCACTTTTCTCTATCCTCATTCTTCTTGACCTCTCTGCAGCCTTTGACCCTGGTGATGATCACTTTCTCCTTGATACTCTCTTCTTTCCAGATTTCCATGACACAAAATTATTCTTGCTCTCTTCCTAACTTCCTGATTGCTCCTTCTCAGTCTCTTTTGCTGGATTTTCATTCATCCTTCCACTTAGGATCACAATCTGGGTATCATCCTAGATTCCTCACTCCCTAACCCATATCCAATCTTTTGTCGAGTCCTGTCAATTTTACCTTTATAGCATCTCTCATATATGCCCTTATCTCTCCTCTGATGCTGCCACTATCCTGATGCAGACCCTTATCACCTCGTGTTTGGACTATTTCAATAGAATTTTGGTTGATCTCCATATCTCAACTGTCTTAACTCTAATTCACCCTCCACTTATTTGCCAAATTTATCTTCTTAAAGCACGTCTGTCATGCTCCTATTCAGTAAAAATCAGTATCTTCTTACCACCTCCAGGACTGAATGTAAGCTTTGTTTGTTTTCATAGCCCTTAATGATCTATCCCCCCTTCTACCATTCCACTCTTCTTAAACTTAATAATAATAATCCTCACATATTCTGCAGTAGTCAAGAATCCGCTGATAATCTCCACATATTCGGCAATGGTCAAGAAACCCCTGACACTGGTTTCTTGCTGTTCCTAACATGACTCCATTTCCTGACTCTGAATTTTCTCTGGCTCTTCCCCACATCTGGAATTCTTTCCCACTTCATTTCTGTCTCTTGACTTAAGTGGCTTCCTTTAAGTCCAAGCTAAAACCACACCTTCTGCAAGAAACTATTCCAAGTCACCTTTAAATGCTAATTCCTTCTCTCAATTGATCATCTCCAAATTGTCCTTTATATATTTTGTTTGTACATAGACGTTTGCATGATATCTCACCCATTAGAACGCCTTGAAAGCAGAAACTGTCTTTTGCTTTTCTTTATATCACAGCACTTAACATAATGTCTGACACATAGTAGGCACTCGATAAATGCTTGCTGACTGACTGACTCACTGTCTCTAGGGCAAATCTACACATATTACTCATTCGCAGGATTTAGAATTGTGAGGGAGAAAAGAGATAGTTTAAATCCAACCCCCACATTTTATAGATGAGGAAACTGAAACCCCCATGGGCATGCAAAGTAACTTGCTCCAGGTAAAATAGGAAGTGGCAGAAGCAGAAAAGATTTGAATTCAGTTCCTCTGACTCCATAAACAGTACTCTTGTCACTTATACCACACTGATTCAAGAAATATGAAGACTAATATTTATGGCAACTTTTTTGTGGTGGCAAAGAATTAGAAATTGTGAGGATGCCCATCCATTGGGGAATGGCTGAGCAAGTTGTAGTATATGATTGTGATGGCGTACTAGTGTGCAATAAGGAATGACAAGTAGAATGATTTCAGAAAACCCTGAAGAGACCTATATGAACTGATGCAGAGTAAAATGAGCAGAACTAGGAAATCAGTGTACACAGTAACAGCAGTATCATAACAATGATCAACTGTGAAAAACTTAGTTACTCTGATCAATGCAATGATCAAGACAACTCCAGAGGACTCATGATAAAAAATGCTGTCCACTTTCAGGGAAAGTCTGAGTGCAAATTGAAGTAGAACTTTTTCACTTTATTTTTATTGTTCTAAAAAACATGGCTAATATAGAAATATGTTTTGCACAATTTCACATGCATAGTTGAAATACTGCTTGCCTTCAAAATGGGTGGGGGAAGGGCTAGAGGATGGGAGAGAATTTGGAACTAAAAATGAATGTTAAAATGTATAAATTAATTTAAAAAGAAATATGAAGACTGAATATAACATTTGTCTAATGATTTATTTCAATATAATTTCTTTGCTTTTAACTTATGCATACAAATATTATTTCTCTAGATGTAATATAAGCTGATAATTGTGTCTTTAACCTCTTCTAGGTGGCAGAATGGCATAGTTGTTAGAGTGCTGGGCTTGGAATCAGAAATACCTTGGTTTAAATCTTGCCTCAGACATTTACTAGCAGTGTGACCTTGAGCAAGTCACTTATAATGTCTCTGATCATCAGTTTTCTTCTCTGTAAAATGGAGATGATAATAACCCCAACTTCATAGGGTTGTTGTTAAACTCAAATAACAGAATATATGCATAAAGTAGCACAGAAATGTTAGCTATAATTAATTTAGCTTCTTACTCCCCCTCTTCCTCAGTATGCTGTACACAATAGGTGCTTAATAATATATTTGCTGATTAAATAATACTGAAATGCTACAGCTAAGGCTGTATCTACATATGCACAATATGTATCAGTGGCTTAGGATTCAGCTGATATCAATCATGTGTTCTCTTGGGTCTAGGGATCATAGAATTTAGAGCTAGAAGAGACCTCAGAGATGAGCTAATCCAACCCTCTCATTTTACAGATGGCTGAGGCTGTAGTTTCAAAGTTCCCTTCAGAGCACCTAGTCTCATAGCAACCAGAAGTGGCAAAACAACACTGTTCTGGAAGAATAGCAGCTGGGTTTCCTCTTCTCCCTCAGGGTTTGGAGAAGCAGTGGTGGGAGATGGAGCATGGGACAAACCACACATTGGGGTGGATAAATTTATTTCTATTATTTCCATTTATTTATTTACTTCCATGTCAGAGGATTAGGATTTCATTCTAGGATGGACAAATTTTTTTAAAGGGAAGAAACATTCTGCAGTAAAATCTTTGAAAAATCAATGATAATACGGCTGTCAATGTATTATCTAGTTACAAGGACATTTATGAGCTATTAGAGATATTTTATTCAGATCTATAGGCTGAAATCATGCCCTTGACTATTGAGTATAGCCATGGAGCATGGTCATGGTGGAGCTTGTTACCACTCAAGGCTTTTCTTAATCTGACTCCAAACTGCCTGTCTAGCCTGTTCTTTTCCTACTCTCTCCAATTCCATGCCCTTGTGAATGTCACTCCTCAGGCATAGGAAGAGGGCCTTCCCTTCTCTCCTCCAGCATCCTGGTGCTGAAGTCTTTCCTTTCCTTTAAAACTTGACTTGGGTGCTATCTCCTTTATGACGAACACTCAAACATTTCCCTGCTCCCTCCTCCACTCTCAAGTGAAAGTGATCTCCTCATCTTCAAATATCTCATAGATTATATGGATCTCTCCTTTGGGTTTATCTTACTTTACCCTGTATTGGTTGGTACCTGTGCTTTTATTGATAGAGAAACTCACTCCACCAATGCAGATTATCAGCTCATCTCTAACCTATATTCTTGGAGCATTTGTTTGGGGATCCTGAGAAGTTTACATACTTTGCATATGGTTTCAAAGCTAGTATATGTCAGAATAAACAGTTGAACCCAGGTTATCCTGACTCCAAGAGTAGCCCTCTCTATACAATACACCAAACAACCCCTCTCCCCTTGTTCATAGTTATTTATATATTTATCTACTTTCCCTGTAGCAAAATTATAAAATCACAGAATTTAGACTTGGAAGGGACCTCACCAGATACCTAGTTCATTCCATATCCTAGAGGAATAAACACTATAGCCAACTGATCAGCCAGTCTCTGCTTAAAGACTTCCAAGAGGAGGGAACCCACCTTGAGCATCCTAATCCACATTTGTAGAGTTCTAATTGTTAGGAATTTCCCCACCCAGCTATACTTCCCTGGACTTCTCCAATATGCCCCAGAAACCTCTTCATCTTAGAAAATAATTTCAGTCCTGAAATTCACATCTTGGAAGCACCCTTTGCCTTGGTCTCCTCTCCCTGATTGGAGGGTGGTAGGCTTCTCCTGGAACCTCCATTTAAGAACCCAGGCCAGTCATCTCTTCATTTTCTACCATGCTGCTTCCCTCTCTATTTCTCCATCATGCCCCAGATAACTTCATCTGGGAAGATCACTTCAGCCCTGAATTCTACCTTGGAAGACTTCTTTGCTTCTAGGGGCTTGTATCTCTGATTAGAGGGTAGAAGGCTCCTCCTGGCACCTCCATTTAAGTAGGGTGCTATATATGAGTACATTACTTAAGTTAGTTCCAAAAATGGTACAGGAACCTTAATGTTTGTACCTGAATAACTCAATGGGAATAGGATAGCATTGGGAAAGGTGGATCAGAGACAAAAGGAAAGGATGTTGCTTAAAAAATGGCAGGAATGAAGCTGATATGTCTTTGAATCTTCCAGCTAGAAGAAGGCTTAGGGATCAAATAGACAAGTCTCCTAATTCTTCAGTCGAGGAAGCTGAAGTCCAGACTAATAAAGTAATTTGTTTACACACCTAATTAATGGAAAGGGTAGAACTGAAATCCGGATCTTCTGACTCCATTTTATTATTTTTTGCTAACATGCTGCTAAATGTCTTTTGTCTTGTCTACAAGGCCAACTGACTATTCCAAGCCAGAAAATGTATGGATATATTTCAAAGTTTACTCTTTTACTCTTGATACACACAAAAACTACTCTCAATTCTCCCCCTCTCTCAGGCTTCCTGAAAGCAGTAAGAATATTAAACATGCTGATATAAGTATATGACTTTCAAATTTAAATTTTAGGAACTAGAACATTGATTCTCAAACTATCAGGATACAAAGCCATGAAAATATTGAAATAAAAAAATCTTTCTCAAAAGCAAGACTTGGGAATTTGGTTTCTGATCTTTTGTCTCTTCAATTAGATAAGAGTACACATAACTTGCAATGTAAAAGCATAATGGTGATGAGTCCTATCTCCTGTCTCTAATAGAGTATAAAATTATGTTTCTAGGAAGAAGAAAACACCACTTTATAATCCACTGAAAGCAAATTGGAAAATTTAAGGGGGAAGGGAAATGTCTTTCTGGTGCTAGTTGATGGTCAGACGTCTGCCCTTAAGCATGGGATGCATGAACGAGACAAACTTGAGGAGTAAAGATTCTTTCATAAGAAAGGATGCCCATTTTTATTTCTTTCAAGAGAACATATATTTTTCTGCATTTAAAGAGGACTTTTTTGAATTTCAAGAAGTCCTATTCTTGTCATTTTATTTTTAAGATCTGAAAAAGCAGACTCCAGGCTAATTAAAGTGTAGAAAAAGGGCAAAGGTAAGAAAATAGTATTTCATTTTTGTATCTTGTTCTGAGGGGGTAGAGAGAGACACATTCCCTCTAAGTGTTTGAAACTCAAGATTTTAGAGAAGACATATATGTATATATATACATATACATATATATAATATATATATACGTATATATGTATATTTGGTCTTTACAGGAAATCATTTATTCATTCATTCTTCAAATATTCATTAATCATCCACTAAGTGCTAGGAACTATGCTAGGTGTTAAGGATACAAATACAAAAGTGAATCAGTCCTTGCTCTCCATACTCTTACTTTCTACTTTAAAGACTTATGAAAGTCTTTCCATTATCAGTATGTTCTGTGTACTTGAAGACTCAAAAAAAACCCACCCAAAAAACCTGTTGCAGAAAGGATTTTTCTCTCTCCTTACTGTCACATACTAGTATTTGAATTTGTGTTGTGGTGGGAAATAATACAAATTCAAATCATAATAAACACCACCACTATCATTATTACTATCGCCAAGTATTTATTAAGGATCCTGATACTTGTTAGGAAATCTACCCACTGGCAGCAGTTCTCATACAAATTCAGAAAACTATTTATGGCTACTCTAAGGCACACTCAAACTCATCCCCCACCCCCTTTGTCCTCTATTCATGCTCTTCCCTGATCTAAAATGCTCTCTTTTACTATATCTGCCCATTGAATTCTCACTCATTCTTCGAGTTCCATGTTAGGCTGGCTAGGACATTTGCACGTACATAGTTTCTTTCTTCTGTGAACTCCTGAGTCACTTGCAGCATGTGTCTTAAGTTTACCACTTAATTCTTTTCTAAGTGAATGAGTCATTCCCAACCTGGCTACTTTCATGGACTTCACAATCTCCAGAAAAATCATCATTCTGCCAGATGAAATCAACTCTGAAACTCTTACCTCCTTACTGTAAGTTCAGTGTTTTGTGACATCTCAATAAAAGACTCCAGGACAGATACCCTGCATCTCAGTTGGGGATGCAAATTAGGGCAATGGCTGCTTGAGTGAGCTATTACCATGTAATGGAGTAGGGGTGGTAGTGGTGGTGAGGATGGGCAATAATAGCCTAGTCATTTGAGAATGAAAAATATATTCTGTCTTGTATTAACACAGGCCTGTTTCTCAAAGTGTAGGTAGAAAGGTAGAAGGGTAGGTCCTTTACCTTCCTGACTCAGAGTATGTGCTGGCATCCTCTAACTGATTGCTATTGACTCACTACATGGTGATGAAAAGCCTTTTAACTGATTGGTGATCTAGAACTGAGTGTACATATTAAAAAACTTGAATTAGTGGAAGAAATCTTTTGAGTGAGGAGAAAGAAATGCTGTAGCCCTCTGACTGGGGGAAAGTATCTGGCTGCCTTCTCTTTACACTTGGGTTGCCATAAGGCTGTGAATGCATGGCAGCTTTGTTTCTTTTGACTCCTTTGTGTTTCTTCTTCCCTGATCTCAGGTGAGTGAGCTTGGATGATATAACAGTTTAGGCTATGACATTGGCAGCTTGAATATGTTGGAAGAGCCATTAGTGGTCCATCAATGGGAAACAACTGAATCTGCTGGCAGCCATGGCAGCTAAGCCAGCTCTAGGGAGGAACCTTCTTGAAACAGTCCAGTTGTGAACCAACTAGCAGCAGAGACATTGTGCCTAGCAAGTAAGGGCTATACTCAGAGGTAAACCTGGTGTAGTGAATGCTTCTGGTCTTATGATCTTTGAGTAACAGTTAAACACTAAAACTTTACATATACTATCTCTTACTCTCACTACTGGGCAGCTAGGTGGCACAATGGATAGAGTCCTGGGCCTGGAGTCAGGAATACCTAAATTCAAATATGTCCTCAGTCACTTAATAGCTATGTGACCCTAGGCAAATTACTTAACCCTTTTTGCCTCAGTTTCTTCATCTGTAAAATGATCTAGAGAAGGTAATGGAGAATTACTCTAGTATTTTTGCCAAGAAAACCTCAAATGGGGTCATGAAGAGTCAGACATGACTGAAACAACTCAACAACAACCAATCTCACTACATGACTTGCCTGTTCTCTTTTCTAACTATATATTATATGTTATAAAGTATAATCATATGAATATATTATCCTATCTATCTATCTATCTATCTACATCTGCTTCTCTAATGCTTCCTTGGTAATGTGTCACAGCCTACTCATGACAATCTTGCTCCTCTCTATATCCCTTCAGTTTGGGGTAATCTTATATTTTAATTCTTCTGAGACTGTGGTACAATAGAAGTATATTTTTTTTCTGCCATCCTCTGGTCATTCATATCACTAAATAAGTAAGACATAGTATTTGCTTCCACAGGATCATAGATTTAGAGCCAGATGCAACTTTAGAGATCAGTTAGTTCACAGTTGTCAAATATATTGTCTGCAGGCTGCCTGCAGCTCACAACACTCCCAAGTGCAACTGGATCCAGATTAAAATGTAATTGGGAAATATTTAACAAAATAAATACAAATACAACAGAACACAGATAATGTTAATGTGTGGTTTTTTTAAGTCAATATGTGCCTACAGGGTTCTTTGTGTATGGTTCAGTGGCCCCTTTTTGAATCACGTTTGATACCACTGCTCTAGTTCAGCTCTCTCTTTTTATAGAAGAGGAAACTGACCTTTAGAAATGTGAAGTGATTTGGCAATGGTAACGTAATAAGTATCAGTGCCAACATTTGAATATAGGTTTCTGGACTCTAAGTCTGAGACTTGTTCCTCTATGTCTCACAGTATTCATAACCTAAGCAATATGTAGAGAAACTACAAAAGCAATGGTCTCTCCCTTCAAGGTACTCACAAACTGTAATGAACAAATGCATCTGCTATCTTTCATTGTTTGTGACTTTTAAGTAACTCAACTGGAGATTTTTATTTACATAATTAAACAAAAAAGCTTCAGGGAAACATTAATTCACCATCCACAAGAGTCATATTTATTTCTGCAACCAAAAAGCTCATGCACCATGGGTAGGCCAAAGGAAATCTCAATATCAGTAGAAGGTTAAATGTGAACAGTGCCACTCAGTATGCAACCATTTGATTTTAAGCAGGAAAAGGGATTTTAAATACAGAGATGGAAGGTTTGGGAACTTCAAAAATGGCCCCAGGGTATTTGCTTGTAACTAACATCTTGGGTTCCCTTCACCCAAGGAGGGATTCCTTATAGCCACATTTGAAGCTTTAAAAGCTAATGAAGCATTTGAAGGGATTTAAAAACTAACTCAAAGTTTAAAAAAACCTCAAAGATGGCTATAGGGAGTCCAAAGGATGGTCATGCTTTAGCCAAAAAAAAATCACATCACAGGCAACTCAGTAATTGCTTTGTAAACCTTAAAGCACTATGAAAATGTGAGATAATAGAATAATGAAAATTTCTTTTTCCAAATAGCATGTTGCTTATCATGTTATTTTTAGGTACTCAGAATATCATTCTGAAGTAGTTACAGGAAAGAATAAAATCAAGGTAACATTACATAATTAGTGACCTCTGTGGAAAGGTTAGCAATGAGGAGGATGGCAAAAATTACACTGGAAATTAATTTAGTATTAAGAAATCAGAAAATCACAGAGGTCTAGAGTTGAAAGGGACCCCAGATGCCATCTATTCCAACACAGAAACAGACGAGAAAGTATTCAACATACTGGACTGGTGATAATCCTGTCTTTTTTTTAGAGGCCTCTAGTGAAAGGCCTTCATTCTTCATGTGCTATCATTTTGAGTTCCCAAGTCATTCTCATTACTTTCTTCTTTTTAAATTCCAGTTTGCCAATGTTACTTAAAAATCTCTCTACCTTTCCTTTCCTTTCTCTTTCTTTCCCTCTCTTCCTCCCACTGTCTTCTTATATTAAACAGTTAAAAAAAACACCCTCCAAATAAATATTCATAGTCCAAAAAAATTCTCAGATTGGTCATGTCCAAAAATTCTACACTAAAAGACTGTAGATCTGGGAACATTGTATTTTTAAGAGAATGCATGTCTCCTTCTATGCTTTTTAAGTTCAACAGGTCCCTGGCAGGAGGTAGTGACATGTTTCACCTTCAGTAGTTCTCTGGACTCATTACATTGATCAGAATTCTAAGATCTTTCAAAGTGGTTTTTCTTTATAATAGTGTAGTCGTTGTAGAAATTAACTTAGTTCTCACTTTGCTCTGCATAAGCTCAAAGAAGTCTTCCTGGTTTTCTCTGAAACTGTCCATTTCACCATTTCTTATGGCATAATGATATTCCATTACATCACCATACTATAATTTGTTCAGCCATTCCCCAGTAGGACAGCCCTTTGGTTTCCAGTTTTTAGTGAATACAAAAAAGCAGTTATAAATATTTTTTACCTTTAGGTCCTTCTACATTTTCTTCGATCTCTTTTAGGATATAGTCCTGGTCGTGGTATAACTGGGTCAAAGGGTATATACAGTTTCTTAACTTAGGTGGCATAGTTCCAAATTACTTTCCAGACTGGATGGACCAATTTACAACCAATAGTATACCAGTGGAATGGAATTTTTCGTCAGAAGAGAAGTGTAAATTATATAGTCATTTACTAACATATCGCCTTGTGTCTTTCTCATTTGGCAGGAAGGGTCATCTTTTCTGTTGCCTAGTTTCATTGTTACTTTAAATACTCAGTTGTAGATTTGAAAACTCTAAATATGTCTTTATCTAAAAGAAAAGGGAACTCAAGATCATGATAAAAGAAGCAAAGCACTTTTTCATAATTTGTTAAAGAGGTTGTGATTTCATCTTGAAAAACAAAAGGGATCCAAGATAGAAGAGTAGCAGGATAGCAGGAAGAAGTACAGCAGCTTGTTTTCCCCAACTCCTCCATAACAGATCTGTCATGATTGGTCTGGCAATTTTCCAAAAGGTAGGTACCATGTTAGTTTCCAGATTTGGGCTAGTATGAAAAGAGCTGCCAATGAATGTCACTTTTAAAATATAGTTCTTGGAACTGAAAATAAATTCTCTAGTTGTGGTCTGATCACGGGATTCTGGACAATTCTGTTCCGATGATTCTATACAGAGTTGCATTAACTTTTTTTCTTAAGCTGCATCACAATGTTAACTCATATGGAGGTTCTTGTTGACAAGTCAGTTCTTCATCCTGAATATGTATAAATAATTATTTGACCAAAGATGAAGGACTTTTCTTTTATCATTATTAAATTTTGTTAGACTCAGCCTGTTGCAATCTAAGATCCTTCTGCATTCTGTTTTGTCATCCAATGTGTTTGATTTATATCATCTAAAAGTTTTATAAACATGCCTCCTATCTCTTTATGAAAATCATTAATAAACATGTAAAACAGAGTCCTAAAGCACACCTTCAGAGATTTTCTTTCAGGATAATATCCATCTTTTAACCTGTACCCTTTTTATAAGACTGTATAGCCAGTTTTGAATCCTGCTAGTCATATTATAATCCAGTACCTATTATGTTCTCTTTTCCACAGATATCAAGAGAGACTTTGTATATTTGCTGGTAAAATCTGACATGTAGCTACAATATCTAATCAACATATAGAAATGGAAATGACATAAGTTTGTCCTGATTTGTTTTTCATGAACCCATGATATTTCTTAGTTATCACTGCTTGCCTTTCCAATTATGCACAAAGATTTTGTTTAACATTCCATTCTGAAATTTTGCCCAATAATTGAAGTCAAGTCCATTAGTTTTTAAATTTCAGAATATAGTTTTCTTTTTTGAAAATCAGGACACCTTCCCATTTCTGATCTTCTGGTACCTTTCTCAGCTATCATGTTTATAAGATATTTCATAATCCCTAAGATGTAATTTATCTGGGCATGGCATTGAAAATTTACTTAAAAGTTTGGTGCTCTCTTGAAACTTCTTTGCCCATTCTCATTGATATGTAATCCTTTCTTAACTGATATTTTACCCTTTCCATTTTGAAAATCATTTTCTGTGATAGAGAAAAATGGATCTTAAAGAGAAGTTGAAGTCATGTTTTCTTTCTGGTATCAATGAACATCACACCATCATCTGTAAGCAGGCATTTCTTTCTTTTTGTCTCTTTGCTCTTAACTGTCCTTAAAAATCCTTTTCATTGCCTTAAGGAATTTTTGTAACCCTTAGCCTGTCAAAGTCTTTGGAGTTCTTGGCCTTATTTACTGGTTCCAACTACCATTATATAGTTTTACATATCTTCCATCTTTTGTACATTTCTTTATAAAATATTAAATCACCAGGGGGCTTCATATGTGGCCACATCAGTTTCCATGGCTGGATTTTAGTTATGAGTACTAGCTCATCAAATCTTGCTATTTATTTATTTGTGTGAAAATTGCAAGTTCATTTTATTGCTCATGCTGGAAGATAGACTGCCCTCAATACCTCCCATAATTTTTATGATATAGTTTTTCATTAAAATGATGTTAAAGACCTAAGGGACATCATGGTACAGTCACCCTCTCCTCTATAGAGGCTGTTCCCTCTCAGTCCATTCCTTTCATGTTCCCCTAACAAACCCAAAATTCAAATAAGGCTCAAAAAGCAAAGAAACATTTAAGTGAAGATCTAAAAACCTCCCAATAGGGTTGTGCCCAAATGAAATAGCCGGCCTCAGGTGTAGTGAATTACTGGAGGTCTTCAAACAAGGGGTGGATGTAGAAGATAGCATTTATGCCTTGAGTATGGATTGGACCAGAGGCCTCTGAGGTCCTTTCCACCTCTGAAATTTTTGTAATCATTTGAAGCTATAAATATCATTCTCAACCAGGGGTGTGCTGACAAATGTTTAACAACTGGCTCTCCAGGAAAAAAATATGTATACAACACACTTTTAAGTTTAATCTGCATTATTCAAATTTTCTCCATCATTTTCTTAAAAATAGACAATCAACAGAAGAATAAATCGTTATAAATGCCCTTGTCTGGTCCATCTCCAGTTTTAGTATATCCTTTCCAAGATACAGAGGCCAGAACTGCACACAGTATTGCAGATGTGGACATATCATAAATGTATTTAAAACTAGAACATTATTTCTGCTTTTTTCCTAGTACTCTTTCTGAAGAAGTCCAATATGGTATTGGTGCTTTCGGCTGTAACAGCACATTGGATCAATGACCTTGGAGAAGCAATAGCATTTATTTGCCTACATTTTGTGTAACAGGGAAATCTGAAAAGATGATGTCAAATATGACAATAACAGCAGATATTACTATACTATGTTAAGTTTAACATAGTTCTTTCCTCATAAGAGCCTGGTGAATTAGATTGTGTAAGTACTGTTATTACTTCCATTGGCCAGTGAGCAAGCTGAAATTCAGAGTGGTTAAGTCATCACAGAAGGTCACACAGCTTACAGATTAGTTCTTGAACCCAGGTCTCCTCACACCAAGTGCAATATATTCTCCACTATAATATCCTGCCTGTCATCAGGCTCCCTTTTGGATGGCAGAAATTCTGGTCCTAGTAAGTTCCCTTGAGTCAACTGGCAATTTTCTTTCCATGGTCTTGGGATCATGAATACCCCCAAGAAGTGAAAAGCTAAGAGTGAACTCTTAACCCTGGAGGACCCTTAAGAAATGAGATATTGACATGGAACAGCTGACCTTTGCAATCAGGGTAAAAAAAAACCCATATGAACTAAATAAAATAGCAGACCTTTCTGAGACGTTAGCAGAATATTCAGAATGTCTTCTGAAGGAGGAGTATGGGAAGAGGTCCATGAAGAGTCAGGGAGCTGAATATAAAAGATTATGGGCACCGAGAGTGACAGAAGAGGAGAAGAATGAGGGAAAAAGTGACCAAAATGCTGCAGCTGGTTCACAAACTATGCAAGAATGTGGTCTTTCATTTTATAACAGTGGAAAAAGGAAGTTGTGCAAAATAACGTAGGGTGTTATTCAAGAACCTATCAGAGAGGAGGAGTACAGGGAGGTTTCACAAAACAGTTTGACATTTTTCAGTCTTCAAGAGCTGCTGGGATGAAAATCACCAGGCTGTTTGCATTGGCCACATGGATCCCCTTCATCTGCCCTCCTACAGCACAGCATGGCTCCCTAGGATGCTGCATCGAGTAGAAAGAGCAGGGGCCTATAGGCCTGGAGACCTAGGTTTAGTTCTGGCACAGTTACTAATTGTGTTGTGTGATTATGGGTAGAATTTATTTGTGTCTTAGTTTTCTTGTCTATAAATGGGCATAATGATACCTATCTGCCTCTCAGGAATAATATACGGGTCTAATTTTCTTTAAAAGGTAGTTTTAGTAAACTATAAATTCAAGATGAGTCAAAAATAGTAGCTAAAAAGCTAACATTATTATAGATTACATTAAAAGCAGCACAAACCTGGCTAGCATTCACATAATCCCCTCTATGTACCAGATACCATGCTAAGTGCTTTACGAATATACATTTGGTCCTTACCATAACCCTCTGAGATAGATGCTACTAGCGTTATTTGCATTTTACAGCTGAGGAAACTGGGACAAACAGAGATTGCATGACTTGCCCAGGGTCACATTGCTAATAAGTGTACGAGACTAAATTTGAACTCAGGTTTTCCTGACTCCAGGATCAGTGCTCTAGTTACTGTTGCTGCAGAATGAGGGAGGTAATACTTTCCCTGTCCTCAGACTTTATATATATGTATATATATATATATGTATATATATATACACACATATATATATGTGTATATATATATACACACACACATATATATATATACATTTGGAGTATTGCGATCATATCTGAGCACCATACTTCAGAAAAGACACTGACAAGCAGAGCATAGTGTGAAGATTAGTGACAGAAATGGAAACCATGCCATACAGAAACTGGTCGAAGGAACTGGGAAACTTCAGGCAAGAGAAGAGAAGAGAAGAGTGGATGTGAGTAGGTATGTAGTGTGGCAGTGGTAGCTATCTGAATATCTGAAGGGCTCTTATGCAGTGGTCAGACTATATTAGTACAGGCTAGCTACAAAGAAACTAAAAGTTCAAGAGGAACATTTTGACTCAGTGAAAGACCAGCCTTGCCAGGTAGTGGTTTTCCATTCCTTGGAAGTCATCAAGCAGAGGCTGACTGACTAGTTGGGAGGGATCGAGGCAGCAAAGTGATGAATAGAGTATCGGACTTGGAGTCAGGAGGACCTTAGTTGAAATCCTACCTGAGATACTTAGTAGCTGTGTGACCCTAGGCATTTCACAAACCACTGTATGCCTTAGTTTTCTCATTTGTAAAATGAGGATAGCAACGGCACCTATTTCGCAGGGTTACTGTGACTATCAAATGAAACAACATATGTAAAATGATTTACAACTTTAATGTGCTCCATAATTGTTGCCGTTGTCATTAATATCAGCTCTGTGACCATTGACAAATCATTTAACCTCTCTGGTTCAGTTTGTTCATCTCTAAAATGGGAGTAATAATAGTACAAACCTCACAGGGTTTCTGTGAGGCTCAAGCGAGATAACCCGTGGAAAGTGCTTTTCAAACCTTAGAGTACTATATAAGTGTTAGCTATTATTATTATTATTATTATTATATTTTTGTGGGGACATAGGCTACAAACATGTGCTAGGAAAAACTGAGTTAACTATCTTGGGGCAGGGAAAGAAAAATAGGTTTTATGAGATATGGCGATATAAGATATATGGCATTTTTCTATTAATAATTTCCTTTTGGAACAGGAGATGAATGCCTCTATCAACAAGTATTGAATAAATGCTGCTTTGTGCTCTGTGCTGTTTGCTGGCACCATCTACACAAGAAATATAAAACTAGTGTCCCTACCCATGATGGGATGCAAGACGTGCGGGCATGCATACACACCTGTGAAACAATCCCAGCAGAAGATAATGTTCCACATAATAGTCTTAGCTACCAATAGAACCATGGACTAATGGGTGTGCAAGCAATTAGAAAGTATGGCAGGACCTAATAAGGTACTAATTGGAGAGTGTAGATAAATAATGGATGTAAAATTCAGCTACTGGAAGCAAAATGTAGACTGTTCAGACGCATTCTCCCTGACTTCAACTTAGTCTTTACTTATTGCCTTTAATCCTTAAATAGATCTCTTGACTATTTCCAGGCTTATCCCCCTCTTCCAAGGTAGACACTTCAAATCTTTTCCTCTCAAGCTCTCAAATACCACATCCTTTATGCTACCCATAAGCAAATGACTTTGATTTTTACTTGGCTGACTGAAGCTAGCTGGCACAATGGATAGAGTGCTGAGCCTGGAGTTAGGAAGACCTGAGTTCAAATGTGACTTCATACACCTACATGACCCTAGATAAGGTATTCTGTTTGTGTTGGTTTCCTCATCTGTAAAATGGGGGATAATAACAGAACTTACTTCCCAGGGTTATTGTGAGGATCCAATGAGATAAGTGCTTAGTACAGTGCCCAGCACATATTAAGCACTATATGTGTCAGTTGTCATCATTATTATCTTATTATCACTATGACTGCTACTGCTACTACTACTAGTACTCCTACTACTATTAGCATTAATATTGTACTTTAAGATTTAAAAAGCATTTTACACGCGTTATCTAATCTTCCCTACACCTCTCTAAGGTAGGTGCTGTTAGTATCCTCATCTCATAGATGGGGAAGCTGACGCCCGGAGAGGTTAGGCTGCCTTTTGGTTATTCCATCATAATATTATTTGCTCTGATTTCTTCATTGCATTCGACACTATGGACACTATCTAAGATCTTGCCTTTTAATAAATATGGATGATTTTATTTGTGGAAAGGGACAGAAACATGGACAACTGAGAGAAAGCAGCACCTCAGAGAAAAAGTACTTGGGGTAGAATAGAGTTCTAAGAGGAAATGAGAGAAAATAGGTCTCAGAGAGAAGCACTTACTGATGCGAAAGGGGGCTGGTTGTTTTATTTCTTAATAACTAGTTTATACACGACTATTATGAGGACCTTGAGGTTGATAGAGCTAGTAAACACAGACAAGTAGAACTTTTTGTTAACTATGGGGAACTGAAAATTGTTTATGTGTAACATGCCTGACAAGAATGTGCATTTTGGTTTATAAAGGCCAGTTACTTCCTTCTAGGAGATGCTCCTTTGAGATTGGATTGAGTTAGCGATGGGAAGAACAGAGAAGATAGAAGCAGAGTAGTAGGAACTGAGACTACCTCCTGCTGTTTTGAGAGAGCTCTCAGAGAAGTCCTGCTGGGTGGATGGCTAAGCAGCCAAACCAAGAGCACAAAGAAAAGCCTAGAGCCTGCTTTGCTCACTGATTAGCTGATGCGGGGAGGACAGGTTTTTCATCTGATGTTGGGAGTTGAATAGTTTGGAGGAAAAACTTTGCCGTAGGGAATTGAGTGGAGGAAGAAGAATCCTCTCCAACTTAACAAAACTGGCTGGGGAAAGGTGGTTTGTCTATTTTTCCCTTTACTGACCCCTAAGTTTGAGAGAGTGAAATTCCACAGAGCTTCACCAAGAGAGCTGATCCTTATGGATCTATAGATTCTAGGTTTATGAAAACTGCTTTTGCTAAAAGAGAGTAATACTTCCTTAGAGTCAAGACAAATAAATTTGAGTGGAGTAAACAGTGGAGAAACAACTTTGTCCAGCAGGAGATTATGGCGCAGACTGTTCCTAAGGGAATCAAAGACATCAAGGCCTGCAGTCCAGAGTTGTGAGTTGCCCTGAGCACCTGAGTTTCTCTATTCATGTGCTTCCAAGCCATGTTTTTGTAGGTTTGGCACATTCTTCCTTATCTACATTGTGTACATTTGTAGGAGAATGTGAACTACAGGTGGACTGCAATGATCATTCTTGTTTAGCATTGCATTTAGTAACAATGTCATGATTAAGATCTAATGGTATTATCTTTGATGATTTGTGTATATGGGAAGTATACTGATGGGGGCTTAGCAACTACAGTAATACATAGCATACCTTTCCCAATTCAGGGTTACTCTTAGGACCTTGAAAGTGAGTTATAGTCACATGGCTGCTCCTTCTGGAAATCTTCCATTCCTCTAATCTGTTAGAATGTGTTCAGGTTAGGATAAACAAGTTGGCATAAAGAGAGAAGAGAGAGAAAGGAAGGTTGTTTACAGTGTTGTCGCCCATACCTAGATGTTCATACCTCATACTACAAAAAATCTTATCTCCCTTAATTTCTTTGATGTTATGTTATCCTGGTTCTAAATGTTAGTGTGTTGGACTTTAGTTCTTTTCTAATTTCTCTTTAAACTAAAAGAAGTCCATCTTCTCTCAAAAATGATATTTTGAGCAACTACTATGTGAAAATCATTGTGTTGTGCACTATGGAGAATACAAAGAAGCATGATATAGGTGCTGTCTTCATTAACCTTTCAATCTATACAACCAATTGCTTTGTTATAATGGAACTAAACTTAAATTCAGACATGTAATAGAAACCATGTAGTCATTCCACACGAATTTGAAAGTAGCTGATATCTTTCTTTCTCCACTGTAACACTAACCTCTGCCCTGCTATCCCAATATTCCCCAGTGATTCTGCGGTGGTTCTCTCTTTGAAAATCAATGCTTTGAACCCAGCTGAGGGAAATAAGAAAGTGACACTGAGCCTGAACCCCAAAACAAAATTCTCACTATTTTTTTTGTGAATTGTTTTCAAAGAGTGAGTTTGGTTTAAGTGTCAGAGAGGAAAGGAAGAAGGTTGTTGAAAGTTAATTCTTATGGAATGGTACAACAAAAGATTATGTAACCAGTATACTTCTCTTCCCCTACTTATAATGCAAATTGCATATAACCTAGTTTTTTTCTTTATGAAAAGTGACTTTTAATCACACTCTTGAGAAAGCGTGTCTGTGGGATTTTTAATATGATAGAATTCATTGTAACCATATCAGGAAGCCAGTCTATCTATGGGGCCATTTTCCTGTGCAGTAATACTTATTTTTGAATGGGGTCTTATCAGGATAGGTAATCCTCAGACCATCTAATCTCTCTTACCCTGTACCGTACACAAGCCTTGTCTATATCTTTTGCAAATCCTTTATAGAAGCTCTAGCTAATAACTAGAGATGTAAATATTCTGTGGATAACGTTGCACTACTCAAGCTATCCATTTGTTATTCCTCACTCCTTCTATATGAGAGACCCCACTTACTTTTCTGGATATAGATATCATTGATGATATCTCTTTGTATACCTCCCATGCACAAGTAATTGTTGTTTATATCCTGAAGGCTATTTATACCTATGATAAATATTCCAGCATGCCTTTGGACTTGTGGGATTTTGATTCCTTTATATATGATTTTGTTTTGCAGCCACACAGCATCACAGGGAGAATCTTGGTGGGGCAGTCAATAACTTGGGTGTGTTGAAAATGGTGACATATACTTCTCAAATGAGTTACCACCTGAATTTCCCTCCTATTTGGTTAAGGATTGATCTCCTTGTTCATAGGTGTGGGCATTGATTTAAAATTAAAAACTCTCTTTCTAATGATACTATTCTGATTTTCACTCTACATCCCTTGACCCACCACACCCAGCTTTTAATCTCTCATTTCCCATATTACCCCTAGGACATTTTCATTTGGATATTGCTGTATCTTCCAACTTAGTGTGGTTATAGTTAAACATCTTTCTCACTAAAGTGGCTTCCATTTTCAGTTTCTCTATCGGTAGCATCATTTTGCCAGTCCCTCACACTAGAGAATTCATAGTTTCCTTTGATTGCTCGTTGTGTATAGTGAAAAAAATAGGACTAGAAGTCAGGAGACAGGGGTTCAAATTGGCCCCCACTTACTATGTGGCTATGAATAAATCACTATCCTTCTAAGCCTCAATTTTCTTATCTGTAAAGTGGGAACAACAATATTTGTAAGTACTTACTTCACAAGGTCATTTTAAGAATTACATGAGATAATATATATAAGGACTTTCCAAACTTTAACATCCTATATAAATGGTAGCTCTTATTGTACACTATAATTCAAAAAATCCATAATTCTTCCTTTTAAGGAAAATTGGATTTGCCATTTCCCATGCCACAACTCTAACCTGAATTATTATGCCCTCATGCCTTTAGTATTTCTATAGCCTTCTACCTGGTCTTCCTATCTCTATCCTCAATTCTTCATTCTAATGGATCAATATCTTTCATTACCTTATTCATAAGCACCAGAGTCATATAGTTTAAAGAGTGTTGGAATAGGAGTTGGAGGACTTGTTTGATTCCTTGCTCTATTACTTATTATTTTGTGACCTTGGGCAAGTCCCATCTTTGGATCTCAATTTCTTTATCTATAAAATGAAGGCAGTGAACTATATGATCTTCAAGTTCTGGTCTATCTCTAAATCCTATAATCCCTATGAACTTTAAATGTTCCCTATTGACATTTATCATCAATTTTAAAGCCCTGTGCCTAGCTTTCACATACCCTGACAAATCCATTTCCAATCTAGCCAATCTTATTTCTCACTCCTTCCCAGGATGCACCATTTGCTGTAAGCCTGGCTTCCTTATTATGTCATCATCATGCCCCTGCTTCTGTTCCTTTAATCATGCTACTTCCCTTTCTAGAGTCCTTTCCCTTTTCCTATTTATATCATTCAAGGTTTGGGTCATATCTTGTTTCTCATATCAGATTTTCCTTAAGGATGCCAGCCAATTCTGCCCTCTCTGAAATATTATATGTACTAATCTATACCTAACAAAACAGCAGGCAGAAAGGAAAAATAATTAACATTCAAGCAAATTACAACTTGTAAAGGGAATTACTTTTAGTTCTTCATAATTAGTCCTTCATGAGGAAGTCTAAAAAAATCCTAAAGCTCCTTGTAGAGTCTTAATACACTAACCATCCTGCATCAAGTAGGTACATTGTGAATATTTCTTGAATGAATTGATAGAATTTCTATTTTTTAAAATGAAGTAAATGAAAACAAAATAAAACATATGTACCAGGGGCAGTTAGGTGGCACAGTGGATAGAGCATAGGGCTTGGAGTCAGGAAGATCAGAGTTCAAATTCTGCCTAAAACACTTACTATCCATGTGACTCTGGAGAAGTCCCCTAACTTCTTTCTGCCTCAGTTGCCTCATCTATAAAATAGGGGTAATAATAGCACCTACCTCACAAGGTTGTTATGAGAATCAAATGAGTTAACATATTTAGAACGCTTTGTAAATCTTAAAGTACTATATAAATGTTAGTTATCATTACTTATTATTACCAAAATAAAATGTAGGGAGCTAAATTTATCTTTTAAGTATCTTTTGATTTTTAAAATTGCTAAGAAAATTTCTCTTCAACTAAATATTTTTCTTATCCTAGTGATCAGAGAATTAAAAAAATACTGTCTCATGAGGAAGCTCAATACACTGTTGGGAAACTGTGATTATCAAGAATCTCTTCTTTACACTGAGCTAAAATCTGGCTCTCTTTAATACCTTGGATCATAGTTCTCTCACTATCCCCCTTCCCTTTCCTGGGGCCAAGCTATAGTTATAGTTAGAGAGAATAGAACCATACAGATTTAGAGCTAGAAGGAACCTTAGAGGTTATGTAGTCTAGCCCCTTCATTTTATATACGATAGAATCAAAGCCCAGAAAGATGAAATGATTTGTCTCAAGTCACACATCTAGTAATTGTCAGAGCTGGGATTTAAACCTGACTCCAAATCAAGGGCTCTTTCCTCTACCACAGGCTTCTTAACCTTGTTTGTATCATCGATTCTTTTGGCACTCTAGTGAAACTGATGGACCCTGTCTTAGAATGCTTTTAAATACATAAAGCAAAATATATAGGATTACCAAGGAAGCCAATTATATTGAAACGAAGTTATCAAAATATTTTCAAAAAAAGGCTTAAGGTCCCCAGGTTAAGAACCCCGTCACATGTGATAATCCTTCTTTTTGTGATAGAATACACTGTTCGGTAAGAAATGTTGAGCTTGTTAATTTTAGAAAAAGAAATGGATAGACTTGCAATGAAATAATGAACAAATGAGCATAACCCAGAGAACATTGTGTAAAGTAACAGCAATATTGTTTAAAGAACAACTTTGAGTGACTCAGTCATTTTGACTAATATAAGTACCCAAATTAACTAGAAAGAATGTATGAAGGAAGATACTATCTGCATCCACAGAAAAAACTCATAAATAGAAGTATGCATAGAATGATTAAACACACACACACACACACATATAAGGTCTCTTAAAGGACGTAGTATATATATGTGTGTGTGTGTATACACACACACACACATATTTGTGTCTAATGGTAGCCATCTTTAGGGTGGGGGGAGAGGAGGGAAGAAAAAAGGAAAAAAAGAAATTTACATGGTAACTTTATTATGTATTTAAAAGAAACAGCAAGTTGTACATAATAGATTTACAGTTTCATGTGCAATCATCCTTTAGAAATTCTACTATGTCATAGAAATGCTTGTTTTATTTCATGAATTAAATATAAAATAAAATAAAAATTGCATGTCTCTAATAAGTGAAATCCTGTCCAACTCTAGATCGTAGTTCTAACTCTTCCCTTTCCTAGGTTGATTATTCTTAGTTCCTTGGGGCTTGAGGCTTTGTATTCCTCCACATGGTCATGCTCCAGTTTGTCAGCATCCCTCCTAAAAACATATTGCCTAAAACTGAACATAATACTTTAAATATGACCAGGAAGAAGAGTACTTGAAGAGGAATGAAGAGATTTAGGAAGGAAACTAGGAAAAAAAGGATTCTGGGAAGGTAGAGTGGAAGCTAACTTGTTCTTCTAGATAGTATTAATTAAAATATATATATATTTTTTCCTATATGAGGGAGAGAGGAGTTGAACTGGTTTAAATTATCAGCTTAGGAGGAAAGCACTCAAATAGCTGAAGAAAAGTTAGACCAGCTCATGTTACTATCTCATGGACAAAAAGGGTGGGCAACAATCATAGCATAGCCACAAAACTCCATTTCTCACACTTTCTGGAAGATCTTGGGCAAATCATTTAACCTCCTTGTGCCTCAATTTTGTGAGGTTGGACTAGATGGCTTTGAATTCCCTTCTTGGTATAGAACTGTGATCCTATTATTTCTGATAAAATAATAAAAATGTTTCATTCATTCATTCATTCAATAAATAAGCATTAATTAAGCACCTACTATGAGCCAGGCATTGTGTTAGGTACTAGGGATCTAAGTACACAAGTGAGATATTCTCTTCCTCCAAGGAGCTTATATATTCCTACTGAGGAATATCTGTGTATTAGGGAAGACCAGAGTAGTGATGGGGACAATGGAATAAGTTTACAGATAAATATTAAGCATGTACTGGACATATGCAAAATAAACAGAAAGTAGTTTGGTGCAGTACAAACAACTAGGGGAGTCAGAGAAGGTCTCTTAAAGGACATAGTACTTTAGCTTAAAGGGATCCAGGTATTCCAAGAAGGGAGTGTCATGGAAGACGGCTTTTTTGAAGATATGGAAATGGGGGTGGTGGTAGAATTTTATGTTACAGGGAACAGCAAACATGATAGTCTTACTAGAGTGTAGGTTATATGAGAGGGAAGAATGTATAATTTCTTTAAAAAGAGGCTGGGGCCAGATAGATTGTGAATAAATTTCAATGTCAAACAGAGATGCTTGTGTTTTATCCTAAAGGCAATGCTGAAACTTCTTGGTCAGGATAGTGGCAATCAGATTTATGCTTTAGGGGAAAAAATAATTTGACAGCTGTGTGGAAAATGAATTGAAGAGAGAGAGAAGATAGATCCAGGATAACTGATTAGGGGGCTTTTGCAAGTCTGGCCAAAAGGTGACAGAGGCTTGAGTTGGGGTGTTTGCAGTATTATAGGAAGAAATGGAAATATACAAGAGATATTGATGAAATGAAATTGACTAGACTCGGAAACTGGTTGGATAGGATGTGTGAGTGATACTGACGTCAAGGATGACACCTATGTTGTACAGGTAGGTGATTGCAAGAACAATGGTGTCCCTGATAGAAATAGAGAAATGAGGAAGTGTGATGACTTCAGTGGCAAATGAGCTCTGTTTTGGTCATTTTGAATTTGAGATGCCTATAGTGTTTTTAGGTAGAGAAGTCTAGCAGGGAATTGGAGATGTAAGACTAGAGTCCAAGAAAGATGTGAAGATGGATAGGTGGATTTGGGAGTCATCTGCGGAGAGATAATAGTTAAATTCCATAGGGAAAGAGTGAGATCACCAAGAGAAAGAATATACAGTAACAATTTTAAGCTACTATAGATATGTCCTTCTTATATAGCAAGTCTAGCATAGTACTCTGTCCTGCTCTGTGTAACAGCTATTAATGATAATAACTTCAACTTTCATTTTCCTGAGATCATACCATCTCTTCCTTCAATAAGGATTAGCAGTGGTCCTTTGGAGTGTTTCATTAGTGGAAAAAGTACAGGCATGCCTAGTAAAAGTCTACTCCCCTCTTTCATGGCCCTAAGTTTTTTATTTCTATAGATAGATTCATACTTTTGTGCTGGCCAAGAAGCTAAACAAGCATTGCAATTTTGTTGTTGGCAGATATGTATAAAAAAGGCTGGAATGTAGAACAAAACGGAAGCTTTTAACTCTTCCTGCTTCTCCTAGCCCTTCTATTCTTTCCCCAGCTTTATTTGCATACCAACCAGAAGCATTAAGGCAACTGAGTAGACAAGGTCATCATTCCAGCTCTTCTACCAAATTCTTGTGTGTGTGTGTGTGTGTGTGTGTGTGTGTGTGTGTGTGTGTAGTGCTCAAAATGGATTTTAGGGATGCAGATCAACAATGAGGGATTTGACAGGAGTAAAAAAGGAATTTCCTAATCCTTAGTCTTATAGCTGGCTGGAGCCAGGGACCTTGAGTGAAAGCATCAGTTCAGTGAGTCAAAAGAAAAGATTTAATCATAGCCTGGGGCCTCTCCTCCCTTATTTTGGCTGTCTAGATGAGTATAGATGTTCTGACCTTAGGCTACATAGCCTTAGGTTTGAAGTGGACTAAGCATATTAACCCTTGACACCATATAGAAGCAGATGAACTGGAAGGAGCTGTATAGCTGAGAACCAGCAAATAGTCACAGAGAGTAGCAAGTAATAGAGACTAGCCAAGATACCCAGGGGAAATCAGAAGTACAGTTCCTAGCAAAGGCAACATAATACCCCAATGGAGGGTAGAAACACATCACTTAGAAGAAAGCAGCACCATGAAAGAATCAGATGACACTGTGAGGATAGACCTACATTATCTCATTAGATCTTCACAACAATCCTGTGAAGTAGGTGCTGTTATTATCCCCATTTTACAGTTGAAGAAATTGAGGCAGAGAGAAGTTAAGGAACTTGCTCACGGGCACATAGCTAGGTAGTGTCTGAGGCTGGATTAGAACTCACTTTATTGCTCACATGTAGTCCAAGAACCATACAATTTCAGCGTTGGAAGGGACCTCACTGGTCATCTGATCTCTTATAGGAATCTACTACATTCCAATAAGAAAATCTATTGTATTTTTCCCATAGCTCTAATTGATAGGAGGGTTAGCCCGCTGGTTCAGTGAATAGAGGAGCTGCCCTGAAGGCAGGAAGACTGAGTTCAAACCCAGTCTCAAACATTTACTAGTTGTGTGACCCTGGGCAAGTCACTTAACCCTGTTTGCCTCAGTTCCTTATCTGTAAAATGAGCTGGAGAAGGAAACAGCAAACCACTCCAGTATCTTTGCTCTTTGCCAAGAAAACCCCAAAATGGAGTCAGTCATGATGGAAACGAGTGAACAACAGCAAAATTGATAGGAAGTTTTTTCTTTGAATTGTGCTGAAATCCTCCTCTCTGTAGCTTTCTGGTCCAGCAGTGGCTCAATGAACATTTGAAAAGTTTTAGCTCTTGGTTAAAATCTATGTACCAACATAACCAAAAGTCTCAAAGTAACTGAAAGAGCCTCTGAGACTGGTTCTGCTGGGATTTTGGTTTTTTCCCAGTTAGCTTGATTAGTGGCTGTGTGTGAAATCACCAAACCATTTCGATTCATTTGATACTGCTGTTATATTGGTGCTGTATATCCTGCCACGTTCTAATTTTATATCTGCGTATAACAAAACATACTACTTGTTACTCACAGGGATATTCATGAGGGCAACTGATCTAACATATTCAAAAGATGAATAACTTCATCAGCAGAAAGGTCCTCTCGAATCTAGATTCCTATGCAATCTAAAACCAAAAAACTTTAGCTACAGTAGAAGATGAAAAAAATTGAATTCATATAATACTTGAAAGTTTTCAATGCATGTTGCATGCATTATTTCATCCCAACCTCACAACAATACTATGAAATACTTAGAATACTACTACAAGCAACATTATCCCCACTTTATAGAAATCTGGTCAGTAGCTTAGTTGTGTCAGGATTTCAGAGTTAGGATTTGAAACCCATTCTGTCCTGCCTCTTAGGACAGGGGTCTTTTTTTTTACTACATCATGAAACCTCTCAAATGAAGAAGAATACTGATTTTTAACTAGCAGCAGGGTACAATGGAAGGGGCTCTGACTGGAATCTTTGGAAGAAGAGCTGGGTCCCACTCCCATCTCTGATACTTACAACTTGTGTGATTAAAGTAAAGTCACTTAGCCTCCCTGGGCCACAGTTTGCTTATCTACAAACTGCTTCTGAGATCCCCTCTACCACACGGTGGGGAGTCTTCTGCTCCATGATGCTGCCTCATAGCCAGCCTCTTCAGGTAAAAAGACCTCAGACCCTGGGTACCCTAGGACCCTGAGCCTTCTATCTCCTGTTTAGCAGCACAGTGTATTTCCTGAGGAAAGGCTTTTTGGGGTCAGGTCAGGCATCTTCCATCTGCCCCAAAGCAATCTTTTCCATCTGTACCAGCACAAGGCATCTGCTGCCTCCTTCTGCCAGTTGAATCTCCTGACTGGGAGGTGAAGAACCTCCAGTATAACGCAGATTAACCCTCCCTTTGACGTCAGGCATTCCATCTCCTGCTGCACCTGACCTTTGAGGGCACAGGACTAGGATTCTCCATTCAATGATGAACGCTCTGTCCTGGTTTTCCTCCTACCTATCTGATCACTCCTTCTCCATCTCCTTTATTGGATCTTCTTCCAGATCATGCTCTCTAATTGTAGGTGTCTCTACTTCATTTGGTGATCTTATCAGCTCCCATAGATTTAATTGCCATCTCTTTGCTGATGATTCTCAAATCTACCCTTCCTGTCCCAATCTCTCTGCTGATCTGCATTCTAATGTATTCAACTGCCTTTCAGACCTCAAACTGGATGTCCAGTAGACATCTTAAACTCAATATATCCAAAAACAGAACTGATTATTTTTTCTCCTAATCCTTCTCTTCTCCTCCTTTCCCTATTACTATAGAGGCTGACACCATTCTCCCAGTCCCTCAGCCTTGCAACCTAGGAATGAGTCATCCTGGACTCTTCGCTATCTCTCACAGTGCCCCCCTACCCCGGCATATCTGAGCTGTTGCCAAGGCCTTGGAGGAAAGCGACTTGCCCAGTGGGTTACAGATGTTAAGTAGCAGGGCTATTATTCAAAACCAGGTCGTCTAATTTCAAATTCAGTGTGGTTTTTTTTTTTTTTACTACAACTTGCTGCTCCCTTGGATGAGTCCTTTTTCCTCTTGGGTCTCAGTTACCTCAACTTTGAAATGAGGAATTTGAACTAGATGATCCTTAATAGCCTTTCCAGCCCTGAACATTCTGTGATTCTGCGGTTTGATTTTATCAGTAGGGAAATGTCATTAGGCTGGGAAGAGGACTATGGGGATGGGGAAGGTGAGTGCTGGCAGATGGATTCGAGGGCCAGGCTGGCAGCAGGAATTTGAAGACAGTGACAGAAGGGCACAGGTTCCTCTTCTTATGGAGAAAGATAGTCCTGTGAGTGTGTGTTTCTGCTTTCCCCTGAATTCAACTGCTAGTTTATAGTTTCAGCATTTGCTGGGCTCTACTATGTACTGGTCCTTAGCTATACAACTCCTTCAAGGCCATTTGCTATTCCCTGTAGCTCTTTTAGTTCTATGGCAGATAAAACTGGCCCATTCCAACTTAACTTCTATTAGGTAGCAGGAAGAGTGTGGCTTCAATACCTCCAGCTTCTGAATATACCTTGCATGATTTCATAGGCTCCTCTCACTCTCTAAATTTCTGCACTATTCTCTTATATAGGAAATGCCTTTTTTTCAACAATTAGATGAAAAAAATAAAAATGTGAATGATAGTTGAGATAGCACCGTCAGTGTGAATGAGTTCAAGACAAGGTATAAAAAGTTAGTTATCCATAAAGGGTAAATAACTGATATCAGATTCTTGTTCATTTCAATCAATTAATAAACAAGAATTTTTCAAGTTACATGTGCCTAGCACTGTACTTTTATACTAAGATATATATGAAACAATTCCTGCCCTTATGGAGCTTACATTCTATAGGGAGAGGCAGTATGTGCCCATATATAAAATAAATAGAGAGGAACTGATGGTGATGGGAAGGAGCTAATAACTTCGGGAACATGAAAGGTCTCATGGAGGAGGTGCGTTTTGAGCTGAGGGACGGGGTGACAATTGGGGGTGGGAGTAGGTCATAGAAGGAGGAGGCAGGGGATGGGAAGACAAAGTTCAAAGATTTCTTGATCGACCTAGACAGGAACTCTTTCCCTGTATGTTGGTGGAGGGAAAAGACAGTGTAGCAAATAGATGTTCTATTTAGAATTTTGTCCTGATGCTTTAGTACCACTCTGCTTTATGTCATTTATGTTCCCTCTGCCCCTCTAGCCCCCACCCATGTATTTCTTGAAGATGGTTGAATTTGTGTAAAGGTGATTTATTCTCAGCACAGCCTAGTTCATAGAGCATGGAATGGGGAGTCAGGGGAGTTGGATTCTTGTCCTGACTTTGTCACTTACTAGCTATGAAACCATGGACAAATTACTTCTTTCTTTGCATCAGTTTCATCCTCTGTAAAATGAGGATATTGGATTAGATGATTCCTAACTTTCTTTACAAGGACTCCAAAATACTATGTGTTGCTTCATGTATACACACGTGCATAACTCTTTACACTCACCCATTCAAATATACCTGTTGATTTTTCATATTTAAATGTTTCCCTGGTTTTTTATCTTTGTTTTTGTAACATAGCCTAGGTAGTCATAATCTCTGAGGCTCAGAAATGTTAAATGAATAGTTCAAAGTTCCAAGCTAAGCAGCATAACAAGGATTTAAACCCATGTCCTCTGGACCTTTTGTTATTATACCACATGCTGCCTTCAGTGACTGCATCCTTTCCCCCCTGACTTGACAAAGCTCTCCTAAATTACGGGTTAGAAGTTATATAAGAAGGTGGAGCATTTCATGAAATCAGAGGATTATGGATTTAGTGACACAAGTTTTATTTGGCCTTCAAGTCTGTTACAGAATAATTGAATGTTCACTGGATCAAATGATAAGTTACAGATATTTTAAAAATCACCCAAACTACACCTTATTTGTACATAAATAGAAAAAAGTTAAAAACTCCTAGTTCTGTTACTTAGAACTAAGTACGCACTTATAGGTCATATTACTTTACTATATATGTGTATATACATATATACATATATATATACATATATATATATATACATACAGTAAAGTGTTTTTTCAGGCATACCCCATATGTCAAAATGTAAAGAAGAGACCACCATTTACCTTACAGAAAGTATTTTCTCTTAAGTAGGGAGGCAGCGTGGTGGCTCAATGGGAAAGACACAGGTTTGGGGGTCAGGAGCTCTGAGGTCAAATCCTAGTCTTCTCCGGCTGTGTGACCGTGGGGGAGTCACTTAATCTCCCTGTGCCTCAGTTTATCCATCTGTAAAATATGGAAAACAGCATATAGCATCTCTTTAGTTAACGAGCATAAATAGAAATATGACATTAATATCATGCTCTCTGAATTTGTCAACTAGCAGGTTTTAGAGCCAACCAACTGCCATTAGGCATAGAAATATCCTTGTTTATGTATCTAAGATCTCCTAAGCTTTATAGACATCATGGTAAAGTAAAAAGACAATGGTTTTGGAAACAGAGGACCTCAGTTCAAATCATGAATCTTCTATTTATTACCTGTATAACCTTGGTCATATGACTTATTATTTCTGGGATTCACATTCCTTAAGAATAAAAGGAGGAGATTGAACTATATCAGTAGTTCCCAAACTTTTCAATTACAGTGCTCTGCTAATGTCAAAACATTTCACAGACCACTACATTGATTGAAAAAATATATAATGACAAAACTTTGGAATTCAGTAGTGCTTTTAAATTAATTTGTATTTTAATGTTTATGATATGAAAAATTGTATATATTTATATGCAAGATACTTATTAGGCTTACAAAAAGCTATGTTTACTCTTGTTATACTGACTTGTTATATATTTTATTGAAGCTAAGGAAAAATCGAAAGGACAATGCTTAGTGTGTATATGAATTTACTGATTCTTTGCAACAGCTTTGAATCGCTAACATGTTTCCTTGTCCTTTGGTTGATAACAACTGGAATAGATAATCTCCCATGTCCTTTCCAAATGGAAGTCCTATTGCCCTGTGATTAGGAGCCACACAGTAAATTTTTGGGTTCCCCCACTTAAGACCCTGTTATTGTGGCTTTGCAGGATGGTCTAGACTGAGATAAATCCAGCAACTCCTTTCCGTAGGAAGATGAGTGCTATTTGTATCAGGTGACTCAGAGCACTTATCCAATGATAGTTCTGTTGGCTGTGAATGATTTTAATCTGTTCAAAAGAGTTCTGGGGTTCCTGCCTCCATCTTGGATGTTTACCCCACAAGCTGATAAGAAATTCCATGGGTCCTAGAAATGAACTCTCTCCAAAGCTGGGTCAGGGGACCTAATATTGACCTCCTAGGTTAACTTGCGACTAGAGCTTGCTTCCTAGGCACAGCCTGGACTGGTGAGGACAATTCTTGGGTGCTAGAGGGAGGTAGTTAAGTGGATAGAGTTCTGAGCCTGTAGTCAGGAAGGACTGAATTTAAATCTGGCCTCAAACACTTACTACCTCTGGGACCCTGGGCAAGTCACTCAACCTCTGTTTGCCTTAATTTCCTCAATGGGAAAATGGGGATAATAGCATCTACTTCCAAGGGGAGTACCAAATTTGGAGGACCAAATATGTTATTTGTAAACTGCTTAGCATGGTGCCTGACACGCAGCTGCTGCTTGTTGTTGTTGAGTCATTTTTAGTTATGTCCAACTCTCCATGACCCCATTTAGGGTTTTCTTTGCAAAGATACTGGTGCGGTTTCCCATTGCCTTCTCCAGCTCATTTTATAGATAAGTAAACTGAGGCCAACAGGGTTCAGTGATATGCCCAGGACCACATAGCAGTAAGTGTCTGAGGTCAGATTTGAACTTAGGAAGATGAGTCTTCCTGATTTCAGGCCCAGCACTCTACCCATTTTATCACCTAGCTGCCCACAGCACAGCTGGCATGTGGTAGGCTTGTAATAAATGCTCATTTCCTTTCTTCCTTCCTCTAGTAGCTTTAGAATCAGATAAGACTCAACAGTAGAGGAGATCCTCCATGTGTAAATGGTTATGCATGAAATTGCATACTCAGTGTGTTTTGAAGGCTGCTGAAAAAGCATTCCAGGCCTTTTCCCCCCAGATCCCTGCCTGTCTATCTGGCTTGATGTTAGTACCTTCAGTCACAAATGCTTTAGCCAAGTTAGATAGGAATTCAAAATCTGACTCAAGAAGGTCATTGCAGAGGTCACATTAATACCTTGTTCTAGAACAGGGCTGTCCAACCTTGGGTTTTTATCGAAACAATAGACAATATATTTTGATTTGCCTTTTTAGTGAGAGCTCTGTGGGAGCTGGGCTTCATTTACTAAAGTGCTTATGTAAATTTCTATGCTTGTAGGCGGGTCAGATAAATCACACTGTGGGCTGCATGCAGCCGCGGGCCTCATTTTAGACAGCCCTGTTACAGACTATATTATTGACCAACTGCGTTTTACCTTCAAAGTCATGGGATATAGATAGGGCAGAGATAATAAGCAGAATAACTCACATTTTTAGAGGTACCACGCAGTTCAGTCATTATCATCCTCATTTTGAAAATGGAGAGACAGGCTTAGAGAGACAAATTATGTTGCCTATGGTCGTACAACTAGTATTAACACCAAACATGGATTTGGACAGGGAGGAGGCTGGAAAGTTTAGCTAGGACATAATCCCTGCCCTCAAGGAGCATATATTTTTTTGATTCCAAATCCAGCATTCTTTCCCTAACATCATACTTCCTTCAAGAACATAGCTTCTGGAGAGGCACTGTGTCAGAACAGACAGAGAGAGCGCCTTTCACATTCAGGAAGAATGAGGTTCATTCCCTGCCTCTGAGCCCATATTAGCTCTGTGATCCAGACCAAGTTACTAAACCTCTCAAGGCCCCAGGCAATTATAGAAATTACAGAACAGATGTTAATCTCCATTGGTAGAGCAAGTTTCCTCAGTGGGAATTCTCACCACCAATGAAATCACAGTTCTACCCACAGGTCTAACTCCAAACTAAAAATATACCCCTGGCCGTGTCATTGCTTCCACAATGCCATGGGAAATTTCAGTTAGATGAGTAAGGTATAACAGTTCCTGGGTGATGGTAAATACTCCGAGGGAGGACACAAGCCTATGTGAGAGCAGACTAGGGCAATAGGGCACCTGAAGTGGATGGAAAGGTAGGGGAAGGTGTGCATCAATGTGGCTAGTCTGCATAAAGTGACCTTCATTTATTTTACAAGTTACCTAAAATGATGCCATAATTTGGACTCCACAATTTATGGACAGGAAAACCACTGAGATGTCTGGAAGGCAGTGTGGTCCTATGGAATGAGCCCTGGACCTAGAGCTCAGAGAGTGTTGGTTTTTGTATTTACTATTTATGTGAATCTCAGTTTCCCCATCTGTAAAATGAGAATAACAATACTTGCATCAACTTGTTACAAAGGACCACTATAAGGAAAACAGTTTTGAAACCTTAAAGGTCTATGTGTAAAGGTAAATTACTCATATGACCAGATTACAGATTAAATGCTGCATTGCGTAAGTAACATATTGATGCTTAAATAATAAATCGTTAGTGTGACCCTTTAGCTAAGTTCTTTAGGATTTAAATATGTAATATAAGCATTATTATCTACATACTACAGATGAAAAAACTGAGGTCTAGATAAGTCAAGTGACTTGTCTAAGGTGAAGCTTACGGCAGAAATTTGAAGCCAGGTCCTCTGACTCCAAATCCAGTATTCTTGTTGATTACTGTACCAAAACATCTTATCCAAAGCCAAACACATGGCTGGTAAGCAGCAGAGTTGGAATTTCAACCCGAGATTTTTATTTCCAAGTTCTATACAGTTGGATTAAATAGGGCACAAAATGTTTCAGGGAAATTTCAAGAACACATGAGTTCCTAGCTTTGGTCCAGTAGGCCAATACTCCATTTGTCCCTCTGCTGACATGTTGAAGGCTTTCAGACAAGCTATTAAAGATTTTGCTGTAAATTCCTTTTCTGCTGCTACTGTATTTTCATATAAACATTTCTGGGATAACTGAAAGCAGCACAATTCTGAACAAAAATTTACCTCAAACTTTAGGGGAATCCATTATGTTACAAAACCTAGTCAATTATAACCTTATATTGTAGAACCCGACCCCCTAAATCTCCAGTGGGTTCATTCTCACTACTGGTTTTAGGACACGGCTGTGTAGATATCAGCTTGGCTTACTAAGAGCTCATGTTTATTGGCACATTCATATTTACAAAATGTTTTTTTACATATATTATATCATTTGAGTCTCACAACAAATTTATGACCTCACAGCCAACACCAATATTATTCTAATTACTTCAGTTAGGAAAGCTAAGACATAGAGTGATTAAGTGAAATACTGAAGTTCATCTTGCCAGCAAGTGGCAGAGATGGAACTCAAATATGGGCCTTCTAATGCCAAGTCCCTTGTTCTTTCCACCATCTCTTGTGCATCTATGCATTTAAAAGCTGGAAGAATTTGATTCCGTAAGCTTTTTTCCTCTCTTAAAATTTTTTCTGGGAGGTGGAGCCAAGACAGTGGCTGGAAAGCAGGGACTTGCTTAAGCTCTCTCCCAAATCCCTCCAAACACCTGTAAAAATGGTTTTGAACAAATTCTAGAGCTGCAGAACCCACAAAATAGCAGAGGGAAGCAGGTCTCCAGCCCAGGATGGCCTGGATGGTTGTTGGGAAGGGTCTATCACATGGTGCTGGGAGCAGAGTGCAGCCCAGCGTGGGCCATGCCAGGACAGTCCAGACCAGGAGTCAAGCAGAGCAGGCCTTAGGACCATGAATCATTGAGCTGTGGTAGTTACCAGACTTCTCAACCCACAAATGCCAAAGACAACAGAGAAGGTTAGTGGATAAACTGCTAGATCGGGTTAGAGAGTGGTCCAGCCCCAGCCCTGGGGGTGGCGGGGGTGGTGCTGAGGTGGAGCTCCAGTGTCAGCTGCTTCTGGAATTCCTGCCTCACACAGTGGGAAGAATCAAGCAGCAAGCCAGAGTGGGATTGCAGGGCTTGCTTTGCCCTGCTTGGATCTGGGTCACAATCCTGGTCGGTGGTTCTTGTGGGAGGAGGAGCACTGCTGTGCCAGAGTTTGTGGTGACAGTGGAGTAGAAGTATCTCTGAAAACACCAGCACAGCCCCTCAAGCTTGGGACAAAGCACTCTCTACTCTACCAGCAGTCATACCATGACAAAAAGCTCAAAGGTCAAGTAGTTGGCTGGGAACATGGCCAGGCAGTGAAAAAGGATGCAGACTCAGACTCAGACTCAGACTCTAGAATCTTTTTTTGGTGACAAAGAAGATCAAAACACACAGCCAGAAGAAGTCAAAAAAGTCAAAGAGCCTACATCAAAAGCCTCCAAGAAAAATATGAATTGGTCTGAGGCCATGGAAGAGCTCAAAAGAGATTTGGAAAAGCAAGTTAGAGAAGCAGAGGAAAAACTGGGAAGAGAAATGAGAGTGATGCAAGAAAACCATGAAAAACAAGTCAATGACTTGCTAAAGGAGACCCAAAAAATACTGAAGAAAATAACACCTTAAAAATAGACTAACCCAAATGGCAAAAGAGCTCCAAAAAGCCAATGAGGAGAAGAATGCCTTAAAAGGCAGAATTAGTCAAATGGAAAAGGAGGTCCAAAAGACCACTGAAGAAAATACCACCTTAAAAATTAGATTGGAGCAAGTGGAAGCTAGTGACTTTATGAGAAATCAAGATATTATAAAACAGAAACAAAGGAATGAAAATGTGGAAGATGATGTGAAATATCTCATTGGAAAAACCACTGACCTGGAAAATAGATCCAGGAGAGATAATTTAAAAATTATTGGACTACCTGAAAGCCATGATAAAAAAAAGAGCCTGGACATCATCTTTCAAGAAATTATCAAGGAAAACTGCCCTGATATTCTAGAGCTACAGGGCAAAATAGAAATTGAAAGAATCCACTGATTGCCTCCTAAAAAGAGATCCCAAAAAGAAAACTCCTAGGAATATTGTCGTCAAATTCCAGAGCTCCCAAGTCAAGGAGAAAATATTGCAAGCAGCCAGAAAGAAACAATTTGAGTATTGTGGAAACATAATCAGGATAATGCAAGATCTAGCAGCTTCTACATTAAGGTATTGAAGGGCTTGGAATATGATATTCTGGAGGTCAAAGGAGCTAGGATTAAAACCAAGAATCACCTACCCAGCAAGACTGAGTATAATGCTCCAAGGCAAAATATGGATTTTCTATAAAATAGAGGACTTTCAAGTTTTCTCAGTGAAAAGACCAGAACTGAATAGAAAATTTGACTTTCAAACACAAGAATCAAGAGAAGCATGAAAAGGTAAAGAAGAAAGAGACATCATAAGGGACTTACTAAAGTTGAACTGTTTTGTTTACATTCCTACATGGAAAGATGATGTGTGTAATTCATGAGACTTTTCTCAGTATTAGGGTAGTTGAAAGAATATATATATATATATATATATATATATATATATATATATACACACACACACACATACGTATAGACAGAGTGCATGGGGTGAGTTGAATATGAAGGGATGAAAAAATAATAAAAAATTATTAAAAATAAAATAAAATTAAAAATTAAAGGATGAGAGAGGAATATATTGAGAGAGGGAGACAAAGAGAGATGGAATGAGGTAAATTATCTTACTCAAAAGTGGCGAGAAAAAGCAGTTCTGTTGGAAGGGAAGAGGGGGCAGGTGAGGGGAATGTGTGACTCTTGCTCTCATTGTATTCGACTTGAGGAGGGAATAACATACACAATCAATTGGGTATCTTACCCCACAGGAAACTAAGGGGAAGGGGATAAAAAGGGGGGACTGTAGAAGGGAGGGCAGATAAGGGGAGGAGGTAATCAAAAGCAAACACTTTTGAAAAGGGACAGGGTCAAGGGAGAAAACCGAATAAAGGGGGACAGGATAGGATGGAGGGAAATATAGTTAGTCTTTCATAACACGAATATTGTGGAAGTGTTTTACATAATGATACATGTGTGGCCTATGTTGAATTGCTTGCCTTCTTAGGGAGGGTGGATGGGGAGGAAAGAGCAGAGAGAATTTGGAACTCAAAGTTTTAAAAGCAGACACTCAAAAAGAGTTGTTTTTGCATGCAACTGAGAAATAAGATATATAGGGAATGGGACATAGAAATCTATCCTTCCCTACAAGAAAGTAAGGGGAAAGGGGATAGGGTGGGGGAGTGGGGTGACAGAAGGGATGGCTGACTGGGGAACAGGGAAATCAGAATATATGCCATCTTGGAGTAGAGGGAAGGGTAGAAATGGGGAGAAAATTTGTAACTCAAAATCTTGTGGAAATCAATGTTGAAAACTAAAATATTAAATAATAAAATAATTGAGAATATTAACAAAAATTTCCCTCTTCATCTTTAAGGGAGCACTTTTTGTGGGGGGATTTTGTACTTTGTATTTCTAACTTACAAGAGGCAGTTTGTTACAGTGGAAAGAGCTCTGGCTTTGAAGTCAGAGGACTTGGCTCTAGATTCTGCCTATGACCTAACTGCCATTTAGCATTCTGGGGCCTCACTGTCCTCATCTGTAAAATGAAGGGGTTGAGTAGATGGCCTCTGAGGTCACTCCCAGCTGGGCCTGTTGACTGATTGCTACTTCTCTCTGGAGGTCTTCCATTGACTGTTGGTATAGAACAAACTCACTAGAAACCATCTATGCTAGAATTGTAAGACATGGATTTTAGTCCAAATTCACTGTGAGAATTCTAGTTTCTCAGTTACAAAAAGGGTGTGTGTGTGTGTGTGTGTGTGTGTGTGTGTGTGTGTGTGACTCACATCTTGCACATATTTTATGGAGACATCATGAAATTCAGGGTGGAATAATAGGAAGGGAAATAAAGTCTGAGTGAAAAGGCCTGGGTTCCAATGATTCGGGATCACAAGATTTAGATATTGTCCACCCTTACTTGACAGAGGAGGCAGCAAGCTGAAAGTCAGAAAGGGATAAGGAGCAGACCCAGGGTTCTAATGTCAAAGCTATTTGTTCTTTCAGTTGTGCTATGTGGACTCTACCTGGGGGAACTGAGGCAAGATTTTCTGTGTCCCAATTTTGTCACCTGTAAAATGAGGTCAATATAACCTGCACTGTGGACTTCGTAGGGCAGATCTTGATATATTGTGTACATGGGAAAAACAGGAACCACAATTGTTTCATGACATCTTCAAAGACTGTTACTTTTGTTGTTGTTCAGTCACTTTTCAGTCACATCTGACTCTTTGTGACCCCATTTGGGGTTTTCAGAGGGGCAGAGATATTGGAGTGGTTTGTCATTTCCTTCTCTAGCTCATTTTGCAGATGAGGAAACTGAGGGAAACAGGGTTAAGTAACTTGCCCAGGGTCACACAGCTAGTAAGTGTCAGAGGCCAGATTTGTACTCAGGAAGATGAGTTTTCCTGACTCTGGGACTGGCACTCTATTCACTGAGCTACCTAGCTGCCCTTTTGATGGACCAATAATGTAGAAATTCCCTAGAGCACCTGGTGGCTGAATAGTGGAAATTCCCTGACCACTATTAAAGGAGAAATGAAATATAATAGATTCTGCCAGGGCATGACAAAGTACATGGTCTCATCCACTGTTGTAACAACTATTTGTTGACTTTGCGTAAGAGACACTTGCAGTCTTGCCAGAATTTTTACCTCAACCCTGAAGTTTTGTCTAAAAGGACTTCTTTCAAAATTGTAAAACTATTTAGTCACCTTTCCTTGTCTCTTGTCTTTGAATGGGGAATGTCTTATTCTGATAACCATTAGCTGCATGGCAAATACTAACCCCCACAAGTCCCCCTTATGTCCTTTAAATAATTTCCTTTTCTCTCCCCTTCCTTGTCCTAGGAAAAGTGTTACTTTTCCTAAATTGCAACAGAATGCTCTTGATTGCCTTTGTATTCTAAGAATACCTGAAAAGTAATAAAACTCAGTCTGGATCCTAAGAAACTGAAGCTCCTATCAGCAAGAATAGTCTTCCTTGCCATTCTAATACGTTGCTTTGCTTTTGGTTTGGCCTTCTATCTTTGATCCACAGTCATCAGACTCCTGCTGATGGGTGAGCCTCTCCCAAGAAGTCTCACTTCTTTTGGTCTAGGGAATTCCCTGACATATGAGATATGTGTGACAACACTTTGAAAATTATGCTCGTGATAGCTATCTTCTAGCATTGAAGTATTTACACATGGAGGAGGGAAAGCTTGTTCTGTTTAACCCCAGATGGAAGAGCTATGGGTGAAAATTGAAAAGAGATAAATGTGAGCTTAATGTACGCAAAATTTTCTTAAATTGGAATGGGCTGCCTCAGGGGGTGATGGGTACCCAGAGTACTATAGAGAGGATTCTTGTTCAGGTCCGGTTTGAATTAGATAGCCTCTAAAGACTCTTCCATCTCTGACATTCTGTGATTCTATCTATTGTGTTAAAAATAAATGAACAAACAAATAAATACTCCAGTCTGATAAGTACAGATCATTCCATATCCTTTTGAAATAAGTTGGAACATAAAAGCAAAAGAACTCTAAAGAAAGAATTGAGCAAAGTTAAGACCAACAAAGGGATAATCTTAAGTGGTGGCCCAAAATAATTTGTCCTGGGGATATAGAAAAATAGGGAAATTTGGGAAGCAATGCAAAAAAGCAGACTGTGTAGTCAGAATACCATTTAAAACAGGCTTCTTACTCTGTCAACAAGAAGACAATAGGAAATGATGATTTCAGCTTTACTATTATCTCATTGTTGAGGGGTTTCATCCATTAGAACAGATACTTTTATTGAATCTCATGCTTTCATACGATATATCTGCTTCTCACATGCAACTGAATGTTACGGATGTCTTTTTGAAAGGCGTATGTTATAAACAGCTTATAGTGTTTTGAAATTTGGAACAATTAAATGATAAATTAATAAGAGAGACAAGCAAAATATGAATCACAGTGCAACTAACATCATTACCATAAATTAAACAGGACCCGGGATTCCTATTTACTGCAGCTGTGGAATTATTCAATGGAGGAATGGGAGGTGGGTATATTTTGTTAACAATGAAACTACAGTAGACAATGCCCTCCAAGAGAACAAATGAAAGAATTCCAAAAGTATTCCATAAAATATTCATAGCAAATTTTCTGCCTTAGACTTGCACATAAACACTACATATACAGAAAATAGCCGCATATGATTTTGGAAGGGAATATTACTTCATGAAACCAAAATATCTTCCAAGGGCATGGGAAAGATTCAGTGCTGCTGCTGCTGTTGCTGCTGCTGCTGCTACATTGGGGGCCCTGTGGCCTAGTCAAGGCATTTACAAATGGGCTGTATTAAAGCACCAGCTAATGCTACTACCATAGTTAAGAATCTGCCAGGATTTCTTCCCCCAAGCCCTTTTTTTGTAGGTTTGGAAATTAAAACTCAGCTATAAAAATTCTCTTTGAGTTTCCTGGGAAATATGTAGTCTCAGCCCTAATTTATTTCAGTTTTAATCATTCTTGAAACTTCTGGACTTGACTATATATACATATTGAAATGTGTTTTTAAAAATGATATATGGAGTTATTTCAAAAGACAGGTTCTACCATAAGTACTGTGAGGTCCCATTTTGGGCAATATCCACTAATATTTTCATGCTTTCCCCAAACTATCCAATTAAACCAAATATATTCTAATATAATTGTTAATTCTTCGAAGTTAAAAAAAACTGAATCCCCTAACACTCATACATGACCCTACACCAGGCAGCATATATTTCCTTATAGTTATTCTCACTCCATTGGAAGGATAAGTGATAATGTAGGGTATGATTCCACACTCAGAGGACCAGGGTTTGAATTCTGACTTTGCTACTTCCTACCTGTGTGACCTTGGGCAAGTTACTTTAGCTGCATTTGCAAAATGGGCCTAATAATTATTGTATGAAGGACTTCACAAATTTGTGATGAGACTCAAATGAGATAATGAATTTAAAGTTAGGTGGCATCATGAAGACCTGAATTAAAATTGCGCTTCAGACATTTACTAACTATGTAATCTTCGGCAAGTCACTATTAGATTCTCAGTTTTCCTGTTAGCCTATGAGGTCTTTCATAGTTAAGGGACTTCTTTTACCTTTCTTTGTATTCCCAACACTTAGTGGTGTCTGGCACATAGAAGGCACTTAACAAATTCTTATGATAGCCACTCTCAATCTCAGTTTCCTCATTTGTAAAATGGGGATAATAATAGTGATTACCTCCTAGGGTTATTGTGAGGATCAGATGAGATAACATATATAAAGTGCTTTGTAAACCCTTAAATCATTATATAAATACTATTAAAGCACTTAGAAAACTTTAGCAGCTGTCATAATCTATAAATGTTTATTCTTTCTGTTTTAACAGCAGAATGAAAATTGGTCATACTTAACAACCTTAGCTATTATATTTCCTACACAATTTGGACAAGCGGGGGGGGGGCAGGGGACGCGGGGGAGGCAGGGCAATTGGGGTTAAGTGACTTGCCCAAGATCACACAGCTAGTAAGTGTGTCAAGCGTCTGAGGCTGGATTTGAACTCAGGTCCTCCCGACTCCAAGGGCTGTGCTCTACTCACTGCACCACCTAACTGCCCCTACAGCATGATTTTCAAAGTACATTTTTTCCCTGAAGCCACCCTTGGTATCTTTATCATGGTATGGAATTCATGAAGGTTGTCACTGCAGTGAAGGTCTCAGATGTCCTTCTGGCTGTATTGGCTTTAATTACAGACTAGGTGTTAGGCTACATGAGTCTGCAGTCTGAGGACCAGCCTAGCTAAGTGAGGAGATGGTAATGAGGAATTTGGAGACTAGCTAGTGAATGCTTTTGTTCACAGCAAATTCATGAAAAAATCTACCCAGACCTGGAAGGGTTGTGTGTGATCTAGGTTGGTAGAAGGAAGAAGGACCTGAGCTGATTAAATTACAGATATTTTTAGGTATTAAAGTTATCACATCAATTGGCAACATGTGCATAATGTAAAAACATGATAAAATTATTTAAACAAGACTGTAATTGGCCTCTACAAAGTCTTCATTTATCCATAGAAATACAGATACTGATGAGGAAACTGAGGCACAGTGGGGGTAAATAGCCTGTCTAATATCACAGACCTCATCAATAGCAGATTCTAGGCTGTCTTCTGGTCCAATGCTATTGTCATAGCACCAAGTTGCCTCTCTTTATCTATTAGAACAATATTGAGTGAAAAATATGGACCAACATGGCCAGTGATTGCATTTGTAACTTTAATTTGTCGACATTATATATTTAATTTAATCTATTTGTAGCCCAAGTGCTTGGTACAGTGCTTGCCTTGTAGTAAGTACTTAATAAATGCTTATTGATTTGTTAATTCATTGAACATATGTAGATGATGAGAAGACATGGCACATGCCTAATAGTCCCGTTTTGAAAAAAAGATTTAGCACATTTTACTATTTTTTGTTGTTTCTAGTCTTATGTTTCTCAAACTCCTTGGGAAGACAAGGAGTGAGAAAGGCTGAGGATAGGTAAAGGGAGTGGATGGGAAAGGGACATTATTTTAAACAGTGGGGAGAAAACATAACAAAAAACAAATTAAGAAAAAAAAAACATAGACCTTGAAAAAAGTCAAACCTAAAATACCCTGCTTTCTGAAATGTCTTTGCTGGAAATCCCAGGAAAGATGTGTGTATTGATCAATTTCTCTCCCTACATGGGTATTTAATGCCACAGCTGCCTGGGTGAATCGGTCACATGCATGAATGTAATGGGAACAGAAACAGGATGAGGAGACAACGTATGCAAGGTACTTTTGGAAACTTTAAGGCACTGTATAAATATTGGCTATAGTTGTCATTATTAACGGTTAATAAATGAAAGTAGGAAAGAAGGAAGAAGAGAGTAAGCATGTAGTAATAAAAGTAGCAATGACTTTTAGGTACTCACTAAAGGCTAATTAATTTCTCTTTCAAAGGCAGTGAATACATTTAGACAATAAAACCCTCATGTTTGTCTGCTTGCAGTAGGGGCCATGTCTTATCTCAATTTTTTAAAACCTGTCTAGCAGTAATTTGCATACAATAGGTGGTTATTAAATGTTTGTTGAGTTGAAATGAGTTTATAAAGGAGCACAGTTATCAACATGTTTATTCATGTATTTGATCTATAATGCACAGAGAGATTCCAGTCATTTAGGAAATGGGCTTTAAGTTCTTTCTCCATCAGTAGAGGTGGATTTATGTGGAAACATTCATACAGTTGTAAGTTCCACTTGTAACCAGTGGAAGATATCTGCTCACTTTGAGTTGCCTCATTCCTAACTGCCATATTTAGTGTGATCTGCCTACTGCAGTGGTTTCCCAGCCATCTACAATTAGGCCACACTGCCTGAATTATTACTTCTGGCATTAGGGGCATTTTGTTGTTTTTCTTAGTTGTGGTGCAAACACCAATCTCAAGCCCTCTCCAAACTCTAGGGCCACTGACTTTACCTTGGGTCTTTTCTTCTTCCTCTCAGAGACTACAGGGGGAGAAAGAGTGAGAGGGTAGGGTCAGAAATATTTATTTAGTAATGTGAAACAAACCTGTCTCTTGCAATATCTTCTTGGGGATTGTCAGTTGCAGAAAGACCTTATACCGGGTAGTGCTCCGGATAAGGTTCCTGCCTTGTCCAGTCGATAGCCTACTCCTCAAGCAGCCACCACCAAATTGACTTCAAGAGTCCATGCTCAGGGCCACCCTGGCTAAGTGTGTTGCACACCCAAGTGTCTCTGGAAATCCACAGAAGATTTTCCTTTTTAGACATACCCACCCACTCTACAGACCCACCATCAATGATTCAAACTGTTTTTACTTTTTCACTGGTATATCTGCCTTTATTAGTAACTGCTCTGATTCAGTCTTTACTCTAGGGCTCACAACCCACTGAGTTCTCTGCTGGCCAAACTTAGTCTCCCAACAAGAAACCATTCTGCTTTGGTTTCTGTATGCTGTGTACCTTGCAGCATGCTGTGCACAAAGTCAGCACTTACTAAGTGTGCATGAAATTGAATGATCTTGCTTGTACCTTCCTTGGCACCCTACAAAGTGTTTTACCCATGGCAGGTGCTAATTGACTGAACGAGATGGGGGGGGTGGAGATGGCTAAGCAGTCATGGGACAACGTAAGCAGGGGGCAATAATTAGGCAGTTAGGTGGTGCAGTAGGTAAGAGTACTCGACTTGGAGTCTGGAATGAGATCAATTCTGGGTCAGATGTTTACTAGTTGTAGAACCCTGGGTCAGTCACTTAACCACTCCTGGCCTTAGGTTCCTCTTCTGTAAAATGGGGATTATAATAGCACATACCTTAGTGGGTTATTGTTAGAATCACATAAAATAACATGGAAAGTGCTTTGCAACTTTAAACGCTACATAAATGCAAGCTATTATTTAAAAACTAGCTATTATTAGCACGAAGCACTTGATATTTCAGGGGGACACCAAAAGGGATTATTATTTTCAACAAACATTTTATTTCTGAGGCAGAATTTTGCCTACGGTTGACTCTGATTGACTCCTGGAGGTGACCTGCTCAGGGTCCTCAGGACAAGTCAAATTCACAGGCATATCAACATTCAGCAGGGTTGGCATACTTAACACTGATGACACAGAGGAGGCGGTTTTCCCTCCCACTCACTCTACCCGGTTTTAGCTTGATTGCTACTCAGAATCACTGGGTAACTCTTCCAGGAAAGTAGATGCTAACCCTGCTGGCCTGGCTGGTTGCCAAAGAGGGTAATTAAATTCTGCCTACCTGACATGCTCCTTCCATTTTTTTTTTTTCGCAAAGTGCTCTGTGCTGGCTGAAGCAGACAGGGCCCAGTTGCCATGTGCTCAGTTAAAGAGTTGCTACATGTCACCCTAGAGGTTAATGCCTTTCGAGGGGTGGCTGAAGTCATTCCCATATAAACTGCTTAATATGCATTTTAGTTTAAGAAATACGGGTTAAGCACATCCCCTTACTTCATCCTGTGGGGATTCAACCTATATCACTAAGAGGTTGAAAAAGCTTTTTTCCACCCCCTCTTGTATCTCTGCTCCAAACTTATCTTATAAATAATACCAAACTGTGAAGAAGGCCCAGCTCAACAATGCATAGCCTCGCTGAACTTTTAAAATAAAAATAAACATATTTGAAAGCCAGCTCAGTGCATTATAACTGTTCGCCTTTCATTTTTCCCTGGGGCTAGATGTGTAGGAATTACGTTTTTCTCTTGAACAGTTGGTGAGAGTTCAGCTGCCTTATATCTAGTGGCAGAGCATGGATTTAATACTTTAATAATCATCTGCTGCACTTCTATTCCACCTTCTATCTGAGGATCTCCAAGTTCTATATAGCAATGAATTAATTAATCCTCCTAGCCCCATGGGTGCTGAATCAACATTAGAATATACCCTTTGCAGTTGAAGAAAATCCCACAAGGGAAATGTAATCTTCAAAGGAAAAGGGATGTTATGTAAAGTTATAGAAATAGATGTGGAACAGAGGAACAAGCATTCATTTATTCCATCCATTACTCCAGTCATTCAACAAACCTTTATCGAGTTTCTACTGTGTAAAAAGTACAGTGCTAGGCGCAGTAGGATTTATCAAAAAATGAAAAAGGCGTATATTCTCATATGCAATCAAATAGGAGAGATGATACATGCATACAGATTAGATTAGACACAAAATCGCACCCTTCAGTACTTTGAGGAGCTATGATTTCATGGGTGTGATTACTCCCTCCATCCATGTAGATTACAGCCTCTCCATGTCTTACTAGTTAGTTTTATGAATTGCCATGAAATTCATCCTGCTGAAACCAAGCAGGTGATGAGCCTCTCTGAACTTAGCACAGCTAGTTCTTACCTGAGTCTATCAGTAGGCTCACACTGGAAGTTTTTCTTAACTTGGTAGTATATACTAGAGCTTGTGCTCAGCTGGCATAGTCTTTGAGAACCAAAATAACTTCCTTGCTGTGGTGAGGCATATGAGGATAACCTGAGTAAAGGAAATTACCCAAGGGACTATCTAGTATTTACTTTGTGAATATTTTGAATATATCTATCCGTGAGCATATCAGTGCATGTCTGCATCAATAGAATGTAAAGCCCTTGAGGGCAGCAGCTCTTTCACTTTTTTTTGTCTTTGCATCCCCAGAACCTAGTATGGTGCCTGACATAGCAAACACTTAACAAATGCTTGGTGAGTGTGGAAAAATTACAAGTAATCATAAGACAAAATAGAACATGGCAAATCTCTAATCACTTTTTAAAAAGATAACAGGATTGTTTCCAATAAGAATCACTGCAAAGAAAGTATATTTTTGTATCAGTCTGAGAAAGATGCTAAGAGGTAAGAGATTTTAATAGGTGAAATATGTGAATGTCATGACTATAGGAGGGAGGTACTGTTTCCTAATTTTTAAAGGAACACCACGCAATTATAAATTGCTAAGAGTCTGAGAATGTTGAGTAAAATTTTACATTCTTTACATTGGCATATGTACCAGTTATGTTTAACTGTTAATGAAACAATAGGAGATAAATGGAGAAATTATATTCACTTTGATTTAAATGCAGTCTAATGTTAGTGCTGAGCTAACCTTCTCCCCTAAAACAAGGCTGTAGTAATGGAGAAAGAGGCTGAGTCCTAGTTACTGCAGTGGTCACAAGAATCTTTCGGCTTTCCCAAACACAGCTATGGCTTCTATGAGCTTTTCCTCTAAAGATCTAGGTTTCCATGGAAATGAGTGGGCATCTCAGTGGAAGGAAAAATATCCCAATATCTCACACCATGGAAGTATATTTTAGAACAGCTGATCAGGAGGGTGTTATCACAGAAAGCGAAAACACACAAAGAGAATTCTAGACAGAGGAAATCATTTAGAATGATATATAGAATAGTGATTGCCCCATTGATAAGAAAAATAAATGAACAAAGATATAGTTGTGTGCACATGGCTGGGTACTTATACTTATTCATATTATGTTTATGAAAATATGTTTATGAAACCACTGAGGACCAGCCGTTATGTAATTTGAAAGTGGTTGGATTCACTCTCTCGTCAATCATGGGCATTGCAATCCGACAGCAAATCAACCAGGTTATGTCTAATTAAAGCACAGTCTAATTTTCCTACTATTGATTTCACTACACAGATGGTGAATTAAAAAGCATCTACCTGCTTAAATTACAATTTAAACGATGTGTGATATTAAAATCTTGCTAATAATTATGTCCAAAGGCCCAGCAACAGCTGTGCTTCCTTTCCCTCCAAGACAGAGTATATTCCATTTACACCACTATACATTGCCATAAGAGAGGGTTCACTGGGAGTTGTTGTCATCAATATTCCAGAGTTGTTTAGGTTGTCATTTTATTCATGGAACCATTGAATGACAGAGGCAGAAAGGACTTTAGAGATCATTTCTTTTAACCTCCCCATTTACAGTGGATGAAACCAAAGCCTAGGAATGAGAGGTGACTTGCCCAAAATAACATCTATTGGTAGAGACCATGATTATAATGCAAGGTCCTTGAATAAAAATCCAGTGTTCTTTTAACTTGCACTTCCCAATTTCATAAAGAGTTCCGAAATTTGAAGGAAAATTGAAATTCAGAGACATCCACAAATGCAGCAACATATGTTGCTTTGGCTAAATAGCTGTGGCTAATAATTAATTGTGGGAATTAAAAGGATGTTTGGTCACTACCTAGACTGTTGGTGCTACTGTGTTTATAATACTATTAGAAATTTTGGTTTTATTTTTACAGGCATCAGTTTTGACCAGTGCTATGGATACTGACATTAGTCTGAGTTCAAAGTGCAGACTTCAACCATAGAACTGTTCTATGTATGTGATGTATATGGTTAATAATGACCATCTTTCTAAAGAATAGAAGAAGGATCATTTCAGAGAGGTAGTCATTGAAATACTGCCAAGTAGGGAGTCAAGACTTCCTTTACCTTTTGAGAAGTATACTTTGCATTTTCCTAGTTGAGAATATGTATTACCATTCCCATGGATTCCACTTTCACACGAACCCTTTCTCTCATAAGTTCTCTATACTTTAATGTTTCACTGCTGTGTAGCTAACCTACCACTCCTGACGTCTTCATATTCCCCCCAAAGTTAGAGGAAGTCTTCTATGGCAATCCCTAAGGCACAGGAAAGATGACCTCTGTAGCCTAGAAAATATGATTCTGGAATTCTCACCAGCTTTCTTCCCTCACAAAATCACAGAACTTCAGAAATAATGATAACAATAACAATAACATCCATCATTTATACAGTGCTTGCTCTATGCTAAATGCTTTATCATTCTCTAAATTGATCCTCACAGCAACCCTGGAAGGCAGGTGCTGTTATTATCCCCATTTTATAAATGAGGAAACTGAGGAAAACAGAAGTGACTTGCCAAGGGTCACATAAGTAGTGTCTGAGGCTAGATTTGAACTCAGGGCTTCCTGACTCCAGACCTGAGACTCTATCCATTGTACTTCTTAACTGCCTAGGTAGAAAAGACCTCAATGGTCCTCTTGTGCTGTTCATGCACCTACATAAAATATCCTCTACAATAATTCTGACAAGTGTTCACCTGTCCACTGTGTAATTGCCTCTTATGATGGAGAGCTCACTTTCTCCAGAGCCACTAGCTCCACTTTTGGGTACCTCTACCTTTTGAAAAGTCTTCCCTAATATTGTATTAACATCTACTTCTCCGCATCTTCTACCCATTGCTCCCATTTCTGTCTTTTGGGATGAAGAACAATTAGTCTTGTTCCTCTCCTGTGTGGCAGATGTACCTGAAGTTGACTAATTCCTTCAACTTATGTCGTGTGGCATACTCTCCAGTCCCCCTAACACACTTGTTGCTTGTTCTTCCTAAAATGTGGTATCCAGAACCGTACACCAGTACTCTCGATGTGGTATGAGCTCGATGTGTGCTGCAGAATGATATTCTCTGCCTCTCCCTGGATTCCATACCTTTCCACTCAGCCTAAGGTCAGTTCATATTGATCTTGAACTTCATAAAACCCCAGGGTATTTCCACATGAACTACTGTTTAGCCACAGCTCTTCTGTCTTTTATTTATTTACCTCTGGATGTCTTGTTTTGTCAGTGATTTCCTTCCTCTTGATTGGAGTAAGGTTTACCTTCTATAAAATAAAAAAGCGCCTTGTACCTGTATGGGAATGGACAATCCAAGTATGTCAGAGTTGGATAGAACCTTAGAGATGCGCTCCTTCGACCCAGATGGGGGCTAGGAAGGTGAGCTGATTAGCCCAAGGTTTCACAGTGAGCTAGCTGGTCAAGCCAGTCCTGGAACTTAGATCCCTTGACTCCTATCCCATGGCTGCTTTTACTTAATCACTAATTTGTGTAAACTCTGTAAAAACATTGGAAAATGTCCAATATCATTACTGACTGAAGTCGGAACAAAGGGTTTGAGTATCAGTCCAAGTCTGTGACTGCCTGAGTCTATTTTCCATTGAATTCCAAAAATAAATTCAAATGTCTTTTGGATTCTCCTTTTTAATTATCATTAACCTCCCACAGACAAACCAGAGTTGAATTCAAGGGCATTGATTCAACTCAATTAATATTTGCCACTAATAGACTGCTTGACAGGAGGCATCTTAGAGACAGAGTCAATTAGGAGACCTTGCTTAGTTCGGGTCCTGGATGTTGGATGACTTTGGGCAAGTCACATGAATTTGGACAAGTCAAATAATTATATAATAGCTTATTTAGGACTAGAATTTGGTTCTAGTCTAATTTAAAGTGTGAGATAGCTTTTAGTAGTGAAATATTTGAAAATCCTATTACAATTGATCGTGTCTCTTCTCTTCAAAACACTTAAACACTTTCAATGAGTCCACAATGCTTATGGGATAAAATCCATACCCGTTATTGTGGAATAAAAAGTTTCCCACAATTTGTCCCCAAATCCCTTTACAGCTATGTAGAGTCAGAGCCAGAAAGGCCCCCAAAGATCTCAAAG